>NC_140461.1:884183-1254183 GCF_051167445.1 Perissodus microlepis
CGCTCCATGAAATTCATTTCATAAAAATGACACACAGCGACTGGAACGAGGGGATGTTTAACAATCCTGGCCGACTAAATAAGCAAAATTATTTCTTTAATAATCAAAACTGTTGATCGATGTTCTGCCAGCGAACTGCACGGAATCAGATTGTCTTTAAGATTTTTAATTTGTCATTCAGGCAGCATTTCCACGTCTGCGTGTCCACAGCACCGAGTGGAAGTGACCTCCTGCTCTGAGTGTGTGTGTGTATTTGTTTGCATGCATACTTTTGTCAATCAATAGCGGTTGCTGGCAGTCACAAAGATGATGATGGCACCGAGATGTTAGTGTGCCTGACTTGTTCGGCACAAAGAAGCGTGTGTGTGTGTGTGTGTGCATGCATGTGTGTGTGTGTGTGTGCATGTGTGTGTGTGTGTGTGTGCATGCATGCGTGTGTGTGTGTGTGTGTGTGTGTGTGTGCATGCATGCGTGTGTGTGTGTGTGTGTGGAATGGAGGGGTGCTTCTCAAGCAGGGATGTCAGCACTTGAAAAATCAATCACCATCTGGGCTCATTTCATACAAAGGACGGAGGGAGGGGAGGAAAACTCACAAACACACACACAGACACACACATTCGTACTTTGTGCATCTTTCATTTCATGCAAAGACAACAGAGGGCAAAACTGTGCGGCGGCTCCGCGCCCCTCTTGTCTCCTGCCTTTCTGATTTAAGTGAACACTTAACTCCTCGCCCGGACCCCGCTGCTATAAAAGCAGGTGCAATTTTCTCCTCGGGCCCGCACCTCCGCCTCGCCATTTTCAAATCAGAGGTTGCAGCGGCTGAAGCGATCGCGCGACGGAGGAAGGCTGGAGCGGGGAAAGGAGCGTCCTCACCGGGGCACTCCCCGAGCCATTACGGCAGCGCTGTGTGAACGCTGCGCGTCAGGGCCGGCGTGCAAGGTCACCCAAAGCAAACAGGGATAAGAGGAAAGAAAAGCAAAGCCTGGCCCGCCCGAGCTGCGCCTCAGGTCAATGGGTTTGCCTCGCATTCACCAAAGCGCGGCCCTCGACCACCACGCTTTCAGAGACGTTTTCATCCTCGCGCTTTTTTGTGCAAAAAGTGAACGTTTTACACAAACGCGGCGCTTCAAATGCACACAAGCCCAGGGTGCATGCGTGAGGGGTGACACGGTTTTTCTGCGGCGCTGCCTCCTTTCAGTCACACAGCTGTGTGAGAAATACCAGCGGCGGAGGCTGCTGATGCAGCGAAAGCATTTAATACTCGACAAACAGTTATCTAAGCCCATGTCCAATAGCTAGACACCACTGTAATGTGACCTACATACTAAGTGAATAAGATTTTTTGTATGTTGGTTGGGGTGCGGCGGGGGCGCGGGGCGGCGCTTTAGGAGAACTCATTCAAACGTCAGTAATAAGGTGGCAAAATCTGCCTTTTTCGCTCGCCCTTCGCCTGCTTGCAGAGAGAAAGCACAGTGTAATGTAACAGAACATATTGTGCCCTCTAAAGCATTGAACTGTCCCCGCTTTGTTCATCTCCACCCTCTGGAAACAGGACTCGCTCCATTTTTTTGACGAATTAATGAAAAAGCTGGGAGAAAGGTCCCTTATATTTCTCATTTCAATGTTTTCTGGTGTGTGTGTGAGAGAGGCCGAAGCACCGAGCAGACCGAGTATTTATGGTCCACATATGAATAAATGATGTGAATAAACAGCATAGATAAAGGACCAACGTCCTTCTGCTCTACACGTGACGCCCACACGGCCAAAGGTCGCCGCCGCCACAGCGCGTTTAGAGTACGGCCGGAGGATCAACGTCAGAGCGGCTCTGATGGGTCTGGTGCTGGTCCGAGCGTCAGTCTGGTCGACAGAGCAGGTGTCCTTAGCGATGCACCACTGCGCTCTTGGATCTCTGCTTCTCAGAACGGGGGAGGGGGGGGTGGAGGCAAAGGAAGCCACTAAAGGACAGTTGGAGGAAAGAAGGGGGGGGGGGGCAAAGTTAGAGTCTGGTTCTGGCTGTAAATGCAGTCGTGGTTACTGCCGCTCTTTGTTTGTCTGTGTCTATCTGCTGGAATGTGGGGGGTCGCCAAAGTGGAGGTAAGCGGAGCCGTGTGCCTCCGCCTGCCTCCGCCTGCCTCCGCCGACTCTGCTGAAACTTGTTTGAATGCACCTAATTTCTTTGCTCCAGTGCAGCAGACTCCTGCACTCGTTATTTTGGGGATGATCAAAACACTGCGGCGATATCAGAAGATCGGCGGCGAGCCCAGCCGAGGAGAAACTAAGCAGAGGAAGATGTACTTAGTTAAGACCGTGCCTCTGCCCCCCTGCTGGGCTTCAGCTACACGGTACATAAATAACCATTATGAATCACGCTGTTTTGTCTCACCCCGCCGTTTCTCAAACGAGATCCAGTTTCCATTTAGCCGCGGTGGCGATGAGCGAGCCTCCTGCAACGTTTGAACAATCCCACAAAATAAAATGTGTTTATCTAGCCCGCTAACTGGACATTCGGTGGCTCCGACTTTACGTTTCAACTCGTGCCTACGAGAGACGACGTCCGAGAGGTCTGTCGTCGAAGGGACCCGAGAAGCTCGCACGTTTTCCTCTTTGGCGCCGGTTCAGAGGCCGCCGTGGCAGATTACGCAAACTTTACACCGTGGCAAATCCGCCCTTAGACCGTGCATCTTAAACCTTGTAGCAAAAATCAGGCCTCCATTCAGAGACGCTCCTTTGTAGAACTTAAATACATCCCAATGTGTCCATCAACAAAGGCCCCCGTCCTTCCTCCTCGCTCTCCGTGACACTTTAAGTTCGGGATTGTTCGGCAGGCCTGTGGGTGGGATTTTCATTCTCTGCCATTCTTCCTTTATTTTGCTCCTTCCTTTGGAGCATTAGGGCGACCAGCCATTGAACTACAAGCGCTACTATAAAAATTAATCAGGATTAAAATGACCTCACACACAAAATTAAAGTTCCCCAATGTACACAATAAGGGCCTGTATCTTTTTTAAGACATGCTCAGCTTCCTTGGGAACAGGATTGTTTCTTGACAAAGTGGTCTCTGCTCAACAATGAGCACCTTTCAGACACACACAGGGTCTGCCTTTAGAGCTGCAGGGAGAGACGGATTTCACATATCAATCAAAAGGGGGGGTGGGGGGGTCCTCGTTTGGCCAGAGTGGTCCTTCAGAAACCGCGAACGCATCTGAATGGGGGATATGCGTTTCTCTCTTACCACTATTCATAATCACAGAGGACACGGGCGCGGCAGAGAGGGAGGGGATTCCTCTTAACGCCGTTTTTTTTTTGCACTTGTGTTTCCCTGTACGGGGGCGGGGGGGCTGCACAGCTCCTGAGGCTGGCCCTGGTGCACAGACTGTACAATATTAGGGAAAAGTGTCTTTGTGAAGAGGAAACAGTGTTCAGTGTGTGTGCAAGCACACGCATTCAGCCACCCACCGCGCCGGCCGTGCACGCCGCCGCCGCCGCTAATCATGCTGAAAATGAATAAGGTGTCGGAGCAGGTAATTATTAAAACACCTCAACCCACATATAAGCTACACAGAGCACATTAAACACTGTGTCTTATAGTGGGGCTGTTTCTTTGACAGCTCTATTTATGGGCACACCTTAAAGGTCGCGTTATTAGGTCAGCGGCTTCCCCCTCCTGCTCGTATTCAGATCATCTCTGACTCACGCGAGCGCAGACACACTCTGCCTGATTAAACCCGGTCGCTGATGACCCGCTCGTGGTCATGCCCACACCTTTCACCTGTAAGAGCGTTCATTTAAAGGTAGCGCCCTACCCGGACCCGACCCTGTGCAGTCACAATAAGCCTCGACAACCATTCAAAGACAATATCAGTGCAAACATGTCCCCAGAAGGCTGGAGCTCGCGGGGCGTTCCCATCTTAGAGCGGGGCCACCTGAGCGCTCGTCGCATTGTCCCAGATTTGCATTTTTTATAAATCATTTAAGAAAGAAATTCAGAAATGAATGTTAACCCATTTCTTTAAAGCGACGCCCACAGTATGGCGATGAACACAACATCATTGCAGATTAACATTTCAAAACGCAGTCTGTGTTTTCTCCCTTTGATGGATCATCAGAGCACCGACAGGGGAAACCTGGGAGGTTACCGCCCCCCCGCTCGCTCCGCGCCTCGTGGATTACATCATTTCTCTTTGCTCAGACCTCAGTCTGACATTAAAGTGTAAATGAAACAAAGTCTTAGTATTCATGTGGTGCATGTGTGCTATTTTTAAATTGGGGTGCTGTGAAAGTGTGGAATTGGGGACAAGGCAGCCTTGCACCGGGCCGTGACACAGACTTATGTTAAACCTAATTAGATCATGATAATAGCTTTAGGGCCCCAGTGATCAATGCTAGAGGTCTGTGGAGATGAACTTTCCTTAAGTTTCATGCCGCACGCCGGTCGTACTCAATTTTCTCACACACACACACGTTCATGTTTCCATGGCTGCACAGAGCACCGCCTTAAAGCACCTGTGCATTCACGTTTCAAATCTGGCCTCATAACAGATTTATGTGCTCATCACACACACACACACACACACACACGCACACAGCTCAGTGGTGAATGAGCGCATGTGCTATAATAAACCAATCAGTCACTGATGGAGGAAGTGAATCATATCGATCATTACAATGCAGCGCGGCCTGGCACCCACCCAACTGCTGTTACACACAGCAGACCCACAAAAACTCGAACAACCGCAAAGGCCCCGCCCCCAAACCCGCAGGACTGGATTTGATTGGACTGGATAGTGTTTACTGGACCAGGAAGGAGCCGCTAGTCTGCATTTGTGAGGACGCCCTTTGATTGGCTCACGTGACAAATGTGGCTGAGACCATTCGGCGTGAACGAGTCCCTCGTGACTCAATCAAAGACGAATAAAAAAGCGATAAGAGCCCGTCGGCTTTCTCAAAAAGAACGGCCTCTGATTGGTCTTTCTGCAAACTGAGTCACTTCCACCCATAAAGGTTCCCACGGTGGACTCACAGCATCCTTCGCCAGCCACGCCCAAAGTGTCAGAGCTGCCATGGCGGCGCGGAGGTGCTCTGCTGGATTTGACTTCGAGCTTTAATAACATGTAATTAAGATCCTGCTGCAGCAGTACATGGAGCACGCCTGTGATGGGTTCCTTAATAACGGGGAATCATGAAGCCTGTTCGGCATCACCTGAATCCTCCGAGCCGCTCCCATAATGCGATTGTTCAATGCACCCGTAATGCGTCCAAATCACAAAAAAACACTTGCTGATTGGGAGCTGTTTTCCATTAGCAACCTTATGGAGGAGTCTAGTTTACA
Source organism: Perissodus microlepis (assembly GCF_051167445.1). Taxonomy (NCBI): domain Eukaryota; kingdom Metazoa; phylum Chordata; class Actinopteri; order Cichliformes; family Cichlidae; genus Perissodus; species Perissodus microlepis. The sequence goes on from NC_140461.1 coordinate 889,516, forward strand.
GCTAACAGACTCCTTGGATCACTCTCGCTGAAGACAAAGAGGATTCCTCACGCCTCCATTACTAACTAATGTAATTTGTGTAATGTAATATTTTAACGTGTCTGCGTCTGCTGACATGCTAGCTAGCTAGCTTGTGATTAGGCTAGATACAGGAAGCTGTGGGAATCCCTGTGCATATCAGCTGAGGTTGTATCAGTTGTTGAATTTCATCGCTCCACCCTAAGTGCTTCGCCCTACGCCGGCTGAGGAGACAGAAGTACTGACTGAAAACGTGTTTGCTTGTATTATTTTCCTGTTGTGCACTCTGTGATTACCGTCAGAGAAAAATTAACCTGCGTATGTGAGCCTCATCGCTTTTTGAATGCCCAAAGTAGTACCGCGCCCTCAGCTGTGGTGTGGGGTTTCTCAGAAAATCAGATGATGGCGACGAGACTTTGTGAGCCACTGCTACCACGCGGCGTTATTTACCCGATACGCCAGCGCTGAAACCAAAGAATAACGTTCGACTGCCGCCGTTTCCCTGAAGGTCCACGTTAGAAATACATGAAACCAGTTCAGGTAAAGTCCAGTACTGGCTGCATACCAGTCGCTAACCAGTGTGTTCACATCAGGAAGGTCTCAGCCATAAAGGGCTGTTGGTCAGGCTGAGGAGCATCTAAGAGCATCCAATCAAACTGCTTCATGTATAACCTTAGGCAGCAGATTGGTTAGCCTGCTGCCATCAAACACATCTGTGTCAACGAGAACGCCGTGACTTGTCAGCCTAAATAACCCGAACCTGGCTGAGGTTGGAGCCAAGCAGCTTCAGAGTGACGGGCCGGTCCCAGCCAGGCCTCTGCATCTACGGCAACAGGAGGACGCACACACAGCGTGAGTTTAAGCCGACCGATGGCCATCTCTGAGTGCTTTGCGTGTTTGTTTTGGTTGCTGTAGTTGCGGTTGGAGAGGAACTCATCACACCTGAAGTGGACGGCAGATGAATAATTTAGCGAGCGGCCGGCGTAGTCCGTGGTCGTCTCTGTGTGCTGATAAAACAAGCCGCCCAGAGGAAGGTGTCCCGGATGATGTAAAGAGCTGCTGAAACCCTCCGACAAATAAAATGATTTAAGAGAGAAACTCCCTGAAAGAAACGGCGTCCCTCGGCTCTGCGCTGAATGCGAGGTGTTAAGCTTTCTGTGGCGACATCTATCTCTCGCCACCACCTTGAGGGCATCTTTTAAGCACAGGAATTTAGCCATTACGTGGCATTAACCTCATTAGAAAACACTCTTTAGCTGCTCCAAGATAAAATTGATTTACAGCTGCCATTTCCACCGCTGCTCTCGATCAATGGTTAAACTATCCCCTTTATGGCCCCGTGCACACTCTCTGCTCTTTTCTCCAGTTTTCTTTAACTGCTCTTTAATTTCATTCCCCCGTCCACTCTTGTCCTTGTGCCAGGTACGCATTCGCTGACAGGAACAGAGCTCGTCTCTGCACCCCAGTGGGACCGTTCTGGACTCACTATCAAATCTCTGGCACAAAGTATTTCTGAGATAAAACAAGTTCATCTCAGCCTGATAAACATCTTGCTGAAGATTTAGCTTAGGGTTGCTGTAGCTGCTGACGGAGTGGCGAGCCTGCGCAGCTGCATGGCCGTGTTTACAGGGATTAAGGTCTAGATGTGCTGGTACAGATTTGGGGTTAGACTGGTCCAAAGTCTGCCACAGACAGGCTTAAATGCTGAGTGTTCTTTGGTTTCTGGCCTTAAACTGTGACTTGAACATCAGCCCTGCTGGGTAGGCGTCTTAAATATAATTATAATAGCACTAATGAACCTGTGTTAGAAATAAAATCTTAGAATTTCACTCACCTAAACTGGAGCTCCGCCTTCTTGGACGGTCTGCTAGTACAGTGACCTCACAGCAGCCATATTATTGGTCACATGTTGTGTTAAAAATGCTCCAACAGCACAAACACGTTGCAGTTAGCTCAGGGGAAGTTGGCAGACAGCTAGCAGCTACAGCCACCTGTGCCACCATGCACCTGTCAGTCAAAGAGGCCACGCCCCTAACATGTAAACTCAGTTTAAACAGCTGAGTGACAGAAACATCCTCCTCTGTAGATGTGCTGTGTATCCGGCTGTAAACGTGTTTATTTCTGCTGGAAAGGAGCCTGTGGGGACCGACTCACTGCTGCCTCTGCTGGATGTCAGAGGAACTGCAGCTTTTGTCACTTTCAGCTCTGGAGTTTGAGACGGCGCTCAAAGCTCCGCATGAAGCTGATCTGTGGACTCATTGCACTGAGACGGGTCTCTGCAGGCGCTTTGATGAGAAGATTTTGAAGCTACATGTTTGAGATGGCACGTCCCACTTTGCTGTGTCCACATGAAGTGGATGTAAGAGGCCGTGTACAGGTTAGCCAAGCAGAAAAGCCACACTCCGTGTGCCCGCGTGGCCCAACGTCGAGGTTTGCCTGCCCACTTCTGACAGCTCAGGTTTATGCGGACGTTTAAGCAAATCACACAACGCTATATTTCTTTGACCGATCGATACGACCACCATTCCAGCTTTCCTTACTTCCCTCCCTCCTCCTTTCTCATCTCCCTCTGTCTGAGAGAATTGATCCGCACGCGTGGAGTGATATCAGCCGGCAGATAGAGCGATACGCCCCGCTCCCTCCCCGGCCCTCCTTTCACCACACTTCTGACACATAAATAAAATATGTGGCCTTTTTGTTTCGATTCACCGCCGTGTTAGTTCTGAGAAAAGAATATGGCGCGCAGGGCTCACACGGAGCTGTTGGTAGACAAGAGGGAGCTGAGAGCCGGCTTGTTGCCATCACTCACTGTTCACAGGCACTCTCCAAAATCCCCTGAACTTTCCGACATACGCATTTGTTAGAGTGACGCAGTCAGAGTCTGAAGAATGGCATCAGAAAATTAATGTGAGCACTAAATTATTCAGACGTTTTTTGCCATAATTCCTGACTTTACAACGGCACACTGCTGCACACACACACACACATCTATATATTCCCAGTCCCATCTGAATTATTGCAGATCCGTTTAGTGTCGGCATCCAAAATTGGCAGAGGAGAGCACGAGAGGTGATGTGAGGAGAGTTCAGCCCCCCACCCCAGCCCCTGTCCCCACTTTAATACCAGCTGAAATAAATCTGCATGTATCGGACCTGCTGTTAACACACCAACGCAACATGTTCCTCTACACCTCGGCTAGATATTCCCGATATGGGGCAAAGGCATTTCCGCAGCTGCACAACAAATATCTGCTAGGTGAACTAACCTCGCATCCTCGGAGCGTCGGGCCGGCCCGACCGGCCTGACCCGACCGGCCTGACCCGACCGGCCTGACCCGACCGGCCTGACCCGCCCCCTCACCTTTATGTCAGGTCACACGCACGGGCGTATTGATGTTATGTAACGCAGGCCGGCCGCGCACCGGCAGAGACGGCTGAGATAGCAGAGGTGCAGAGGACTTGGAGGAACCACGACACCGGCTCACTAACGGGATTACAGAGGAATTATCTGTCGATATGCTCATGCAGTCTCCTCGCATGTCCAGCTGCTCAGCAAGCGACACCATCGTCATTATCACCCCATACACGCAACATCCTAATGGGCTCAGCAGCGACTTCCCCTCCTCTCCATCTTTTCTCTTCTCCTTCCTTCCTTCCTTCCTTCCTTCCTTCCTCCTGCACTTGAGCTTCACTCATTCACACCACACTGCTGCGACCTATAAATACCCAAACCACTCACAGTTATTCCCTCCACCTTCCCCGCCTCACTTCCTCTCCCCTGAAAGCCCTGAGTCACCTCAGACAGTCACCTCAGCAGGTGGGTGGGGGCGCTTTCTTAGACAGCGTGATGGTGACGGTGTGCTCAGCGCCGTAAGCCGGCTTCAGCGCCGATTCTACTCGCCGCTGATCAGGGAGCCCTGCGAGAGACAGAGAGAGAGGAGATGAAAAAGTGCTGAGTCCGCCTCCAGAATCCCCTCCCCAGAAAGGGGGTCCCCCCACCCCCCTGGAAAAAGGAGGGGGGTGAGCTGATGCCCTCACACCTGTGCGGTCACTGACTGCTCGGACAGTCAGAATATAACTTTCTCCGTCCTTCAGCCTCAAACACACAAAGGCTGAAACACATCCAACCCAAGCTTTATTTATCCGAACAATCCAAATGTGACGGCGCTACCCGATCGAGGAAACTTTACTTTTACAGTGTGCTTATGTCAGAAATTCGCATGTAATTAAATTAAAGTCAATTTTGGTTTCTTTTTTAAAAAGTGCTGTTAGTTAAAGTAGAAAGTGAGACTGACGCTGAGGTGGATGATTTTTAAAATATGCGCGTTCACTTCTTTAACTCTGACTGGGCGGGACACTTCAGTACGAGTGGTGGTTTGACCACCATTAGCACAGACTCTGCACAGGCAGCGAGCGCCTCACTCACTCGCACAGCCAGCCGTTAGCTCTATGAGCAGCCTGAAATGTGACAGAAACCTCTCAGCTCAGTCCGTCTCCCATATGAAACACACGTTTCATGTTTGGCTTTTAAACCCAGTTTCAGAACAGTTCACATGTCATCTTAAATAAAATCATAGAGCCCACCATCACTGAGGGACGTCAGACAAAATGTGCTTCCCTGTAACATCACACGGGGCCAGACATGCTAACTCCAACATCACCTCCAATTAAAAATGAAAACGCCACGCCAAACTTCAAAATGCCAATCCTGACCGAAGGGCGGCGTCTCGGCCCTCTGCTGACAGAGTGCACGGAGACGCTGATTCCAACAGGTTCCTTCACTCAGACTGGCTGTAATGTTGTTTCTTCATGGGAGCAAAGATAATGCCGGTGATATGAAGTTACTGATGCTGTAAAGCAAAGCTGCTTCTCGCTCTCAGGTTCAGACCGAAGCCCTGCACATTAAGGCTTTAAAGGAGAAACCAGCTCCTGCATAGAGCTGCAGATCCATATTTCATGCAGCAGATATCCAGGTCATTAAGCAACATTCTGACACCTCTGTTATTTACTACCCCGAGCGCTTTCCTACCTCGTTTAATCAGACTTTACTAAAAGCCGCTGACTCAGAGAGAAACCTTCTTTCTTTCTTTCTCTGTGCTCTGTTTATGTTTATCTCCTCGCTGCGTTCTGCTGCATTCGCCGCCTCCCTCGCCTTCTCTTTGCTTACTTACTCATATCTTTCAAAATGTCTATTTCACACGGGGCTGGGGGGGGGCAGAGACACAGATCACAAAAGAGCAAATAGGGGGGCGAGGGGGATGAGGGGGGTGCTCCCAGCCAGCGGTCAGGTGATAAACTTGTAAGCGCCTCACCAAACGCACAACCTCACACGCCCTCGCCGTCCCTACGCCGATGTGTTAAACAGCCAAGTGCACCGTTTCCTCCTCAGAGGAGGGTTACCTTCGATTTTCTCTGCTGGGAAGGGAGCTGGCAGGGGGGGGGGGGTCAGCTCAATACAAGTTACCTTTAATGGACGAATCAGGACGCAGAGCTTCAGGAGACAAGAAGGGGCAAGTGTGTGTGTGTGTGTGTGGAGGGGGGGGGGAGTGCAGTCGGGGTCAGGGGTCAAGAGCCGACCAACACATACACACAAACAAATGCTCACACACACACACCACCATCCCCACTAAATGAAACTTGGATGTAATATTGTTCTTGTCACCACGGCCATCTGATGACCACACACATACACATGCGCGCACGCACACACACACAGAGCAACAAACAGATACACAAAAGGTGTAGTGAAGCTACACATTCATGTGCACCAGCCTTCCACACATCCCCACCCATTCCCCTTCTCTAGCACACACACAAACACACACACACACACACACACACACACACACACACACACTCTGCAGGATAAGACATGAGGAAATGGATGCCCATGTTTTGTGGGACCACCTGTTCATCCTGGATACAAGTCTGAGAACCCAGTAAGGGTTAACCCTCTTTGTGGGAGGGAGCCAGGAACGTGTGTGTGTGTGTGTGTGTGTGTGTGTGTGTGTGTGTGTGTGTGTGTGTGTGTGTGTGTGAGCGCTGGCACCGCCCCATCTGAAACGTGCCCCATGAGTGGCAGACTGGCTCAGGCTGTCCGGCTGGGAGGGAACAGAGCCCACTGCTGGACCACCTCCCCAGCAACACACACACACACACACGCACACACACACGCGTAATCCTTTCTATGGGGAGCATCTTTGCTCTCCATCACTACCTGCTCGCCAAAGAAAAAGAAAGGAAGAACAAAAGGAGGAGGACAAGTTGGTTTGCGGTCGAGTGTTTGGATCTAATATTAAACTATATAAAAATCAAACCCCACAAATGATTCATGCGTTCACGTGACCCCTGATTCTTTTTCAGCACAATGCATGAAACAAGGCAAAGCACTGGAGATGAGCTCGACCACACGAGTTCTTCAGAGGAAACCGATCCAGCGATCTCACTCAGGTTAGAAGAAAACAGAATCAGGTTTCCTGATTCACGCCTCAAAATTACTCTAAAAACAGGGAAGCATTCAGCTCTGCTTACTCCATCGATAAAGACAAACACAACTAGAGAAATTAGTTTTATATAAAGTCCTCACATCTATACTGTATACACAGGAAAAAGTTATTATCTCTTATTTATTCCATAACTGATTCCAGCATCTTCACACTCTGCTCCACTGCTCATATAAATATAAATATGCTTCTGTCTGTTATCTATTCTGTTACACTCAGAGCAAAGAAATAACCAGAGCCCAGGTCCTTTGTATGCGTCCACATACTTGTCAACAAAGTTGATTCTGATACTGATTAAAAAATAAAAACAGAGGGAGGAAGCCACTCAGCCAGCTGACTGTGGTTAGGACAGGAAGATGGAGGACGAGGGTTAAACTGTCCGCAGTGAAAGCTGAAGGTTTCACAGAGTCTAAAGGTGAGCTGCACGTGAGCAGAGCCGATGGCGAGACCGAGAACAACCGATGACGTGTTTATTTCTATAAAGGCAGAAACAGAGACCTGCAGCAGCCTCGTGAAACATCGGAAACACCAGAAACACCGGAAACACCGGAAACATCGGAACCACCGGAAACATCGGAAACACCGGAAACACCAAAAACACCGGAAACACCGGAAACATCGGAAACACCAGAAACACCGGAAACATCGGAAACACCGGAAACACCAGAAACATCGGAAACATCGGAAACACCAGAAACATCGGAAATACCAGAAACACCAGAAACATCGGAAACATCAGAAATACCAGAAACATCGGAAACACCAGAAACATCGGAAACATCGGAAACATCAGAAACATCGAAAACACCGAAAACATCGGAAACACCAGAAACATCGAAAACACCGGAAACATCAGAAATACCAGAAACATCGGAAACCCCAGAAACACCGGAAACACCAGAAACATCGGAAACATCAGAAACATCGAAAACACCGAAAACATCGGAAACATCAGAAACATCGAAAACACCGGAAACATCGGAAACATCAGAAACATCGAAAACACCGGAAACATTGGAAACATCAGAAATACCAGAAACATCGGAAACCCCAGAAACATCGGAAACACCGGAAACATCAGAAACACCGGAAACATCAGAAACACCAGAAACATCGGAAACACCGGAAACATCAGAAACCCCAGAAACATCAGAAACACCGGAAACATCGGAAACCCCAGAAACATCGGAAACACCGGAAACATCAGAAACACCAGAAACATCAGAAACACCAGAAACATCAGAAACACCGGAAACATTGGAAACCCCAGAAACATCGGAAACACCGGAAACATCAGAAACACCAGAAACATCGGAAACACCGGAAACATCAGAAATACCAGAAACATCGGAAACATCGGAAACACCAGAAACATCGGAAATACCAGAAACACCAGAAACATTGGAAACATCAGAAAAACCAGAAACATCGGAAACACCAGAAACATCGGAAACATCGGAAACACCGAAAACATCGGAAACACCAGAAACATCGGAAACATCAGAAACATCGAAAACATCAGAAACATCGGAAACACCGAAAACATCGGAAACACCAGAAACATCGGAAACATCAGAAACACCAGAAACACCGGAAACACCAGAAATACTGGAAACATCGGAAACCCCAGAAACATCGAAAACACCGGAAACATCAGAAACATCAGAAACATTGGAAACCCCAGAAACATCGGAAACACCGGAAACATCAGAAACACCAGAAACATCAGAAACACCGGAAACATTGGAAACCCCAGAAACATCAGAAACACCGGAAACATTGGAAACCCCAGAAACATCGAAAACACCGGAAACATCAGAAACATCAGAAACATTGGAAACACCAGAAACATCGGAAACACCGGAAACATCAGAAACACCAGAAACATCAGAAACACCGGAAACATTGGAAACCCCAGAAACATCGGAAACACCGGAAACATTGGAAACCCCAGAAACATCAGAAACACCGGAAACATCAGAAACCCCAGAAACATCGGAAACACTGGAAACATCAGAAACACCAGAAACATCAGAAACACCATAAATACCGGAAACATCGGAAACATCGGAAACACCAGAAAAATTTGAAACACTGCAAATATCAAGAACATCAAAAACACGAGAAATATCAGAAACATTAGAAACATGGTCGGTACATCGGGGGAAATGGCGTGCTTGTGGTGTCTACACAAACACAAGACTAACCCAAACTTAACCCCACGAGGTGAAGCCAGCGGGTTACAGGTGTGTGTTGGGGGGGTCCTGCCCACACCAACTGTTTCACACAAACACCTGAAGTATCTGAATCATGAATCTCATCGTTCTCCAAAGTGTCTACAAACCCCCCCACCCCACCCACCACCACCAACAAATAATCACCTCCTCACAGGAAGGCGAGGAGCATAAAAAAACAGCAATCTTGTCTTTAAACTAAAAGGGGAAAATATTTTAAGGGGCAATGAATTTCGTGGAGCTGAATAGGATGTTGGTACATGTTTTACTAAAGGAAATATAATGGCAGACTATTATTAGATCACATTAATCACGAGTGTGCCAAAGGCAGTGACAGCCGTGCTGAAAAGGATTGAAAACGCTGGTAATGGATATAAATTACCCATTGTGTGATAAAAGGATTTTTTCTTCACTAAGAAGGTAAAAAGGAATAAAAACACTACGAGAGCCACTAAACGGTGTGCGTGTGTGTGTGTGTGTGTGTGTGTGCGTGTGTGTGTGTGTACATATTTATCTGTGTGTGTGAGTGTCCTGCTGCCTGCCTGCCTGTGTGTGTGTAACATGTAATAATACAGGGTTATCAGTGCGGGATTAAAATTTTAAGGGAATCAGATAGTGACAGTGAGGCCCTGCGTTTAAAGGCGTCTCTGACAGAAAAGAGCGAAGGATTAAAAACAGATTAAATTGGTTCATAGTGACGGAGATGAAAGGAAGGAAGGAAGGAGGAAGAGCGCGGGGGGAAGGAGAGAGTGCTTTGACAGAGGTCTGTCAGGCTTTTGGCACCGTGATAATGAGTCACATCTCCCATGCACTGTTATTTATCGCCGACTTGGCTCACAAACAAAAGATCAATAATTTTGAGCAAATCTAATGTTGTCCTCAATGCTAATGTGCTCATCCATCACATCTGCCATCTTCACCGAGATGGACTGATTCCCTGTTTATTTGGAGATCAAATGCAATTGTATCACATGTCTCTAATAACAGAGGAAGCCCCCTCCCACGTGAGCGCGTGCGCCTTGGATCGCGGCCATGTATATGTAGTCAAGCCGTCGTGCTCGGGATGTCACGTATGTGTAAATGATAATATATGGAAGGAAAAGGCGATGCGTCGCCACGCATCAATCTTCATTTCTTCCTCAGACCTTGCTTTGTGAAATATGAAGTGTGTCAACGGCCTGTCCCCCCACAACACGGGAGGCGCGCGAAGATCCGTCAAAGCGGCCCGCCTGGCGTGGCGCGGCTCGCCCGCAGCGCAAACGCGCAAGAAGACAGCAGATCCTTCACTGACAACTAGCCCTGGGTGAGACACTTCCCAGCCACCTGAACTCAATCAGGCCCCGGTGGAGGCGGCGTTTGGGTATTTCATTTCATCTCCGTCCCCTTACTCACTCAAGGTGCGTTTGATTTATCTCCCGATGCCACGCGCAGGAACGCAATTCGCATTTGGAATCTAGCGTCGGGGTTCGTTTTCCGGGCGGGATCAAAGGGAAGGCCACTCCGACCGTTGGCTTCGTCTGAGAGTTTCTCTGCTCTCCGTTGGCACGTCGAGCTCACCCGCCGAACGCCGATATCGAGCAGGGCGACGGTGGAGTCGGTGGCAGGTGGAATACGCTAAGCTCCTTCCCTGCTCCCTGGGTGAGGTGTGAGGAGCAAAACAATGACAGACAAAGGTCACCTGGCCCACAACGCCCCACCTGCTGAGGTGTCGACCTGCCAAACGCACCCCTGAGGAAGGAGGAGGAAAGGAAGGAAAGGAAGGAGTGTGCAAGGGAACAAAGACTTTAAGAAAAGACAGTCCGGTCCTCGGGATGACCAGCAAACGGGATCGGCATCTATTAAACGGGACGTTTGGAGCAACGATTTCTTCCACGATGACATCATACGCAGTCATGTGACGCTCATCCTGCAGAGAGACTGGCGCCTTTATGGACGGGGAGACATTTAATCCTGATTGCAATGACGTCACTAACGGGAAACTGGAGACAAACGAATAACCCTTACTGATCCAAACTAGTCTTTGTTAGCTAGTTAACCTGCATAAAGCTCACTGCACACCTGAACCACTAAGACACGAGCCAATCGTGGTCTGCGGTGCAGACATCACAGTAGACAGTAGTAGCGGCGTGAACAAGCATGGCGTCCGGTCAGCGCAGTGCTGCTAGGACTGACTTCACATTTGCCTGAGAACAGGCTCCGTGACCAGCGATAAAACAGCAAAAACATCAATAATTAATACGTGACACAGAAGACGTGTCATCATCATCATGATTCATTTTTATAAAACACAGAAAAAGTTTTATTCCACTGTGACGTAAAATTATAACATTACTCATCACTAGTAAATATTATTTTATTCATATCAGTTTAAATAAGTGTCAGTTTACAAAAGTAATATCAGCTGTTCTTAAATTAATTCCGTTTCGTGTCCTAAACCTCGTGTGAGCCTCTGCCTCCATGTTTTAAAAAAAACACACTTAACCTTCAAAGTAAGAGTCCAGAGATTTCGCAGATTTTGGAAATAGTAACAAATAACAAATGGCTCAAATGTGTTTCTGTACATTTTTAGTTTGTCAGGGATCTACGCACGGCCTCCACGGTGGATGATTTCTTCAAACCAGCTTCATTTTACCTTCGAAGCAGCATCTTCTCATATGTGGAATTTTCTGTGCATGAAAGTGTTTATGACGAGGGCAGCGTGCACTGAGCTGTGTCTCAGCCCGGCTGCTGTATGATGATTTGGTGGAAGGTGAGAGGAGAAGATGCTGGCTGCAGCAGGTCGGGACCTTGGCAGGTGAGATAATAAAGCCTTGACATAAGGCTGAGAGCAGGGAGGCACACCACGACCCGGTGCACCTCCCAACCGCACCTCATTCTCTCTCTCGCCGGGTCTTTCCACCCCGCTGTTTACATGCTCAGACACCTGGGAGGGCGGCAGACGTCCTCCGTGTTCAGAGCGGTGTCAGGGCACAGCTAAAGGTCAACGTGCACAAGCGGCGCACGGCGCAGAGGAGCACATTTTTGCTTTGATGAAATGTCTTGGACGTGAGATGGCGTGTTTGAGAAACAGCTGCAGTTTAACTGACGCTGAGATGCAAATGCAAACACATGCGGCGTGAATGACACAGAACCGTGGAGTCATCGGCGTGACACACTGAATCACAGGTCAGCGCCTCTGATTCAGACAAAGCTTTGTGTGACATCGAAGAGTCACATGTTAGATCTGCTCGTGGAAACGTAGAGTTTTACACCCGCGTCTGAGCCTGGTTTGTAATAAGTTACCAGTGTACCTCTGTAATGAGCGCACACTATCACCATCATCATCAACGCCATCATCTGCAATCATCAGGCCAATCAGACGCCGGATTTTATTACAGCTAGGATGGCATGGGTAGTCAGAGGATGGTGATGAAGCCGTGTGAGGATCCGTTCACACCGAGCGCGTCTGCGTCTCACAGAGAAGGAGAGCAGGAGCCCCTGTGCACCCTCCCCCCAACGAACGCCTCGATTTACATTTACGCCTAAATGTGTCCAACGGCAACAAACAAGAGCTCGAAAACATGACTTGTTATGTGAAAAACCTGAATCACAAACACGTGTCTGGTTAATGTGCGGCACAAACTGAACTCACCCTGACCCTCGACAGGTCGCGTGAGCCGTGTGCATTTCTTCTGCTCGGGCTCTGGAGGCTTGGGAGCTGAAGCTTCCTTCAGCCTCCACCTTTCATCCATTTCACTGATTTAGTATCGTCAATCATTTTCGGACAAGTGAAAATAACAAGTGAAAAGATCATCTCTGGTTTGTGTTTATAGCAAAGATGCGTTTTAATTTATTCCTCCTATCAGCTCACCTTAGACACACGACCACCCAGACTGACTGACAGGTACTCATCCAGGCACACGTATGACATCCAGGCTAACGGTCTCTATTCATTGCTGTTCCAGAGCAGCTTTGCATGATTCACTGTTCAGAATGAGGCTTCTTTTTCTGATCCCGGGTCAGCCCCTCCTTTCTCTGAAAAAAGCTCCTCCCACTTTAAGACTTTCTTCTTTTAATTGGCTGCCACTCACTGCAGGTGGGTGGGGCTTGTAGCCCCTCTCTGCGACATCATGAAGATCCAGCTGAGCATTGGGCTTGCAAAGATTACCGCACACCGAGCTGAATACTAGAAACTCTGGCTGTGTTTGACAGGAAGAGGAGAACTACGACAGGAAGTGAGGAGCAGCGCCACTTTACCAGCGGGTATACGTGCGATGGCAGCGTTCAGGGCAGGTGTGGAGTAATCGTCTGTAACGACCTCGCAGGACGGACAGGTGCCACGCACAGGCCTCTCTCTCGTTTTGGTTCCCGAGTATCGCCGCCCGCGGGATTTCGCTGCTCTAAAGAGCAGTGTCAGAGATCTCGACAGCACGCGACGTTTCCCTGAGCCGCCGCTGTCATGTTCCCTCTGCTCCTCGCTTCCACCCCCACCCGTCTCCTCTGAGCTGCTCAGACTCGAGCTGGAGACTTTCTCCCTGAGCGTTTTCACTTGTCATTTTTTTAAACACACATATCAAAGTGGAGAGTTGGGGGGGGGGGCGAAGACAGATGTTTCTCTTATGCCTTTCTACTCGAGTACAATGAAGCTTTGGAAAGGGAAGAGAGAAAGAGAGGGAGAAAAGACATTTGCAGAGATCCTTTTGCAATCCACATCCTTTCTCCCGACGACTGGCAATACATCATTTGTATTGATGCAATATTAAATTTCAATATCGCATGTCAAAAGGTACAAAATGATAGATCATAGCCTAACTAAATGAATTATTAAAGGCCTAAGCCAGCTATGCTATCGGCTCCTCTTACAATCAGCTGTGTCAGAGGAGTGCAGTTGGTGATTCTGGCAGCGTTTCAAAGCTTTGTCGTTTTTCTTTCTAGTCGCATCCCGGCTTTCTTAATCGAGCTTTCTGTCACTTATTAATGTTCCCGAGGAACTCAAAACCACAGATCTTTCCCTCCCAATAAGAGCAGGCCTAACTCACGTCCTTTCATTCCTCCAGAAACATTATTATTTTCAAAATATTAATGAATAAAGTCATAATTAAATATTCAATACTGAACAGAGGGTAAGCCAGAGGAAGCATGTTGACTTCTGTTGGATGTCTTAAGTGCAGCGAAAGCATGCAGAGCGGCGGTGGAGGCGGAGACTCGTTCTGCGTGCTGTGATTTATGTGCTCCTTCTGCGACCCTCGAACTTTATCTCTATTGTCTCCATCTGATAGAGCGACGTTGCGACCCTCTCTGCGCCTTGCCACAGCGCCGCCGCTTACCAGACTCCATGTTGGATTCTAATTTACGACCTGAGTCAAAGGTCGCATCTCTGAGGCCTCGTTGAGCCGTCTCCTACAGAAGGCTGAGTCGAGTCTTCCAGTCCTTCCTCTTCCTGCTTCAATCTAAAGCCAGTGGCCGTTAACGCCAACTTAACCTTCCTAACACTGAGAGGCGTTTCCTGAAACCCTCATAATCAAAGACAGTCGTGGAAGTGATAACGAGCAGACGAGGCTAATATGGTCTGCAGGACCTTGAATGCCAGCAGAGTGACGCTCGACCCTTTGGCTGGTGCTTTTCTGCAAAACAGTCGCCGTCTTCATCGTCTCTGGCAGTTTAATGAGCCACAGGTGCAGCTGCCTCTCAGGTGAGTCTCTCCTCCACGTTGTTCTGCTTCTGCCCAGTGCTAAGAGTGACCCCCACCGCTCACAGAGCATCTCCAGACCCGAGCAGGACGGTTGAAGCACCAGATGAGGGACTCTCTGAAGAGGCAGCTGAATGATGCTGAGGACCGCCACAGTCACAACCTGACAGTCCCAAACCAGGAGGGACGAGTCGAGCTGACTTTCAAAATAAGAGCAAGGCGGTTTCACACAGTAAAAATAATAATGATGGGATTTTTAAAAGTCCCATTATGAGTCAAGCCAAGTCACATCTGTATGTGCGAAAAGGTTTTCATCAGTGATGATGAGTGATGATCTGTGACATCACTCACTGAGGTCAGGCTAACAGCGACTTTTGTTTTTGAATGCTACATTTTACATAAAGAACATTTTTACTCATTTGTGTCATTCAGGTCTCAGCAGATGTTTCCAGAATCAACAACAGAGCAGAGACGGCGCTAAACCAAGCTGCACGTATCATCACCCGGCTCTCTCCCACAGCTTTGTCCTGCCCAAGGTTTTTTCCTGTCAAAAGGGAGTTTTTGCTTCCCACTGTTGCCAGCAGCTTGCTGATAGGGGGTCGCCTGACTGCAGGGTCTTTGCCTCGCAGTTTAAAGCACCCTGAGGTGACTGCTGTTGTAGCTTTTTCAGCCCGAACGGCTCGGTTCTCCTGAAAGTTCCCCGTCTGCACGCAAACGGCCGAGCGCTGGGCATTCTGCTTTTCTCTCTGTGGCTCATCTGTTAATTCTCCCGCGCTCACCCAATGTCCTCAATCCTTAACCCCCGTGAGGTTTTAATTGCAGGCTCCAGATTGCGGGCCGGTCAGGGCCTGGCGAACCCCACGAGAAGTCGCAGCCTCCATTTAGCTCCCGGATCCGAAGCGAGCGAACACAGGGCCCCCGTGTTATCGTGCGAGCGCTGGCTGGCAAAAATTCAATTTTCATCCCCCCCTTTTGTATCCGAGCCTGCTGTCTTTGCCCTAACGATGCTCTGTCATCAGCCCCCCCTCCTCCCTGACACACACACGGTTCCTCCTGCCTTCTCCCTTCAACAACAGAACACAGTGGAGTCGTTAGGACCCTCTCTTCATTACTTCAAAAAACCAATCATTAGACACCAGAGTATATACGTAATTAGAAAATCACTTCCTTTGCAATCCCGGCTAAGTAGTTTACATACTGTAATTACAGGGACAAAATCAATTTTTAATCATTTCACTGATTGGGCTCATCAGCTCAGTAGGAACATTGTATCCTGCTTGTTGTGCGAAAGCAACATCTGGGCTAAAACAATTACCCTTTTGTGTTGTAGTGCGCCTCCGAAAAAGCCTCGCCGCCACTTCCCCACGCCGTGGACACTCTTTCCGTCTCTATGCGTCTCCAGGCGTCTCTCTCCTTCCTCCTTTTCTCTCGCTCTCTCTTTCACTCCCTGCCCTTGACTTGGACATGGAGGATCACATTTAAAGCTTTATAAATCAATACGCTATAATAAGCTGCTCCTGCCAGAGCGAGAGAGGAAGGAGGCAAAAACAACATATTGCTTTTTTAACACCTCTCTCTGCTGCGTTTTCTCTGCGTTGTTTTCATGCCCCCTGTTATTGTCATCCATGTTTTGTATTATTACTATTTTATCTTCACGTCGTTGCTTTTAGAAAACATATTTTGGGAGGCGTCGCCTCCTCGTGTTCACACGCTTTGCAAGTGTGAAGAAAAACGTAGAAGCGGGAGGTGTCTTCCTGTCGAGGTGAGACAGAAATCAGCCTCACGTCTTGTGTCCCGGTATGTTTCCCCCTTCACTGGCTAATAAAATGCTTTGTATTCCTGTCTGAGAGAGGAACAATCGATCCACATTAGTCTGAACTCCCTCTGTCTCACTTTGAAAACTCGGGAAATCAGATTTCAGAGGAGAGAGGAAAAAAAATCGGTTAATGCATTGATCATCCGGCCCGTATGCAAATCACACTCGCCTTTATTTTTTTGCTGATCAATAGTATTAATTAACGGCTCCATTTTAACAGCAGCCCACAATTCGGTTAGACGCCGCAGACGACCTCAGAAATCATCTTTACCCCCCCTCCCTGCCGCCGCCGTCCCTCAGTAACACTGGAAATGAGCGCCTGCGTGGCAACCACCGTAAATCTATCTGTGAGGATGTGGCAGTAACAGTGAAATACGAACATGGCCTCCGAACACTGATTCTTAAGACGGACCTCTGGATTGAAAAGGCCAAAATTGAGAAAGAGATTTTCAAATTAAAAGCACCCCTGTCCTGTGATTCAGGTATAAATCAAGGGATGAAAAATTCATAAACATTTTTAAAACATGGCTTTAATTATCCTGTGTGTTTATGATTTTTCTGCTTTTCCTGTGTGTCTCACACTCCTCTGCTGCCATTCGGAGCATGTCGCAGGGTCAAACTTTTCACCGATTGGTTGATCGACGGCGGGCTCGCCACAGAAATGGCTTCATCAGAACGGAGGCGCTTCGCTAATCTAGCCGATAATAATATAAAACTGTCAGTCAGAGTTACTCTGGCTGCATTTGCATAATGAAGCTCAAATGCATAAAGAAAAATCAAATAGGAAAATGATGATGGGGGAGGGGGGGTAAATAATTTATTGCTTTTTTATTTTTGTCCCACAAAAATAAAATGACTGCGTCTTTTTATTTTTCATATTATTTTTGGTGGATTTAAAGGAATCCTGTTTACCTACTGCGCCTGTGTGGTCGGCAGACTTTGACCTCCATAAATCGGTGACGGCACAAATTTAATGTTTGGGGTTTTTATATTTTCTGACTCAACTTTGAAATAAAATATTTTAATTGAGGGTTTTTAAATCTGTGCATGTATACAATCTGAACTCTGAATAAAACTGAAAATCTCCAGTACTTTGATTTAATAATAACAAAAATAATTGTAATCTTTAACTTTGTGACCATCTAATCGCTGCTTCTTTTATTGTGAAAATAATTTGCATATCCATAATGAACACACACTCTGTGTGTGTGTGTGTGTGTGTGCGCGCGTGTGTTGTCGGAGGGGGCGGGGTCTGTGCTAACCAGTGAGGCTGCTGCTGCCAGCGATGTTGGTGTGTGGGATTAATAATGGACGCTTTTTGAAATTATTATTATTCCCAAAATGCTCTTTTGTGATTTGCTTTGAAGGGCATGTGTGTGTGTGTGTGTGTGTGTGTGTGTGTGTGTGTCCAATTATACAATTAGTGAGGAATGTAGGGCAGCAGCGGCGCGGTGCTGCTCGCCGAGCCCGGACAGCGCCTCACCTCGCTCGCCTCACATACACAGATATCGAAGAGCAGGTCGGTGCGAGACGTTCCTCGAGTTTTAGTCGAGCCGCCGCCAGCCTGCTGTAGCAGGAACTGAAAGCAAAGGTCAAAGGTGAAAATGTGTCGAAAAGTCGACAGTTTCAGCACGAGCACGAGTGTGTGTGAGTCTGTGTGTGAGTCTGTGTGTGAGTCTGTGTGTGTGTCTGTGTGTGTGTGTGTGTGTGTGTCTGTGAGTGTGTGTGTCTGTGTGTCTGTGAGTGTGTGTGTGTGTGTGTCTGTGAGTGTGTGTGTCTGTGTGTGTGTCTGTGTGTGTGTGTGTGTGTCTGTGTGTCTGTGTGTGTGTGTGTGTGTGTGTGTCTGTGAGTGTGTCTGTGTGTGTGTGTGTGTGTGTGTCTGTGTGTGTGTCTGTGAGTGTGTCTGTGAGTGTGTCTGTGTGTGTGTGTGTGTGTCTGTGTGTGTGTCTGTGAGTGTGTCTGTGAGTGTGTCTGTGTGTGTGTGTGTGTGTCTGTGTGTGTGTCTGTGTGTGTGTCTGTGAGTGTGTCTGTGTGTGTGTGTGTGTGTCTGTGTGTGTGTGTGTGTGTCTGTGAGTGTGTCTGTGTGTGTGTGTGTGTGTCTGTGAGTGTGTGTGTGTGTGTCTGTGTGTGTGTCTGTGTGTGTGTGTGTGTGTGAGTGTGTGTGTCTGTGTGTGTGTCTGTGTGTGTGTCTGTGAGTGTGTGTGAGTCTGTGTGTGTGTGTGTGTGTGTGTCTGTGTGTGTGTCTGTGTGTGTGTGTCTGTGTGTGTGTGTGTGTCTGTGTGTCTGTGTGTGTGTGTGTCTGTGTCTGTGAGTGTGTGTGTGTGTGTCTGTGTGTCTGTGTGTGTGTGTGTGTGTGTGTGTCTGTGTCTGTGTGTCTGTGTGTGTGTGAGTGTGTGTGAGTCTCTGTGTGTGTCTGTGTGTGTGTGTCTGTGTCTGTGTGTCTGTGTCTGTGTGTCTGTGTGTGTGAGTGTGTGTGAGTCTCTGTGTGTGTGTGAGTGTGTGTGATTCTCTGTGTGTGTCTGTGTGTGTGTGTTTCTGCACACGTGTCAGATTTAAGGCAGTACGTAACGTAAACTTTTTTCTGTTGTCATTTATGATTTTTGACTCTTCAGGTGACTCAAACGTTTTATTTTGAAGGCCGGTGTAAACGCTGAATGACAGGAAGTGTGAGTCGGAGCCGTTTCCATGATGGGATCGTTGTTCACGCCGAGCTAACATAAAAATGTTTGAATGCTTGTTTTTCGCAGATTAAGCGTAAACGTCCTGATTCCAGCTGTTTTTTCAGTGAGTGAGCTGATTCTTGATTGGCTGGTCAGATCTTTGATGTCAGAGGTCATGTGGTTTTTCAGCTTTTTTCTCCTCCACATTAGCTGCTCGGTCCTCCCTCTCTGAAAAAGTCGTTTTTTGGTTAAGTCCCTCCCCCCGCGGCGTGCTGGTTTGTGACTCGGCGTACATCCAGCGGTAGCTGCTGCTGCTGAGATGAAGCGATACGATAAATGGATTTATGATGAAGCACAAATTGTTTAATAATTTGGCCTCTTTCGGATTGTCCTCTCGCCGTCGCCTGGCTGCCGCCGCCGCCGCCGTACTCGCTTTAATACGCAGCAACAACAACAGCCAAGTGCCATCTGTTGGCATGTGGATTTTCTGTAATCTCTCTTTACTGATTACAACAATGACTACACAAACCTCTTAAATAATTATCCTACAATGTAAAAAAAAGCCAAATAATTATAATCATTAACTCCCACCAAGTCTGCCACTCCTCCAGCAAATGAAGGCTGTCAGCGAGAGAGCGAGCGGCGTTTTTCTGCCGCGATGCCAATCATGTCTTATTTATACCAGCAGGGAAGAGAACCACACAGCAGCGACAATCTCAACCCAACAACGCCGGAGAGGAAACTGCGGCTAAATTGACCCGTCTCCGCCCTCCGCCCTCTCTGCTCCATCACGCGGAGGACGGGTTAGTGCTCGTCTCGCTTTAGTGTTTGACAAAGAGACGGCAAAGAGGACGGAGGCACAACACGGTGCTTTAAAATGAGCCTCAGGTGAACCACGAACCTGTGAATCTAAACTTTAAATGGTTTCACGTCTACTAAAGAACAGGAAGTGATGCATTTTTTAAACTGGAATGGCAGAACAGCGTAGCAGAGGGTGAAAATACCTCTGACTGCTGCTGTGTGCGAGCGTGTTAGAGCAGCAGCTTTGCTGTGTGTGCGTCTATAAGTCATCTGTGCGTGTGTGTGCGAGCTTTGTGTGAGAAATGGTGTGAGAATACGTCAGGGGTAGCATGTGTTAGCTCTGCTTCCAATATGAGGGAAATCTGTGGCACATACCTCCGATATGACACAAGCCAACACGCCGTGACTCACCGCGTGCTATATTTGATTAATCAAAAACGTGTTCCTAAACAGCACAGCGCGCCACGCCACCAGCACTATGTACGCTCCGGTACATACCTGCTCCTCTGATACATGAACTTCCAGCTTTCATTGATTAGCACTTTACCACCAATCAATTTTTCACAAACCGTCCTGACCCTCATCCCTCCCTCTGCTGCGCGGGACGCCCCCTCTCTCCCAGGACGAAGGTCTTTTACAAACAAAAAGAACACAGAGACGTGAGAGAGGAGGAGTAATTATGAGCGAGGAAGAGGAGGGACGGCGGGCAGACAGGTATGGATTTAAAGATGAATGTGAGCCTCGGAGAGAGAGAGTCTCGTTTCTGCAATGATGATGATGATGATGACGTGCTGATTACAGACAACTGGGTAGGATGAAGCATGCCCCCCCCCCCACACACACACAGTAACAGCCCATCACGGTGAGGGATGGGGTGGCCACGCTCATCCAGCTCCAGGAATAATGGCTCGCACCTGTTTACCGTGTCACCTCTGTTTGCTAATTGTCTCCTTGAGCTGCACAGAGAGGAAATGACAGCGGTGTGGCTCTGTGACAGGCCGAGTGTGTGTGTGTGCGAGTGTGTGTGTGAATATGTGCTGAAAAGACTGGTGTGTTTTGGATGGCCCCGCCCCTCCCTGAGCCTGGTTCTGCTGGAGGTTTCTTCCTGTTAAAGGGGAGTTTTTCCTTCCCACTGTCACCAAGTTCTTCTTATAGAGCTGGGGTGTCAAACGCAAGGCCCAGGGGCCAGAATCGGCCCAGGAAAGAGCCCAATCCGGCCCACTGGACAGCTTTGGAAAATGCAAAGGCGGGCATAGGAAAGAAAGCTTTCTGTAATTTATTTCTTTTATTCATTAAAGCAGCATTTCTGTAATATGTAGTTAAACGTGTAAAATGAGCCTGCCTGTATTACTGTAGGTCTTACAGTACAAAGAGCCGTGACTGCTGCTAAATGAATAAAACTGAACTAAACTCACAGACATGAATGTTTTTTTCAGTAAGTTTAAAAAACGACACTCTGTTCATTAACACAAACTTTCCCTTTTAAAACTGAAATTGTGTTTCTTTTTCTTCACGTAGCTCACGGTTTAAATGTGCAGGTAAACGTCTTAAGCACAGTGTCACCGCTCCCGCCTCCGTGTGAAATCAACATTTAAAAGAATAACGTACAGCTGACATTTATGGACATCCTCAGTAAATGAATCATCTGTACGTCGCTCAAATCACGCAGGAAAAGGAGCGGACAGAAGAAGAACCCTCCTTCTGTTTAATGGATGAAGCGATATGACGTGCAGGGCAGGCGTGCATGCACACACATACATGTTTACCTCTGAATGTCACACGTGTGGACATTCAGAAACGCTCCCTCATTCACATAATTAAGAAAAGTGACCATATAAAAACTGGCAGATGATGCAGAGGTGTTGGGGCGTTTCCATCGTTCGGTCACACTTTACGTTACATTCATGCAACCAGACGGCTCAGATTTAAAAAGAGACCCAGGTTTGGGTTCAAATAAGCTTTCTCTCAACCCTGTCTCCATCTCCTCTGTTACCACAGTAACGACCAGCGGCAAAGTCTGACCGCAGCGCGCCCGCCAGCCGAAAACGTCCTGAAATTTCCAGGAAGCCTCACATCAGCGGCTCCACATCTGGACGCTCAGAATTCAGTCCAAGGAAAAAGTAAACAGGCCGTCTGAGTGTTTCTGATAATTGAATCAATATTTCATATCTTCGCTGCTCGTATTTATGTTGCAGCTACAGGTTGATTTTTTATTTTTCTCTGCGCGTGATGAGGAGACGTTAAACGGAGCCAGATTCAGTTTAATAGCAGACAGATGCAAAGAGCAGATTTAACAGACTCGGAGTCACACGCGCAGCAGAAACACGCCCCCGACGCATCCTGCTGCCGGCTCTGCCGCCACGCATCCCGGCATATGTGCCTTCAAACTCACGCCGCGGATGCACGAAAACACGCGCAAACACGGCCGCTTTGACCACATCTTCAGCTGCCGTGAGTACGTGCGTGCACGCTGGCAGTGGAAGCGTGGAGTCCAATGAGCACGCCGTTGAGCCGCCGGCAGACGCTGCGACAGGCCAACTCAGAGAAAGTACGGCACGACTTTGTGGACTTTTGGGAAAGAAAGCAAAGCAGGAGAGCGCACAAATGTGACAGACACCTTTAATATCCTCCCCTTTCTCCCGCGATCAATCGGTGCGATCGTACCTGCGTGACTGCCGCCTCTCCAGCGAGCGCCGGGTGTCAGGAAGAGCGCCGACAGCTTCACAGAAGGTGGGACGACAAGAGCCTGTAAACAAAGCACACACACCAGGAAATTCACAGTCACACACATTTGAAGCTTGACAAGTTTGTAACGGTGGCGACAGCAGAGAAAGACCCCCCCCCGACACACGCCTTTATTTTCCCCAGCACTTCCTGTGCAGACGTGATGTCGTTTACACGAATAATCTAACAAATATATGAATTGTAATTGCTTGTGCACATCAGTGTCGGACTTTTTTCATTTCTTCTTCTGATGATGATGTTTTCTGCAGTGACAGCTGATGAGGGGAGTGCAAAAGCCCCACGCCGCTCCTCGACGCCCCGCGCTGCACAAGCGCTCGGAGAGCACAGAGTAAGAAAGGCCGGCACTTCCTGTTAGAGCAGCCCGGCTGGCAGATATCGGAGCTTCTGCCAGCGTTTGCTTCCTCTGCACAGACTTCAGATCGAGGAGGAACGCCTAAAAAGTGGCGGAGCTTTGCTCTTTGTTGAAGAAGTTAATTTATCCGTTTCGACGCAGCTGACTAAACTGCTTCTGATTTACATTTCATTTTTTGTGACATTTCAAACGTTTGCTTAAATCTGTCAAAGTTTGCTTAGACGGGAATCTGCAAGATCTCCTTTTTTGTATATTTACCCTCAATCTAGGCGCTAAACGCTCCACGCCGCGCGCCGTACTCCGCCTGCCACTCACGCTCGGATCAATACCGTCGTCTGCCGCGGTGGGTTTGGTTACCGCGGACGCTGTGATTGGGTAAAACGAGGTCTGGCTGAGTGTGCTGTGAGTGCGGAGGAGCAGCCAGGCAGAGAGGAGCCGGCTCAGTCCTGCAGGGGGGGCGGGGGGGACACAGATGTGGAGGGTCTGCAGGAGGGCCACCCAGATTTACCCACCACTACTGTTTCAATGGAGCGTCAAGAGTAAATCTCTCTCACACACACACACACACACACACACACACAAAGCCACGACGTTGCCTTAAGTCACAATCTAAATTGGCTCCCAGGGGCATACCGACTACCTTGTTCACCAAAGGCATTGTGTATGTTTTCCGAGTGCTTAGCATATGCTGCCGTAACCTGAGATCTCTCCCTCTGTCTCCTCAAACGTGCACACACACACACACACACACACACACACACACACACACTGTGTTGCTGGAAGTTGCTGTTTTCTCTTTTTTCCCATCAGGAGATTAATTAAATTCAAAATAGTTCACATCTACCTATTAAACCGTGCTCCACCAGCCGCCCACCAGACGAACATCGGCAGAGACACGTCTGGGAGGGGGGCGACGGGGTGAGGGGGTGGGTCTGATGCGAGGGGAAAAAGTGGCAGAATCTCCAAGGTTTCCCCTCAGATCACAAACAATGGAGGATGGCAGGTCTGCGGTCTGGCTGCCATCACATCTGAAAGCTGACTCGTCCTCTGCAGCAGGTTTGATGGGCCTGAGTTGATATGTGTGGTGTTAAGACTAAAGCAGGCCGGGCCTTGGTTTTATTCTGCACCGCACAAATACGTGACAGACGCTGAGGCTTCAGTTTGAACATTTTTACATTTTGCTACAAAAACATTCACAAAATAAAAATAAAAAGGCTCGCTCTAATGCAAGCCTGCAGAAACGGAGATGTTCACGAGCCACAGTGAGAACACATCAAGGTTCAAACCCAGAACCGTGCTGCTAACCTCTGCACCACCGTGTCACAACACATCGAAGCTCCTCATCGGAATATCTGACTGTGTCCCGAGTGCAGAAGAAACAGAGCGTGCGCGAGCCTTCGGGGCACACAGTGCACCCGTAGGGACAAAAAGGGAGTCCGAACACCCCCGGCCACGCCTCCGCCTGCAGACCTGCAGACACGCCGCGCTCAGAGAGCGGTTAAAGGCAGACGCCTCGGCACGAGCTGCTAACACTTGATTGAATCTGCAACATGTCTGATTTGATATAAAGCGCACTGCAGAGTAATGAAAATAGGGAACATTTTAAGACAGTCTAACCTTTCCTGTGTTTACCTTATTAAAGAGTGTGTACCTTAACTGCTAGAGCAGTACACACAGGGGGAACAACAGCGTGTGTGAAGCTGGCAGTGTTTAAGCAGGCGAGCACTAAAGTAATAGGCAAGAGCAGTGAAGTGTTGATTCTACAAAAGATGCAGGGGAAAAATTGCACCTTAGAGCGCACACACGCACACACACCCTCCCCCTCCTCAATAACACCCACAGCACGGCCGGCTGCCTGGCAGCCGAAGTTAACATTTTCAGAGAAAATATTCCTTGCCTCCAATAGTCCGATGTAATTCATTTTCCATCTCTGTTCATTAATCATTGTTAAAATTAGTGATCCATTTCTTCCACTCTGCCATCTGCACTCAGCTTCCTAACAAACATGACACCTCAGCGCATAATAAAAGCTGACAGCTACGAGGAGGCCTTTCCAAATAGCTTTCTGCATATGTGCACCTCCGTGTCTCTGCGCCGCTGTCAGACAAAAGTAGGTTATTTAGACCACCGGCTGCAGATACCGGCACACGCTCCGGCTCCACGTGCACACGTATGTACGTCGCGCACGCACGGTTGGGTGTCATAGAAACACCCACAGATTGACTGATCTGGGCTGGAACGCGTTAAATCCTGATAAGATAAATTTCACTGCACAGTTTCCAGCGAGATGAGAAAAGGGGGGCAAGCAAGGCCTTTAAAAGTTGAAGTGTCCTGTTTACCCCGACAAGCTTTAACTTCAGCTGGAACACTGTTGTACTTTTCCATCTGCGTTTGCTTCCAGCGGCCGTGTGTGTGTGTGAATCAGCTCAGCTACACCCTGATCGCACTCCGCTAAACTCACAGCTAATTCGGCTAGAAAGGGGAAAACAGGGGGGGGTTAAAACAGAGAGAGTGAGGAGAAACACCCCCCTCCCCCTTTTGTGGTCAGCCAGTCCTCATAAACACCCCCTAATCCACATAAAAATACCTTCAGAGAAAGCCGTCCCTACACGACCCCCCCACCAACACCCTGCATAAACTTAAAGCCTCACATGAGGTGAAAAAGTTCAGTGTAGAAAAGCAGGAACGACATCTTTGTGAAATGCATTTCCACCTTAAAAACAAATCGCTAAACTGCATTTCCACCTTAAGAATAAATCACTAAACAACATCTCCACCTTAAAAACAAATTTTAATATATAAGTGATTTATAAAAAAATAATTCAAAAATCAACCAGGCGAGCTTCTCTCTCAGCTTACTCACCCCCCCAACACACACACACACACACACACACACACACACACACACGCACACACACACACACACACGCACGCACGCACGCACACACACACACACACACACCGTTCCCGTCACATCCACACACACACTTAGTAAACTCAACAATCCAATGCTGCACACACACACTGAGTCAGTATCCCTCCCTGGCAAGGTGTGTGTGTGTGTGTGTGTGTGTGTGTGTGTGTGAGAGTGTGTGTGTGTGTGTGTGTGTGTGTGTGTGTGAGTGTGTGTGCCCGAGGCGCAGCACATTAATCTATATAATGCCCTCAAAGAGAAGGCTTTTTCACACCGCTAACTGCCAAGGACTACGAGGGGCAGCGGCTGAGCCATGATTCAGCTGTTAGCCCAACTGGTGTCCCCGCGCGCACACACACACAGACACACACACACTCTTCACTGTGAGCTCACAGGAAACACTCATCAACACTAACCTCTCTCATTTTACTCTCAAACCGGCTCTGATTCACAGCGACCGCTACGTTTTCCTTCTTCACACTCGCCTCACTGAGACGCTCTCAGCAGACACTGATCACTACGAACCTTTTATTTATTTACTGCTCTTTACATAAATAATATAAATTGGCATTATTTTTAATTATGTATTTATTTTTCATTTGAACATAAAGAAGCTGTGATTTTCCATGAAATTTCCCGTGCTGTAAAAATGAGCATGAATAATGTCGATAAGCACTGTAAGCACTACAAACACACGCAGCATTTTGTGCGTGCGTGTCGGCACAACCGCAGCGCCGCCACCTCACCTGCACGCAGCACCAGCTCTACCAGAAACAGGAGCCCAGCGACAGCTTAGCAGGTCCACATGAATAAAACCTGAACATTAGATACAGCCGGTGATGACGCTGAATGACACGAAGCATGAAATGTTTTAGAGCACAAATGAAAGATCGCAGTGAGCCAAATTCAGCCACACTCAGAAAGAAGATATTCAATATGAAGAGCACAGAAACCCTAAACAAATGTGTTCAGACCAGAATCTGTTCGCATACACATCAACGTGATGTTTTAGACTTTTCACAGGAAGCAGCAAAGAAAGTAAAGCACGAGTGTTTTCCTGTGACCTCTCCACTCCTCATTTCATTATTGTGCAAATATTCTCATTTTCCTTCAGAGTTTTAATTTTATCAGCAAACAGGCTTTTATTTACAGCTTTTATCGAATAAAGGAAGCCTAATTTATGCGTCCTCCACAGTGATTAAAATATATTACAGCGCATATGCTGGCTCCAGCGGTCAGGAGCCCCCCCCCACTTTATAGATGTTAAACTTCCTGTGAGACTTTAGTGATGTTACCTCGCAGGATTTCTGGCTCTAACCGTTCTCATATTTCAAAGCGTAACCTCCTGCCATTGTGCGAAAATGCCCAGCGTAGATTTAATATTCATTTGTTGCATGGAGGGCCACAAACAGACAGCCCGGAGCCGTGATTGGAGGAGCGGCGCTCAGAGACAGACGGCGAGCAGAAGAGCAGCTAAATCATCTTGACATTCACCAAGAAGTAGCCACACAGAAAGCTCCCGCTGCTGTTAGTGCTCCCATCGACTAATTTGGTTCTACTTAACCCCTAAACACCCCTCGCACACACACACACACACGCACACACGCACACGCACACACACACGCACACACACGTGCGCCTCACAGTGACATGTTTAATTCCAGGTTCTCGGCACATCTGAATTACAGCAGCCTGATGAGGCAGAGAGGGCCAGGCCCCTCCGGACTGATTAGCATCATTTAAGAAAGTCTTCCTTTTCCTCCCGCCTGCCTCGCTGACCCCGCTCTCCCCCCTCCCCCTCCACGATGGGTGGCACCCGCCGACACCGGGGTGGACGTTATTCCCGCACAGACTCACAAGCAGCTGAGTCTCCTGCAAAGACACAACTCCGCGTACATCCGCACATATACATCCGTACGTCAGAGGCCATATGATGCATTTTTTTCTGCGAGTGTAAAGTAAATAAGACAGAGCCTGTTTTATTTGTGCATATTTCCCCCCCTTCTAAATTATATAAGCCTTGCACATGGCTTAAAATTTTGTAAAGCTTTTCTCAAAATCCTACTTATGGTTGCCATTCTGTGCCAAAAAGTTCATCTGGCCTGTAAATTTAAGCATGGATTACAAATATTCAAATCATGAGCTTACTGTTCAAATAAACATTTCCAACAGGGAGGGGAAAAGTTGCAAGGCATACACTTTCAGCATAATTCCTCCTCTGGCACCTCCCCTCCCCTCGCTCCTAATAAAACAACCACAAAAAAAATGGAGGAGGAGGAGGAAGGAGAAAGGGGGGAAACAAGAAATGCAAAAACAAAAGTTAAAAGTTTGGCCTCTTCATTCACCGCGCGGCTGGATAAACACTGTTGATGAAATATGTAATTAATGTAATTGTAACCACCTATGAAATTACAGTCAGCTGGGTGGGCTCGGCCGCGGCCCCGCTTCTCCCTGCCATCGGACAATAGGGCACCTTATTACAGCTTTAAAAGAGGGAGGGGGCGGGGGTGCGAGGGGGAGGCTTAAGCTGGTCAGCTGCTCGCCACATGGTAGAAATAATAGGGACTGAAGTCACAATCATTTCAGCTTTGGTTTAGCCTCGCTAATCACTGCACTTTATCTGGACAACATAAATAACCGACGGCCTCCGCTCAGTTATTCGTGTCGTAAGTGACTGAATGCAGCGCGCGGCTCATCGGGGCACGCCGACGCAGCTCGCGTCCGGGGGACTCTGTGCAGGTACGCCTGCGTATGCACGGTGCCAGCCCCAGCACCTGGACGAGCTCGAGACCCGAAGCGCTTCTTGCTCTTCGCTCGTTGATGCCGAGTGTCCGCCACGAGCTCGTGGTCAGACAAAGGCTGAAAATTAAACGTGATCCAAATAAAAGACCACGAGTGACTTTTCAGCTTCAAACAGGGGTTCTTTTATTCTTTTATTCTTTTATTTTGAAAACCAAGGAAACCCAGGAAGGTCTGAACCCAGAGCCTCCTGTCTAACGGACTGGACTGCTTCTTTCACTCTCACTGGGCGACCCGGGTGAGCCGTGGTGACAACCCGCTGTCACAGCGCGTCATAACATTTACATAAATTTCTGTCTTCTGAAAATCGAACCTGTTACTGAATCTGCTGCTGGCTGCAGGGACAGGCGCCCTTTGTTTCTGAGGGTACGTGATGGCCTCCTGCTTTCACCCCCAGCGTCCACACGGTACATATGGATGGATGGGATCGGGGGGGTGGGGTCAGCGCCGGTATACGTGCAGGTACTGTCCCGACATTCGCCTGGGCCCCCTCACACCGACAGCCGGTGTTATCCCAGGGATTAAAATAGCCTCTTCTCTGCTCGCCGCCCTGCCCGGCATTAAAGTCTTCCACATTTGCAAAATTGCAAACAGATGCAACTCAAGTACCTGCAAATAATCTGCCAAGACCAATTTCAAAAGGGAGATTTCAGAATATGCGGGAGTCATTAGAGGGAGTATTATTTCAGCGATGAGCGCGAGAGGGCCAGCAGTGGATCACCCAACCAGATGGGTTCTGCTGCCTTTTATTTGGGAAGAAAGAGGCCGACGCGTTCCTCATCTCCCCCCAGCCCCCCCCGGCCCGCAAACGAAGATATATAACGTGCACGAAACAATTACGGCAGAATATTGGAAGTTTCAGAAGCAACCAAAGAACGTCAAATTTCCTTTGGAGCTTCTCAAAACAATCTTTTCATCTTCCTCCCGGTGAGGACGCCGAGGGACGGGGTGGGGGCTCGGATGTAAACGAGGAACCAGACACGCAGATCTGAGGCTTTCTTATTGTTTTGTATCGAGTGTTAAATATGAAAAAGAATTAAAAGGTAGACGCCTTAAAAGCGGCCTGCGGCGTATGTAAATGAAATATGTTTCCGAGCCATAATTTGCAGCCGCCGCTGTTGTTATTTTCCACGCAGTCATCTGAAGTTTTCCTCAGCACGGCTTTAAAGCGACGCACAACAAAGCGCTCACCAATTAAAGACGATTTTAACACCAAGAAGTGCGGCAAACTTCATTAGATACTCCATCCAGTCGCTGACAGAAAAGCCATTCAGAACGCATCTCGGAGCGTGCGCGATGAATAATGCATCGCGGAAAACACACGCGACATTGACCGGCCTTATAACAAATGAAATGTTTATATCAAATGGAATCTGATTAGGTGACTGCTTATTATTTCTCATGGGGGGGTGGGGAAGCCGAGTAACAATCTAAGGCACTTAAAAAAATGATCAAAATCACCAAGCCCTTGAAACAATACACATTCAATCAAATTCTTCATAATTGTAACAGTAGGAAGCATTTTAGGCATTCCACCCACAACAAACAGGCTTTGTTCTCCTGTTATGAGAGGCAGCGAGGGGACACAATCAAGTGCGTGAGAAAGTCAGGAACGCAGGATTTTCAAGCAATTCCTCCCTCTTTCTCTCTCTCTCCATTCACCCCCTCCTCCTCCCCCCTCTCGCTTTTTTTCAGGGTCGCCCATATTATTTGCTTCCTGTTTCATTGTAGTTGGCAAAAAGAGAATTTGGTAATTGAGTGGTACAGAACATGTGCCCTCCCTGCTCGCAGATGACAGATGGATTATAAAAACTTCAAAGGCGAGCGTTTGGAGCACCAGGGGAGAGATGCTAGGTATTTGAACTATCATTCTTTACCCAGGAGACAATGACTGCCTGACACGGCGCATACATCAAGGAACAGCACACACACACACACAGTGCTATATATTGAACATCCTGTTCCTGAGCAACTTTCTGAGCTCGGGAGCAGAACAAGTGGGAGAGGAGGCGGCACTCGCTCTTATCTTTTGCATTTTTCTCCCCTTCTTTGTTGCTCTCGGTGTCTCCTTTCTCTCCCCGGGTCAGTAAAATAATCAGACTTCAGCTTCGGCTCTGTGGGTTTAAAAACACGCCGAGATTAGCCGGCCTTGAGGAAAACTGAGCGCTACTGTAGTGAGGGCGAAGGGGAGAGAATGCTGGGCGGCGACGCCTGTAATCATCTTATAAGCATGATTTATGAAAAGGCCCATCTGCCTCGCCTTACTTAAGCATGGAGGCAACCTTTAATAATATAAGGACAAGGGGGGAGGGGGTGGGGCGAGCACACTGCTGGCCCCTCCCACTCCTTCTTCTTCAGCATCCGGCCGTTAGTTCAGATGGCAGCTAATCACCGCTGACCTCCCCACCACAGCGTTTAACCCTAGCCCCGCCTCCTGACCCTGAAGGAATTAGCAGCCTCACTGTAACACACACACACACACACACACACACACACACACACACACAGACACACACAAACACACTCTCTGATGCCTCTGTGTCACTCCAGAGAACCAACATAGAGGATCCAAAATCATCCTGTTGGCTACCACCATCTTTTATATACAGACTTTGATCTGAACATGGCTGCCCTGACCTGCAGGGCGGGGTATTCGTCTGCTCGCTGTGACATCACCACATGCAAAGCTGCGGAATGACAGCTGGACGTATGAAGCTCCGAGTCCGAGCGCACAGCGAGCTCGGCCTGCATCCTCCTTCGGTCACCCACCGTCAGCAAAACATTTATTAACACTGCTCCGTAAAGACGCGACCTTTGACCCTGCACTGACTTAAACAGAGAGTAAATTAAGATAAATACAAATCATTACATTTCTCATGATTCGTTGGGAAAATCCAGGAAAATCAAAAAATTATTTGTTCAAATGGAATTGATTTTCCAGAAACGTCGATGCTTCAGACGTTCAGTCCGCCGGATCTGCAGAGCTCGACGCTCCGCGTACGGAACAGGTCGACGTGCGAGGTCGGCGATCTGCTTCAGTCTGAACACGAGAAAAAACCACCGAAGCTCAGAGGAGACCAGCTGCCGATCGCACGACGGGCGACGTCACAGAAAAGAAAAGGTAAAAAACCTTATTAATGTTTGCAAACCAGTAAAAACCGTGAGGAAGAAGTGACATCATCACACTCGACCAACGTCATTCAGCCGCCCTTTGACCTCACTCTGACCTGGAAATGGCTCCCAGGACCCTGTGTGAGGGGTGCACGTGATCTCTCACACACACACACGCCCCTCCTCATGTGGTCACCTTTTCAGCGTCCATCAGGATTGTCGGTCTAATCCTCGCCGGATCATCTCATCAATGCCTCGACCGTTTAACATGTAACGGATCCCCACTAACACCCCCACTGCCCCGACTTCACCCCTCACCCTCCCACTTCAGCCCCGGGGGCTTTTAACACCCTCCCAACACACACACACACACACAGTCCGGACTTTACTTTTACAGAAGCTGAAAAGAGTTTGTGGCGTTTGTGACAAAACACAACACGTTAAAATAAATTATACAAATTCAGCAGGAAAATAAATCAGACCAATCAGCACGCAGCAGTCAGGCAAAAGTGCATCTCTCTCTCTCACACGTTAGCTGGTTTATTTATCACACTGACTTCAGACCAGTTCACATTCAGTTAGAGACGTTTGCAAAAATCTTCCAGGCAAACCTGTGAGTGAAACTCGCCCCTCCCCATCCTTCCTCACCCTCCTCATCCTCCTCGTTCTCCTCGAAGCCTCGCAGCATGTGTAAGCAGGAGCGCACGTGCTCCCTTCGCCCTCATTACGAGCTAACTACGCTGTTTGATTAAAAGCGTGTACAGAGAGGAAGAGAGAAAAAGAAGGAGACAGCGAGAGGAGGAAGAGGTGGTGGGGGTGGGGGGACAGGCCGAACCTCCATAATTAAGATCACTTCACAGATTACCTCCGGCAACAAAAGCACGGCGAGCGGCCGCCCGCAGCCTCAGAAATTGGATGAAAAAGGGGTGTCGAGGAGGAGACTGACCTCTGCCGGGGCTCCACATGAACGCTGGTAATGGCTGATTCAACCCCCCCCCAAACACACACACACACCTCACCCCTCCCAACAGTCCCTGACACACACACACAGGTATGTACAGTACAGCCAGCAAGCCGTGCTGAAACACCTGAGGGCTCACATCACCTGTCAGGGCTGCTAAGTGGGAGCAACGCCTGCACCCTGACTCTTCACGGAGAGCTCCGCCCTCCAAAATTCACAGAAAAAAGGAAGCGCGTCACGTTTTTTGTGCTTCATCATTTCGATCCTGGACAGAATTTTTAAATAAATTCAGACGTCTTCCGCTGAAAGGACGACGCTTCCTCCTCAGACGCTCCTCGCTCCGACGCCACACAGCCTGTAAATCTGGAGCTACGATCACCGCCAGAAACTGACGACACCTCAGATTTACGCACAACATATCAGCATCACGGCTCCTACATAACCGCTGTGAACTTCTGTAGAGTTCAGACTCATGGCCTGATTTCCAGTTTTTATTAAAAAAGCATGATCGCGTCAGTCACAACATTTTTTCATGAAGCAAAGTTTTTATTTTGTAAAGAAGCTTCCGTGATGCAGTGAGGTAACCACGTTCGCTCATATCAGTAAACATCACCCCCCACCCACACTGACCCGAGGTCAGGCCGACTCTTGTTCACACTCCTTCCTCGCTCTCAGCCTTCCTCCTCCTCTCATGGGGATGTAGCCTCAGCCTACGAGCCCTCGGGGGCCGATCGCCAACCAGGAGAGGTTTGCTCTGCAGACCTGAGGTGGACTTTATTTCTCCCTCTGTGCCAAAGCACTTCCTTGAGCGTGGAAGCATCGAGTTGGATGGGAGGAGGGAGGAAGTGAGTGTTTAAATGATGGAGCCTCTTTAAGATGTCCTCCATGAGCTTCAGTGTGAAAGGGGAGTCTGAAAAAGCTGCGCTCAGCGAGGGGAACATGCACATCCATTTCTTCGCTGGCAACCACCAAAGTCTACAACTCATTTGAACTCATCCTGATGCTCAGTTCAACGTTATTTATATTCCATCAGATCACATCCTACGAGCAGCACTTGGCGACAGTGGGAAGGAAAAACTCCCTTTTAACAGGAAGAACCAGGCTCAGGGAGGGGCGGGACAAAAGACACGCTCGCCCGATATCTGAATCTTAACCAGCCGCCTGGCCGACCAATCGCAGTTTGGCTTCAGTGGATCTCACATGAACCCGCTGACGTGCGGGCATGCAGTCTGTCTCTCACCCTCTGAGCCCATCAGCCACACCACGCATGCAAATGCTCTGCATGTTTACTCCGACTCCCTGCTCGCTTCTGACAAACGAGCCTGACTCGAAGCGCTTCCACTCGACTCTCCCTGTTAACGACACAACAAGAGAGGAACGCAAAAAACACAATCAGGGCGCATAAAAATAATAACAATAAGAAAAAAGACAAAGAGAAAAAGGAAGCTGAGGAGGAGGAGGAAGAAAGGGAGCCGGGGTGGGCCACTACAAAGATGAAGATTAAAACGCTGATTTGAGAGAAACTGTCAGAAAATGCGGGAGACCTGTTCGGGTGTGTGTTAGCGTGGAACGTCTCCCAACTTAAAAAGAGATTTTAAAGCGAGGAGCGAGTCGCCGGGGGAATCGTGCACATCACAGAGCCGACCCCAGTAATAACACTGATACGTGCTAGATAAACACTATTTAGTTCCCACCTTGAACAACACTTTTTAAAGTAGTTCATGAAAGACTGACAGCTCCCCACGAGTGCGCACACACACACACACACACACACACACACACACACAGGTAACGTTTGCTGTACCTAATTAAATAAAACAGCAGGTGGAATTGTTTGTGTGCACAGACGGAAAAAAGGGAAAAGAAAGGATCAAATATTCTGTATGAACTTCATTAAAATCACGTTTACCATCCGCAGCTGATTGGCTGCTTTGGGACTGAAACAGGAAGTGTCAGTAGGACAGGTACACCTGTGTCACCTCACTGCAGGAAACTTAAATGTTTCACGCAAACAAAGTTCAGCTTCAAGTTTAAAGTCACATCCTGATAGATACTGCAGTGTGTCACATTTGAAATCAATTAAAAGCCAATAACAGGATGCTTTAGAAATTGGGTTGTTGTTGTTTTTTTCAGAATAAAAGCTTCTAGAATAAATGGTGTTCACCTTAAAGTGGGAGTAAATAAAAAATAGATAATTTCACTGACAGTGTTCAAATATCAGCGCCTTCCTTAAAAATGCGAGCATTCATTCAGCTTTTCTGCAGCTCCACTGCAGCTCATAAAAACAACATTACTGTGTTAAAGAGTATAACAGTGTGCACAGAAAGGTCTGCTATCATTCAAACTGTGAATGTGTGGTTGGGGGTTTGTTTGTAAGATGCTTCTGATTTCCCAGAAGCCTGGGGTGGGGTGGGGGCACCACAGTAAAAGCTCGTGGACGCGGCCCTGTCTGGTCCTGCTTCACTGTGTGGAAACATCTCAGATTATTACTTAGAGAGTTTTGGGGGAATCTCTCTGAACAAATCAAATGAATAGAAGATGAACCCCCCACCTCACCCCCTCCCTAATTGCCCTGCACAGTCTGGAAGCTGTTCTAATGTTTTCTATTTAAGCGAGGCTTACAGTAAAGATGTCCCATAAAATTAGAAAGAAGTTGTTTCTGACTAACCTGTCCTCAAACACAAGCAGAACTAAACAGGTAGCATTTGTATTTAGCTTCAAATTAAAAAAAGCTCAGTGGGGATCCTTCGCCTCTCGGCAGCTTTGCTCGGAGACGCGGTCGCGGCTGCGCCAGGCGTTTACAGAAGGCTGTGTGTTTAAAGCTGGAATGCTCATTTGCCTTTTGGGTTTACTTATTTACTTTTGCATAAATGGAGAACAGCGATGTGGTATTAAAGGGCTTCTCGAGGGGGGTGGCTGCGTGCTTTAAATGCAGCCTTTTCTTAAATGCTCCCTCAGTTTGCTATATTAGGAAGGTCGATGATTAATGCAGCACATATCTAATTTCTCTTGATTAATACTAATAATAATAGCAAATTAGAAAAATAATGCCACACTCAAAATGAGCGTGCACGCACACACACACACACACACACACACACACACACCCTCCCCCTGCTCAAAGTCATCAGATACAAAATGAGCATCGAGGCTAAAAACGAGCAGCAAATAATCACAAAACTCCCAAAAGACAAATAGAAAATGTAAAACGACTGCCTGCATCGACTGGGGCCTGGTAATCTCCAGCAGCAGCCACGGCTGAAGCACACCACTGTCACTGCAAATAAAAACTTCCAGCTCTCACGGCCTTCGATTGAGTCTTTAATTTAGCCTGATGTGACATTAAAACCCTTTGCTTGACTTCCACCGGCTGTGACGAACGCACCGGCGCTCACAGAGAGGTGTGCAGACAGGCCGGCATTTCGCTGCCTTTTATCAAACTGAATTTATCAGCACGGGCTCGCAGGATCTGTGCAGCAGCGTGTTCAGGAGGAAGCCCACAGATACCGTTAAGCACATCATCATCCCTCCTGTCTGTTCGCTCCCACTGCTGCACATTTAACTTGAGCAGTCTCACGAGCTGCGCTCGGTCAAAAATCAGCCTGTCAGGACAAAATAAAGACATCTGATTGTGATTAAAGGTCATCACGTGTGTCGTTTTTCATTCCGATTTGTGACCAAAAGTAAAGAAGTTTCCACTCTGATCTTGTTATTAGGCCGTGGTAAAAAAAAGGATTTCTACATCTGTTAAAGAGGAGGAGACTGCACCGGCGTCCGGTGTGGCAGCGAGACAGGAGGGATGGGAAGCAGCGAAATAAAAGATGATGATGACGGAGGGGGAAAATGATTTGGATAGAGAGATGATAGAGGCTGCTGTGGCGAGGAGCGCGATAAGGAGGCGTTTGAAGGGTCCTCTCAGATGCTGGGATTGCTCCGTTCGGCGCGATCAGAGCCTCCGAGGTACTTGAACCCTGCCCGCCTTCCACGCACCTCTCTGTAGAGCCGCTGCCCTGCAAATCACCTGTAAACTGCTCTGACACATGATCCACTCCCACAGACGTCGAGTGGAAACACATTCACACGGAGAGCGAGGGAGAAACCGCCGCCGCTGTTTGGCCGTTTTTTGACACCAGCACTCGATTAGCTGTCCCGCTCTGGAGTGGAGGCGCTCTCAGAGCAGAAATAAGAGAGCACCTCTCTTTCATGACACACTCGTGAAAACGTGAATTTCTTTATCTATTTTTAATCTCAGTTTTGGGCGACGCACGCCATCGCAAAGGCAGCAGTGGGATTTGAACCTTCATGCCTAGAAGGCCAACGGGAGGATGCAGGGAGCTCAGCCCCCCCCCCCCCCCCCACACAAAAAAGGAGAATAAAAAAAACAACGGCTGCTGATTAGTCTTTGTCAAAATATTTGCAACAGAGGAATTCCAGCAGGCAAGCGTGGAATCGGCTCTCCTACAAAAGAGCCATCTTCCCTGAGTAACAAGTTGGTGCAACGAGTGTCGACAGCAGAGGAGCTGAAATCCCCCCCGGGCCACAGAATATCCCGCTATTGTAGTCTTAACCCGCGAGACCTGGCTGGGA
The DNA here is from genome assembly GCF_051167445.1 of Perissodus microlepis. Lineage (NCBI taxonomy): Eukaryota > Metazoa > Chordata > Actinopteri > Cichliformes > Cichlidae > Perissodus > Perissodus microlepis. The sequence goes on from NC_140461.1 coordinate 926,684, forward strand.
ATGTGCAGCTTTCACAGCCACTTCTCATCCGATTTGTAGCCGTGCCGCTGATGTGCGAGCGCCCGGGACGCAGACGGTCACTCACTGCCTCTTCCTCCTGTTCATCACCTCCTGAAAACTCTTTATTTCACCACAAACATTGGGGGGGGGGGGGTGCTGGTTTGTGTGTGTACCCCCCACCCCACACGCACATACTTTTTTTCATCTTTCTTTTTGTATTTTTTGTTCCACAAGGCAAGTTTCATTAAAGATCCAATTATGCAAATCAGGTGCTGGAGAGGCAGTCGAATATGCACCATAATGGTGTACAGTAATCGTTCGACACAATATACGGCATCCGGGGCCAGATTTACGAGTGCAACAGAACTGGAACGCCTCCGTCCTTTGGTGAAAACCTCTTGATCATAATTAAAGGTGCAGGAGTCCTCACTCCCTCCTTCTCGCTCTCCCTCCATCTTGTGCTACTTTGGCGTGCTCATTAGCCGAGGTCTGGAAGTTTACAGAGGTCACATCCACGACGCACAGCAGCTAAAGAGCAGACATGACATGCGCCTCGCAGTCAGAGCCGGTGTGTGAAGTGGGTCTAACCTTCCATCTCGTGGAGGTATTTACCACCGTCTTAGCCGAGCGCGGCTGAATGCTAAGCAGGAACAATTCTCTGCTTCAGGACCTGTGATTGATGCGTGCGTGCCGGTTTGTGTTAAGCTGTTGTCTGTGGAAATGACACGGCTGAAAACACAGTGCCGTTTGACACATCAAACGGGAAAACAGCCCTGGCGTCGCGCGCCGCATTCTTAAATCCAAAATGCTAACGAACTTTGAGGGAGAAAGAAATAATACCAAAGTGGAGCCAAACTCTGTAAAACCCTAATAACGCCGGGGGCGGGGGGCGGGGGGCTCAGCGGGGAGCCGCGGCAAACAAAGAGGAATCTCACGGCTACGCGTTCCAGTTTTTCACCACATTCCTGCTGCTGATGGAGGACGAGGCCGCAGCAGCACCTGGGCTCTGAGCGACCTGCGAGCAGGCGGGTCTCCAAATCTGAAGTACAAAAACACCCCCCCACCCCCCACCCCTCGGCCGCCCAGACAGGCAGACGCTCCTTGCGATGGCACCCCGGCATGAGAGGACTGAGTCGAGCCTATCTGTCAGCGCCTCATCTGCCCCACACTCTTTATTCTTAGATCAAACTGACGGCCATGATTACCCCCCTCTAACCCACCCCCGCACCGCTGCTCCTCCAGCTCTCAACCTCCCGACTCTTATCGAGCTCTCGGGGCAAACACGGGAAAACTGCACACCGATCCTTCACTCACATTTCAGAGCAAATTTATTTCCTGCTCATTTTTCAAACTGCCGTTAATTTACAGAGAAGACGCAGAGCTGCTTTTATCCCCCCCCCCATGCACACAGACAAATATGTGCTTTACATTAAAATACGTGGAATCATCGCAGTTTCAAAGGTTTACTTATTTACAAATTCCATCAACACAATGAGATCCTAAAAAATGCTAAATTATGAGAAACAGGTCAAACGCCTTCCTACATCCTCCAATTTTTCTCACGGGGGGAAAACTCAGAATTCCTGCTCCCGATAAAAGTTTGAGTGAAAAATTCATTTCACAAAAAAAACAAGAAAAAAAAACATTTCTGTCGCTCACATCCCAGATTTGATTGTGTGAGTGTGTGTGTGTGTGTGTGTGTGTCAGATCAGCATCAACAGCATCTTCTTCTTCTCTAGCTTGAACTCTGAAAATCAAGGTCACGGAAGCTCGACACGGCCTGTGTTTCTCACACACACACACACACACTCACACTCACACACACACACACACACACGCTCCTTGTTAGTAGAGTGAGGACGATGTCAGTATCTCAGCCTTGCCCTGTAGGTACCACACAGGAACAGGGTGGCAGGGGTGTCTGGGGGGCGGGCTACACATATGATTTAACGTGTGGCTGCTGACGGCACCTGGCCCCATCCCACCTGCCCACCACCGGAGCCCTCTCCCATAATTACCCGAGGCAGGCGGCTGCTGGGAGCTGCGGCTCGCTCGAGTCTGTCCGACCGCCTGCGCAGACGTCCTGAGGACTGCTGCGTTATGTAATGCATGTGGTTTTGTGTGTTCCTGTCATGGCGCTCGGGTGTCTCTGATTTTCACTGTGTGTGTTTTTTTCTTTGCTTTCCCACAAGTCCGATTGTGTGCACGTCAAATAATTTGGCGAGTGTCGGCCTGACAACAGCGGCTGCTGCCTCTGCCTAGTGGGTCTCCTCAGCCGCGGGACCGACTGACTGACAGGCAGCTGAGAGGACGGATTGGATCCCATCCTTTGCCGTGCTCCCCCTCTCTGCCTCTCCCCCTGCGTCTGTCTCATCACTTCCTTCTCACTCGTTTGCGGCTGAGAGATGCGTATCGCCGCTGTCGGTCACGGCCCGTGGCCCCCCTCGGCAACGCTGACATGGACACAGGTGGGAAGCGACTAACGCGAGGCCGGCGACGACACATTTCGAGCTCGATCGGTCAGAAAGTTGCAGCACAGGAAAATGTCAGATCTGTGTGTGTGTGTGTGTTTCTGCTTTAATAAATCTCACACTAAACATCTCACCCATAAACAGGAATTAATCTCTGTGATTTGCCGTGAAGTGAAGATAAATAATGTTTGCATATTTCATGAGAATTCTTATTTTTAATGACAACAACACTTTGAATTAATTGGATAATTAATCAGCAAGTGGTATGTGAGGCTGAAACCTATATGATTTTTATTTTATAAAGCTAAACGAACATGAAAGAAATTACTGACAGTCCACCGAGGCCTGACACACACAGGAATTCCTCCGACAGGCCGACCTGCAGAGCGAGGCCTTTTCTCAGAGTCTTCCCAAATATTTCACGCAGAAAGAATGACAACATGTGGAGCTGCACGGCCAAACACACTCGTCCGTGTGATGTTTGCGAGGGACAGAGAGGAGCTGACAAAAGGGGTTTACGCCCAGACGGTTCAGTCATAATATCCGCCCTGAGGTACCTCACACAATGACAGCATCTCAGCTCTTCTCAAATCGATCCGAGGAAGAAGCAACTTTCTGTTTCTGCGTCAACTTCAGCAAAGGTCAGAGAACAGCGACTATTTTCAGACAGAGGGGTGCACACCCCTGTCAAAACGCTCAGGGGTCAACTGGACCTTTGAGAACCCCCCCCCCCCCCCACAACAGGTATCCTAAAAACTGATGATTTTTAAAGGAGAAGCTGTGTGCAACTACCCCCCCCCCAAACACACACACACACACCGCAGTGACAGCGGCTCCCAAAAATGTCCATGTCAGCGCGCGACCGTGCGCAATCACGCACGTGCCCCGTCGGTCAAAGCCGACCTCGGCACAAAATGGCAGGTCTCCGGAACTTTGCACCCCCCCACTCCCCCCAGCCTCGGAGCCGGAGCAAAGTTGCGGGTTCCGCCGCCGCGCGCACTTTACGCACACGCGGGGCTCAGGAGCAGAAACCCGCCGCGGGTTAGAGTCTGTGCTGGTGCTCCGATAATTGCTGTGATTTTTCTAATCATGGGGGTGCGGGGGGGTGACTCGGCCCGGCCCGGCTCCTCTCACCTCTGACGAGTTCTGCTCGGTCCTCCCTGCGGACACTTTCCCGTCAGATGCGCCGGTATGAGCCGGTCCTGCCGCCCCGAGCCGCCGGCCAGCAGCACGCCCGCCCCCCTCCTCCCCGCCCGGTGAGCGTCGCGGTAAAGAGCCGCTCCGCTCCGTCGTCGCAGCTGCCGAGCCCGGCGGTGATCGCGCCCATAATCCGCTCCTCGGCGCCTCTCCCCCGGCAGGAGGAAGAGCGCCTCGCGCCCACCTCCGAGAGTTTCTGACCTTGAAGTCCCACAAACACGTTTGAATCCCGGGCTGCTCTCCGGCACTGAGCCCGGCGGGTCCCCACTCCCCGCTCCCAAAAGTCGGATCGCTTACCTTGGGTGAGCCGCGCGGTCCTCTCCTCCGCTCCTCGCCGCAGAAAGTCCGGGATAAACGAGTGTTTCCTGCTCTGCGTCCTGAGCGCCGCTTAACACGAGTAACGAGTGCTAAAAATGACGCTCATCTATCTGCGCTGTAACCTTGTGGCGTATTTAATGTAAATAAGCCTCGTTGTGCTGCCAATCCCCGCGCACACACGCAAAGCCGCTCCTCGGGGACTCGCGCCGATGTTTTAACGCTTTATTATTTGTGCCTGAACGCGCGAGAGAAGAGAATTATTAGAGAATATGACAGATCGATAACGCGACTGCAACGGATGGCTCTCCACGCACGGCTCCGTGGAAGCGATCCCTGCCCGGAGTGAAAAAAGAAAAAAGAGTTTTCTTTGAGGAGGGGAGATTTCCAACAGGAGACCTCAACTTCGAGTTGGCACAACTTTTTTTACGCGATGCGTAAAGAAAAAAAAGCACACATGACAGAAAGACGTCGCGCACTGGCTCGACTGCAACTACAGGCTGCCTGTGCGCGGTGCTTTGGATATATTATGCTTCTATAGGGGGGTGGAAGAGACTGAATAATGCAATTATAGATTCAGTGTCCCAGCCTTGACAAAAGACAGGGCTTCAATGGAGGCTTTGTTAAAGGATTATATAATGATTATGGGGTAATTATGGGAACGGTTTGGTAATAATAAAAAAGTATCAAGTGCTCTCTTGTACGGACAGCTTGTTTTCTACAATGTAAGAGCAGATAAGACGGACGGACAGACAGGCAGGCAGGCGGTGCTGCTGACAGCTAGTGGCGGGATGACGGCAGACAGCCTCGATTATTCAAAATGTCGAACCGAGAGAGGCATTAATGTCAGCGCCTGAGATGCTATCAGATGTCCGCGGAACCGGACGTGGGCCCACAGCGGGGTATCTGGGGGTCATATTCAGAAGAGCCCCCCTCCCAGCTCCCAGCCACTGCTCTCGTGATCTTCTCCCCTCTGCGTGCTGCTTGTGTCACGCCGAGGAACATGGAAGCGGTCAGTGTGACAGCGCGCAGGAGTCAAACACCTCTACGTCTTCTCTGAATTCCACGCAGACAACTTTCACCGCGTGAAATCTACACGCAGCTGCGGCGAGCAGCTTTCATCCCAACCACGGGGCAAACGAGAGAGGCTGTAACATCCCGTGCCAGCCCCTGGCCGCCAGCAGCCTGCTTTTAAAAGATATTTGCAGCTCTGTGACACATTAGTGGACCAGCTCGCTGCCTCATTATGCGCTATGAAAATCTGATTCCCATGCTGCTCCTAAATGCTCCCACGGAATTCACTTTCTTTTCTTCGTTTTTCTTGAGCATTTTCCAACATAATAATAAAAAACTTTTCCTCCTCCTCCCCCCAAGAAATTAGCATAAGCATTCCCCATCAATAACAGGGCTATCTCTATGGGAGTGATAGCAGCGAGCAGTAGGGGTGTTTCTTTTACCGATTCTCCATGGATCAACAGCGCGTCATCAGCTCCTTTTGAACTTGTTATAGCAAGTCAAGTGATTCTTTATCGGCTGACAGGCCTGACAATCCTTCGGCGCTGGGAAAGCAGGTCCAAAGGAAGTGGCCATATGGACTTGAGCATGCAAATTTACAACAATGCGCAAAACTCGTGTTGTTCTCCGCGACGCACGGCGACGTGGAAGCGCGAGAAACACGCGTGCAGGTGGACCGTCAGCGCGTGCACGTGTGCGACACACACCGACACGCTGGCCTGTGCACGCCGGACAATTAAACCGAAAATCACTACGATGGTTTTAATATAAATTAGTCAGACGAATTTAAAATATTTCCCATTATTTAATCAGTTTATCTAATAAAAAATGGCAAACAAAAGTATTTTATTAATTTTATTTTTTTTATCTTAAATTTAATAAAACTCCAGAGGTTAAAAAATAAAAATAAAAATAAAAATAATAATAATTAGAGCAAAACATAATAAACACACGAACAAAAATCTACATTAGCTAAGGAGGAAAATACAAAAGCATCCGAAATTAGGAAACATTTACACTGTGATGACAGGAATGTCGGACTGTCTCAGATGATGACTTTTGTTGATTTTTTTGGAGGGACAAATTTACATAATAATAATAAAAAAATAGTCAATAAAATCAGAAATAGATCCAGGGACAGCTGGAAATAAGAAACAGTGCTGGGACAGTTTTCTGTTGGATGTAGGTCAGTTAGTGAGACCCAGAATATCTCTGTAAATAAGAATATCACAGTGTGGAAGGACAAAGCAGATCAAATCACTGATTTAGCTGCGGTATATAATCTGGCAGGGTGAGTACAAGCTTCAGTGCTGGTGATGACTCTCAGTCGTCCACAATAGACAGTACGCAGCAAATACATAAATATCACAATAATCCAACACCGACAGCGAGTGAAAGCAGGACGTCTCTGACCTCAATCAAAAGAAAAATCCAGCTTGAACTTGAGTTTTCTCTGAATGTGTTTCTTAATGTGAGACATAAAAGAGGGTCAGATATTAAATAACAGCCCAAGTATTTGTACTGAGGTACTGATTCAGTGTGAGAGATTCAGTGGTGTTAATTACTTTACTTTTATTAGCATACAGAACAAACTGCAGAGGGTTTAAAAGCTGATTATAGTCAACATCACTACCACCAAAACTCTCTGTATTTTAAATGAAAGAGTGGTCCCAGGATGGAGCCCTGCGGCACGCCCTCATCAGCCAGCTGTTTACATCCCAGAAGCACAAAATAACAACATTTCATCAAAGCTGCCGGTGTCCTTATCATCAGTCCCGTGATATACATGCAACGGTGAGACACGTGTTTACTCTGATCTCTTTTTTTCCTGCTAGCAAAGAAAAGACACGCAAAGGCAAAAACCAGACGTCCACAGTGGGGTCGGCAGTCTGATAATCAGCACTTTCAGCTCTAAAAGACATCCAGTGTTCATGGATGCTCGAAACCACACGCAGGACAATCCACCCACGACGCTGTCAAAGGAAAGCAAAGCAAGCCCCAAAACAAGAATCTGCAAAAGGTCCAGCACGGCGCCCTGACCTCTAAGGGTGGATGTTTTTACGTTAATCGTATTTTCACTGTAACCAGGTTTTGCCTCGGGGCCTGTTGTGTCCCTCTGATGGTTTTAACCATTTACAAACCTTTATAAACTTTAAACACCAAGTCTTTTATTTGAAACCAACCTGGGACACACAAACGTGATGAATTTAACAGTAAATTTTAAAAAAAAACGTTTCACTCCCTTTATTTTATTTGAATTTATTCAAGATGTGAGTTTGACAATGCTAAATAATAAAAATAAAAAGCCTCTGATCAAATTACATCTGGATTATTTCAAAGTTAGAGAGGAGAAGCCATGCGTATGTGACAAATTGGCGCAAAATCTATTTCTAGTTTCAGAAAATAATATTACTAGTGTGAGGTCAGAGCAGATGACACTTCAGGCTCCGACAGGTGTCAGGTGCGTTTTCAATCCGGCTCAGCCATGTTCAAACGACCCCTCGGCATCGCTAACGGCTCCTTTCAAAATGACCGCGAGCCGGTAAACAAGCCGGGAGGACAGAGTTTGGAGGCGTCCTGTATTCAGGGCTCGGTCGAACAGGCTGCCTTTATGTGTGTGTGCGTTTGTGCTGAAGGGAGAGGAGGCAGAGGGAGTGTTGGCCGGCAGTCCTGGGAGGGTCATCGCTGCCTTATTACTGCCATGTTAGTGACTAGCAGCTGAAGATGGCTCCGCTCCCTGCCCCTCTGCTTGGGAGTCGTCCAAGACAGCGTGCTCCAAAAACAGACCGGCCACTGTTCGCCTCTCAGATAGATTAAGATGTTATTCCACCGCTCCGGCCATCTCGATCTGCCTCTCTGTGTCTGCCTGCCCCGCACCGAGCCCAGATTTACCACATGGCCTCCTGTTCGTCAGCATCTCCAGAGGCCTCGTGCTAATTTCATCTGGGAGCAGATACAACAGTGTAAGAGCATGGGTGCAATATGACAGCAAGAGTTTCTGCCGCTGAGGGAAACATGTCTCTGTCTGTGTGTGTGTCGCTGTGATGACTGCATGCATCTCCAAAGCCACACATTGTGCCCAGTTTAGATTTAAATGCAAACATAGCCAAGACTTTGGCTTCCCCCGGAGGAAAAGAAATGCTTTTCTTTACTTCAAATTGAGTTTCTCAAAGTCTAATTTGTAGCAGGCCTTTGATGAACAAATGTTTTCAGACTATCCTGCTATAATGAAAAGGGAGTGAGTGCAATTTTAAACAATCTGAAGCCCTGAACCCTCCCTGACTGTAAACTTTAAAAATTAAACTTTAGAATTTGTATCAATTACACTTTCAAGTTCTGACAGGGCCTTAAATAACAGCCAGGAGCGCCGCTATGGAAAATGTTTACCGCTCCAGATCCATTTCCACTGCAGTCCGTCTCCTCCGCCGCTGACATCAATTCCTCATGTGAGGCATTTACATTTTCAACAAATACACACCGAACACACACACTACTGGGCGCTCCCCCGATGACTGGGGTCAACGAGTGTGCGTGTTTGTCAGCTCTGATCGTTAATGAAACGCTCGCACAAATACAGCACGGGCAAATATTTAGAGGCCGGCCTGAGGTTTCATCACAGACCAATGTGCGATTCTTCGGGGAGAGCTATACTTCTTTATTTGCCCGGATACGGCGTATACCCAAGATCAAACTTGTCTGGGCTTGATGAATGCAGAGCGGCAGGAAGTATACTGCCTTTGACCGATAAGCAGTGTGATTTTAATTTAAATCATATGAATCAATGTCTGCCCGGAGCAAAAATAAAATATATTTAAATGAAACCATCTGACTCTAATTGATTAAGAACAATGTTCCACATAGTAGGTCTAGAATATCCTTGTTTTGATACTGATTTGATTTCTGTGTGTTCATGTATCACAGCCCCAGTTTGGGCCTCTCGTGTGTGGCCATTACACTCAAGTCACAGCAGGGACCCCCCCCCCCTCCCCCTCCCCCTCCCCGAGCGTACCAGCTCGCTCTCAGCGAGGAGACGGAGAGGAAATGTGATCTGTTTGTTCTGTTTGGACACGACTTGTTTTTTGTGACCGTCCGCACAAATGTGAAAAGCTTCAGGCCCCCCCTGGTTTTATTCAAGACTGTCCTCCCACAGGAGCTCATCACTGGGGAAACCTGGCAAACATGTGGTCAGCTTTGGATTGGGCTTCACCGAACGCCGAAGGAGGAAGAGCATCTCCCAGGCCACGGCTCTCAAAGGGTGGAGCAGACGTGGACGCCGCACCGCTCCGCGAAGAGTTCACTTTACTTTTGTTCATATAACACCGACCGCGGTCACCTCAAGGTGCTTTGTAGTGAAAAGTAAAGATGCCTCCTTATGAACGAGCACTCGGCGACAGCGGGAAGAAAAAACCTCGCACAGAACCAGGCCTACCACCTGAGAGACAACCTACGCTCTCATCCTCGCCTGTGACCGCGAGCTGACGTCCAGGATGGAAATGAGATTCCGAAGGGCGTCTCGCCTCAGCCTGAAGTGGGAATCGTGCTTTCCGGGTGGAGGTCCACGCGCCTGCCTGTTTCTTGTGACTCATCTGTGGAAAATAACATGCTCCAGCATGCGCACAGGTGTCAACCGGACTTTCAACAAGTATAACAGGCAAGGTTATTCGGCCGCTGGGTCTCCAGCTGTCCGTGAGTATAAGCTAGGCTTTAGAGTCCGAGCTGCTCCTCCTCCACCCCTGAGGTGACCACTACAGGTAAGCACTACAGGTCGTCTCCACGAGCTGCAGTTAAAATGAGTCGCAGGTGTTTTTCGCGTCATCCTCAGAGAAATATGCTGGGGGGAGGTTTAACCAGCTCCCGAGTCTGAACTGAGTAACTTCAAGGTGACAACACACAGCAGGCTTGAATTACTTACCTACAATGTAAAAGTGTTTTTCTGAAAAATCAAACCAATCAGAGACAAACTGGAACTAATCACAGATCAATCAGTCCCTGAGGGGGGACTCTGACGCTGGCTCCTCCACAGCGAACACATCTGGATGTTTTCACGCTCCCAGACACTCTCCAGCTCACCGTCTCCTGTCCCCTCACCTTTCCACCACAGTCCATATTTCCTGGATAGTGTGCTATCATATTTTACTATTACCTATCAATTGGTTTCTAATCGCAGTAACGAGGCAGCTAGCTGGCTAGTGACAGAGCGCTAACGGCCTCGTAGGGAACATTAAGGAGGCCGGGTTATGCTGTGGGCCGTTAACTACCTACAGGCACTGGCTAATGGCTGCAAATGACCTCCTCAGTGGCTATTAGCACATAATTAGAACCTGCAGACCAGTGGTGACCTCCGCCGGACACACGTGATTACTCTTCTGCCCGTGTTCGCCCATATTTTCACTTCCTCTTTTCCTTTCAAACCCTGCGTTTTCCTCTTTCCCTTTTCTTTCCCGATCCTGTCCTGTAGGACTCCTTTCCACGCCTCCTTCTCATCTCCTTTTTCTGTAATGCTGTAGGATTACATTCACTCCCCGGTGGGAAGACTACCACTAAAATTAATCTCTTTATGGTGCCCCGGTATAAAAATGCTGCCTTAAACTTGTTGTGACGGTGTTGATAAACAGTGTGAGCGTGAGAAGAAATGCAGGTCTCTGAGCTGTGGCAGCTCTTCCTTAAATCAGAGATGATGTGTCTGAGGCGTGAACAGAGATGAAGCAAAGGTGCTGCCGCACCACAAAAGAGCTCAGTGGCACTAACCTCTGTGTACACTTCAGCGACAGTCTCCCGTTACCCAGAACAAAAGAGACGCTAACTGGTGTCAGCTCAGGAGCGCCGGGAGAACAATGAGAAGGAATGTGCTGATTTCTGCGTGTGTGTGTGTGTGGAAAAGGCAACTCAGTACCAATGCCTTAAATTATCAGTGAATTATCTCTGAGCCTGTGGGAATTATGTGGGTTATTTGTAACAAGCAGTCAAGGACAAGTGAGCCTTGTGTTACAACTATGAGATGAATACTAAACACAAAAAAATAAATTCCTGGCAAACTCTTTATCTCTGCATCTCCTAGCCTTGGAAATAAGGAGCAGGTACACTTTCCTGCGCACAGCTAGAGAAGAAGCTGCTGCTGATGACGTACGGCAGGGAGCTGGACAAACGCTACTGGCACCGCCACCAACACAGTAAATACAGCTGTTGTACCCCCTGACCATGTCACTGGTTTGGCACAATAGCACAGTATGGTGATGCTCAGTCAGTCAGTCAGCGTGATGTCACAAAGAGAGGAGCCGTCAGGATCCAGGAAACACAACAAATTCCTCCCTTTACTCTTCTGTATTCTTCAGAAAGTTAGCCTGACTCTGGGACATATGTGTCACGACGCCCCAGAAAACCCTATGACAAACTGGCACTGCATTGAAGCAGGCAATCCATCCATCGTCCGTACCAGGTTATCCTGTGCGGGGTCACAGGGTGGCTTAAGATTATCCAGCTTAAGGCAGGAAGTGCACAACCTGGACATGTCATGCACCGTGCCCGTTATAAGCCCGTTCATTTTCAGCCCCGGGGATAATAACGTCTATTTGTGAAGTATTTCTAAAAACCCCGACGTGACATAAAGACATGAAAACACAAATAATATGAGAGAAGAATAGAAAGCTTGCATTTAATCTCTGAGGGTATAAAAATCGTTTAGAACAGAGCTCGACCACATCCCGGTGATTTAAAACAGGCAGCGAGAGTCATTTTAAAAGTGTTGGGACCGCGGCGGCGAGTCGGAGCTCCCGGCCTCAGATTTTCATTTATACAATGAATTGTTTCAAGCAGCAGTCAGGCCTGGATCACGACAACCTGAACCCTCCCTTAGTTACACCCCCGCTGGGGGCATCGCTAACCAGCCTCCCTGAGCCTGGTTCTGCTGGAAGTTTCTCCTGTTAAAAGGGAGTTTTTCCTCCCCACTCTCACCAAGAGCTCGTTCATAGGGGGTCATGTGATTGTTGGGTTTTTCACAGTATTACTGTAGGGTCTTTAGCTTACAAGCACTATGAGGTGACTGTTGCTGTGATTAGGTGCTACATGTTTGATCCTTAACCTCCTAGGACCTGGCGTCCACATATGTGGACATCACATTTTGGGTTATTTAGACCAAAATACTCAACTTTGCTCTCCAAGGGCCTGATAACCACTTACGAGGACATTATCCTGCTACTGTTCTATCAAAATTTTAAACAAATATCCTCATATGTGGCTCTCATTTTTCTTAAAAAAAAAATCTGGTAATTCTTTGTTTTTACATTCATCAGGCCCCAACCAAATATCAAAGAGAAATTAAAAATGCTGTGGAAGAGTTCGGGTCTTAGGAGGTTAAAGACGTTTGGGAACCATGATCGTATCATTTCTCTTGTTTTAAAATTGTTCTCCCAAATCCATCAAAGCACATCACAAACTCTTAACATTGCTCCGCTTACAGTTTCTCTCCTGTTCCACCTTTTCTGATATCAAATTTCTACATTACGAGTTCTGACATAAGAAAATAAGTAAATAAGTAAATAAATATGTGTGTGTGTGTGTCATTTCTTCTATCAAGGCCAGCCTCTGTTTAGCGAATAAAGCCTTGAATGACTGTTGGTTACCTGCTGAACCCTTCAAACTTGACTTGACTTCATATTAACTAACACAGCATGCATGTGGGATAAATCCTAAGAGCAGCTCCACCATGATTAGGCCTCTGTGACCCTCTGTGAGGCCCGAGCACCGCACGCTGCCCACCAGAGGCTGAAGACGGCTACTGCAGATGAGGAGAGCGTGGGTGGGAGCCAACGTGAGGTCAAGCCAACGGGGAGTATTCAGATATCCCAATTTCCTGTCCTGTGTCACCAGGTCTTAAGGAGCTGTTGTGGACTGTGTCATGAGTCTCTCTCTCACTCGCACACACACACACACACACACACACACACACACACACACACACACACACACACACACAGCAGCCTGAATTCATTTGTTTTCATTTGCTCTCTGTCAGCAGTGCTTCGCTCTCTCTGCTCACAGGGTTTCAGTCACTGCTGCCTCTTCATTCTGTCCTGCACACACCTTTAACGGGGAAGCACACGTCACCGGATGCTCACGCACGCAGCGCCGCGGCACGGCTGACAGCAAGGATCGCGGCCTCAGCGTGGGCCAATTACGGTGGAAAACGGCGCCGTGTCCAAAAATAGCGGCCAGTTTGGATGGCGTCTTGTTTCTGGGGGTTCCGGCCGAGTGTGGTGCAGCAGCAGCAGCAGCTGTGCAGCGTGATGGTCAAATATCGGGCATGTACGCGGAAATGCGTACACTAACGCAGACGCACAAATGACATTCAGACGTGCGATCCGTACCGCACACATGAGAAGCATGGGAGCAGGAAAAGGTTATTCCTCGAGCGCAGGTGGGAGCAAAGCTTTAACCTGTAAGAGAAGAGGAAGATGGTGGAAATTGCACTTCCCTGTCATCCATTTCCCGGAGATGGCTGCAAACCCCTGGACACACTTAATCAGGAAAAGGGCACACCTCCGAGTATCCATTCTTTTGTAATGGCATTATACCGCACAAGTAAGATTTAGAGATCCCTTAATGTGGCACAGTCTTCTGCATAAAAGTATATACAAAGGTTAATATTGCAATAATATGTTCCTGGAGGGCATTGTAATCATTATCTCTCTGGTGGTATCAATTAGAAGCACTTTACTGCAGGTAATGACTAAGATTCCGGTGCAAAATGACATTATTATTATTATCCCCATCTATAATTTCAGAGTGGATACACAAGACGTGGAGGAAAAAAAGAGAAGCACAAGTTCAACCAAAGGTAGGCTTAAAAAGTGAGAGGACTTTTTCCTGTTGGACCGGAGGAAGCTTCTGCACGCGTGCATCAAAGGGCCGAATAACACACGGAGAAAAACCCTCCTATTCACCACCTGACTGCATGTACCGGTTTGCTCAACGTAGCTGTGTGGGTATGAGGAGGGGGGACCGGGCGAGACAGTGAGAGAGATCTGAGGAGAAAGCTTCAGCAACCTGGCAACAAATATTTGCATTTCTCAAAGCACAGGAGTGTTGTTCTTTGCTCGCTTCTATTTATCCGCACAGACAAAGTGAGGGGGAAAAGGTTTGAAATGTCTGAAAATATGAGCGTCTGCCTGTTTGTGTTTAGCTCCCCCTCACCCCTGAAATCCACAGCATGAATAATTAAGACAGAAGAAATGCTTCAGGTTGTCCGAGTCGGAGGAGAAGGGCCTGGACTTTTGATTCAGCCCGTTTATATTTAATAAGCACGCACCGAGGCGCCTTTTTTAAAGAACTTAATTGGACGTCAGTGACATCCATTACAGGGTTGTCATGGCGCTGACCTTTCCACGGAGGCGATTCATAACCAGGAAGTTACACGAGCCAGGTTGCTGCCTCCTCTGTCACACCCACCCTGACGACGCTCCATCGGTCACGCCATCTCTCAGTGATAAACCTCGCACGTGCTCATCGGCGGCGCCGCTGTTCAGATAATCCCGAGCTGGCTTCCTATTGTCGCCGTCCATATCTGAGCTGTGCTCTTAATGATAATTACTATACAGGGGGCACGTCCGTGTGACGCTTGCTACAAGTGGACGCAGCTTTAAAGAGCACAGAGTCCAGATGCTTTAATTAACCAAAAGCTGAGCAAAAATCCCTGCAAGTAAAGCCGAGGCTGATGGAGGACAAGATATTTGGTCAGTGTGAACAATTTATAATGGCTCCCTAAACTTTCAGCTTAGAGGAAGCGCAGATAAGAGCGTAAAATAATTAAAACTACAGCATCAATTTAGGCCGAGGCATGCAGCGCGCTCACGATGTGTCCTTATAATCACAGCTGCCTTTTGTTTATGGAAAACCTTACACAGGGGCCCTTGGTAACCTGCAGAGTGGACCCGCACAGGACCCGCTACCCCCCTGAATCCACTTCAGGTAAAACTGCTGATGCACGTTTTATGAACCGATGTTTTAGATCACACTCTGCTCGTGGCTTCAGCTGCTTTTCGTCTTTCCCCTCTGAAATCCACCCAGCAGTAACCCCCGACGCTCCGCGCTGGGCTCAGAGGTTTCCATCACATTTCAGGCTGCTTAGAAACTAAATGAGCATCAAAGGTGAGTGAGGGCGCTCTGTGCCCGAGCAGCTACTCCTGTCACACCACGTCTTATGTACCGATGTGTACGGGTAAAGAGGAGGTGGTCTCGATGGGCCAAAGAGCTCATTGCTGTCTCCATGCACAATCTGGACAAAGCGAGACTCACTCATCCAGTCGACTTCTTTAGTCTCTCACAGCATTCCTGTTTGGCTGATTTTGGTTTTTGTACTCGACTACAGAGCTTTTTAGTTCTTTCCATCTTATCCAGGTATTCCATACATCCGCAGCAATGTTCCTCCTGAAAGAATTCCGAGGCGCTTCCAGATCCACTCCTCTAATGGTTAACCTGTACCAGAGCACGAGTTAGTGGCAGAGCAGGTGATTCATCTGAAATGTTCACATCTACACTTCATAATACAGCACACACTCGCCTGCAATGTGATGATGTGCGTACAGGAAACAATAAGTGATACTTTAATTTTAGGTCATGTGTAAGTAATAATGGATTGCATTTATATAGCGCTTTACAATTCCACTATTCATTCACTCTCACATTCACACACTGGTGGAGGCAGCTACAGTTGTAGCCACAGCTGCCCTGGGGCAGACTGACAGAGGCGAGGCTGCCATATCGCGCCATCGGCCCCTCTGGCCATCACCAGTAGGCGGCAGGTGAAGTGTCTTGCCCAAGGACACAACGACTGAGACTGTCCGAGCCAGGGCTCGAACCGGCAACCTTCCGATTACAAGACAAACTGCCAACTCTGGAGCCACGATCGGTACGATAAGTAACTATATTTAATGCATGAAATCTGTAAGTAATTTTAAGTACTGCATCATTTTAATCGGAAAGAACTGTATAGCTATGAGTGGTTTTTCAAAATATGTTGTGAAATACTTGGGTATGTCATAAGGATAACAGACATTTAAAGAATACTCAATCATAATGACTGAAGATTCGGATTACAAATTACATGATTTTGAAAATAATATCGATCCAGAAAGGAATGTGCTTAATGCAATTAATGTTACATGCGAGTATTATACTGAGAAACAATTTAGGGATAATGTTGACTTAGGCAATACATTTTCATTAATTCATTTCAACTGTAGAAGCCTCTATAAAAGTTTTGTTCTGATCTATGATTTTTTGAATAATCTGAAAGGCAAGTTTAAAGTGATAGCACTATCAGAAACATGGATAGATGAGGAAAGGGGTTGGGACTTTCACATTGATGGGTATGAATTACATCATATAAATAGATCTAATAAGAAGGCAGGAGGTGTGGCACTTTTTGTTGATAGTGATTTGAAATGTAAACAGGTTGAATATATGTCTGTGGCTATTGATGATTTAATGGAGTGTGTGACAGTAGAAATAGAAAGGGAAAGAAAGAGTAATATAATTGTTACTTGTATGTATAGAAGGCCTGGAACACTGATAGAAACATTCACAGATGTAGTAGAAGATTTATTGAGCAAGGTAAAGGGAAATAAGACATTCTGTATTTGCGGTGATTATAATATTGATTTTTTAAAAATGTCCAATCATAAGGCATCATCAGATTTTTTTGAGTTATTATTTGGAAGAGGGTTCTACCCTCTGATTACTAAACCTAGTAGAATAACTGAAAAGTCAGCTACTTCAATTGATCATATTTTCATTAATTGCTTGGATAGCAGCATTATAAGTGGTCTTGTCATAAATGACATAAGTGATCATTTACCTGTTTTTGTTACTTTAGATTATAAAATGACACGAAAGGAGGAAGTGTGTGTGGACAGATATATAAGAATTAGAAATGATGATGCAATAAATGAGTTCAGGCAAGATCTTATGAAAGAAGATTGGAATGAGGTTTATGTAAATGACGTCAATGCTGCATACGAGGCATTCTTAAAAACTTATTTGGTTTTGTATGAAAATCACTGTCCACTGGTATTATATAAGCAAAAGAAAAAGAAAACTACTGGTAAACCATGGATAACAAAAGGATTAGAAAATGCATGTAAAAAGAAAAATTAATTGTATAGAGATTATATAAAACTTAGAACAAAGCCTGCTGAAATGAAATATAAAGTTTATAAAAATAAGTTAGTATTAATTATCAGAAAGGCTAAGAAAGAGTATTATAATAAATTATTTTACAAAAACAAAAATAATGTTAAGGGTACGTGGAATATCTTAAAAAACGTATTGGGTAATAAATATACATCTTTAAATGTACCTACTTACTTTAATAAGAAAAATAAGGTTGTACGTGATATGAATGAAGTGGTAAATGAATTTAATTCTTTTTTTGTAAATATTGGGCCTAACCTGGCAAACTTAATTAGAAAACAGGATGATTCAGAATGGAAAGGAGACAGCAGAGTGGTACAGTCTATGTTTTTAGGGGAAATCACTGAAGAAGAAATCATAGCTATTGTAGCAGAATCTAAAAACAAGACATCCACTGACTGTGATGGGTTAGACATGGTCATCGTAAAAAAGACCTTGGATTGTATAATCAAACCTCTCTGTTATATTTTTAATCTTTCATTTTATTCGGGTGTATTTCCTGACCGAATGAAAGTGGCAAAAGTTATCCCTCTTTATAAATCGGGAGACAGACATAGTTTTAATAATTATAGACCAGTATCATTGCTATCACAGTTTTCTAAAGTGCTTGAAAAACTCTTTGCACAAAGATTTGATAGTTTCATTGAAAAACATCAACTGCTAAGCGAAAGTCAGTAAGGATTTCGACGGAACAGATCAACAGCAATAGCATTAATGAATACTATTGAAGACATTTCATCAGCAACACATCATAATAAATATACTATAGGGGTATTCATTGATTTAAGAAAAGCTTTTGACACTCTGCAACACTCCATCTTGATTTCTAAGTTAAGAACTTATGGTGTGAGAGGAATAGTGTTGAACTGGTTAAGCAGCTATTTAGATAATAGGTTTCAGTATGTGCAGTGTTTAGGCAATTCATCTGATAGAATGAAAATAGAATGTGGGGTCCCTCAAGGTTCTGTTTTAGGACCAAAACTTTTTAATTTATATATAAATGACATTTGTGATGTGTCAAAAATGTTGAATTTTGTTTTGTTTGCAGACGATACAAATTTTTATTGTTCCGGAGAGAACTTGAAAGAATTGGCTAAAATTATGGTTGTTGAAATGGAAAAAATTAAAAAATGGTTTGATGTAAATGAGTTATCACTGAATTTGGAAAAAACAAAGTTTATGATATTCGGAAACCGTGTAAAGGAGGAAGAGATAGTATTATCTATAGAGGGAGTATTAATTGAAAGAGTGACAGAATTCCGTTTTCTGGGTGTAATAGTGGACAAGTTAACATGGAAATCACATATTGAACATGTTAAAAAAAAAGTTGGCTAAAAGTATTTATATCCTGGGTAATGTTAGATATATATTAGATTACAAGACAATGAGAATATTATATTTTTCATTGTTTCTACCCTATCTGAGCTATTGTGTTGAAGTATGGGGGAATACATACGTGACTAATATGAAACCATTATATTTATTACAGAAGAGAGCGCTTCGAATTATGCATAATGTTAAATATAGAGAACACACCAATAATTTGTTTATAAAATCGAAATTGTTAAAACTAGAAGACATAGTGAAATTACAGACTTTAACTATTATGTTTAGGGCGAAAAATAAAACACTACCTCTTAAGTTACAAAGTTTATTTGTATTGTGTTCTGAAAATGGGGACGGCAGAAGGAAGTTTTATTTTAAGCACCGGTTTGCTCGAACCACACAAAGGCAAATGTGTCCAACAGTCATAGGCATAAGAAACTGGAATTCTCTCAGTGATCATCTTAAGTGTTGTATAAATGTTTCTCAATTTAAAATCTGCTATAAGAATAAAATGATAAACCAATATGAAGAAGTTGAAAAGAATAGAATTTAATTGTAGAAAAATGATCCTTTTAGTTTGATATTTAGTGGTATTGCTCATTGTTGAGTATATTGTTCTGTTTGCTTTGTTTTGTTTTGTTATGTGCAGAAAATTGTCATAGTGTAATTTTGGTTGCCTACTTGTATTATCACAGATAGGGGGCAGGTATCAATAAGAATTTATTCTTCTTCCTGCTCCTTTTCATGCATGGAAACAGTGTTACTTTAATTGAAAGGAAGGTTGTGTATGGGAATGCATTACTGCTGTACCATGTGTGAAACAAAAAATAAAAAATAAAAAAAATAAAAATAAATTAGTTTTGCAGGAAAACAAACAATATTTCTCCATCTTACACTGAAGATCTTCTTCCTGCCTGAAGAGGAAGCACTCCTTGGCTCCATCATGATGAGGTCACACAGAGAAAATAAAAGGACTAACAGAGCATCCATCACACACATCAGCATAATGAAGTAAACTCCATAATACTCGTCTGTGTCCCGTAAAGTACAGAGTACTCATGACAATTTGTTTGTTTTACCTCAGAATTACTATAAAAATGAAAAATACTTGACTCATGCAGTACTTTGATTTATTTTCAGTATAATTACTTTTACCCCTTATTCTAGTGTGCCGGTTTATAGGTAAATATAATTTCAAATAAATTATAAATTGCATGTGATCACTTACAACCTCAGTCGGAGGCTGTATCACTGATAAATTTAGCAGATAACATGAAAACCAAACCATAAACGTGATAAAGACCGACCTAAGGCACTGCCCTGGTTTCTGTGGCTGACCCTTACCACACCTGTGGTTACAGGTAACCTTTCAAAGGTCTGAATGACTGAGACACACGGACGTTTATTATTGTAGTTGTAGCAGACAGCAGCGATTATTCTACAGGTTCTCCGCCTGCGGCATGTTCTGGTTAAACTGACCACGCCCCCTCCCGGCTCACAGAACAGGACCAGCTGCAGTCTGAGATGGAGGACGTGGACTCTCTGCAGAGCGGCCTGGCCACCAACTCAGTCATTGGGAGAACACGTGTCGGGAGGAGATGGTTAGAGGTGACTGAATCTTTAAAAATCAGCAGTAAAGAGCAAAAATCCATCGTCCTCTGCTTTCAGATGAAATTCACTATAAAAGCCTGAAAACTAGCAGCAGCAGCAGCGTGACGCTGAGATGGAAAGTTTGATTCCTGCAGCCTGTGAGGACGCTCGAGTGGCTCCAATAAATATAATTTTATCAAAAGAAAAAATAAAGTAAACACGGCACAAAAGAAGACTTTGAAGCATGTGAGTCATCTCTGAAACCGCTGAAAACAAAGGTGGATGGAGCAATGGGCAGCAGCCCCCCCGCCCACCCCTCTGTATATAATGTCTGCCACATTTTAACTTCCTCTCTATCCAAGCAACTTTCCTGTGTTTTGTATATGCTGTCATTTTCCAGACTGTTGGCTGTGACATATGAAATGTCGACCCGTGCACCTGCAGTTTGGGATCAGATAATCCAGTCGGAGCTCGGTTTAGCTGCATATCAAAGAGTGTGTTTATAGCCAGTGTTTATCTTATTGTCCGAGCAGTGTTTGCACGACACATCATGGAGAACATTATTCTTAATGTGAGCCACATTCAAAAACAAAATTGTGAAATCTGATTAGGGCAGCGTCCCTGCAGAGCACCACGTCGGAGTCTCCCCGAATCAGAGCGCCGTGCATCCGTCATGCTATAGAAGCTGTATACAGAGAGCGGGTCAGCTATAATAAAACGTCTTGTTGTGGTTGCGTGTTGGCGAACAATTGCTCTTTCTCCAGATTCCAAGCCAAACCTCAGCGACAGACAGGAAACACTAAACCAGGACATATATCCTCCCTCCACATAGTGTTTACAACTCAGTACAATACGTTTCTGCTAAATCACCAAACACGGCGGGGCAGCGGGGAGGACAAAAGACAATCTGGACGCTGATAATCTCCCACTTAGAAAAAGAAGCAACAGTAAATAACCCGAGCGAGCGCATGCCAGCGGAGCAATAGGCTACGAGCGTGTAATGTTTAACTGAGCAATAACAGCAGAAAAGAGGGAGTTATAATCCTAAGTGTCTCCTATATTAGCGCAGATGAATCTAAAGTTAATATGAACAGGGGCGAGGTTATAGCACCTTCCTGAACGGTGCCGCAGCGCACCACGGCACAGCGGAGCCCGGAGGCAATAGGCAGAAACATAAGAGAAATGGAAAGGCTGAGCAATTCACCCAAAGGGATTAGATTTTAAATAGATATCAGCCCATATACGATTTCCTCTTTCTGTCTCTTGTCTGTAAGTGGGTGTAATTTGGAGTGCGTAATGAAGGAAAACGGAGCTATAGGTTAATCTCATTGACCTCCACACTCTGGGGACGGCGGGTTATAGTTAGGCGATATTCACCCATCTCCCCCGCCGGCGCGCTCCGCCTGGCCTCAGAGAGGTAATGAAAGTTGTGAAAGTGACTCGGAGCAGTGGGAAAGAAATACAGTTGTTCCAGTAAAGGGACATAAAGCCCGAACGGAAATTCGCTCAGCAGGACTAAAGCGTGCAGCAGAATTCAGCTTAAACGTCCAGCAGGCTGCGCGCTCACTGTTAACGTTACAGAGACAAAAACCCCAGGGACAGATTAGGAAGGGGCGGGAGGAGGCTAAAGGTGTGTGCACACAGGAAGTGTTTCAGCTGCTTTTTACTGTCATCCATCAGTCAAACAGAGCTCATGCTGAGTCGTCTCCTGGCTTTGATAAACATGTCTGACAGTCAGGATCTGAGTTTTCTGAAATCTCAAAACTTTGGTAAATGGCCTGCATTTGTATAGCGCTTTTCTAGTCCATAGGACCCCAAAGCGCTTTACACTACATTCAGTCATTCACCCATTCACACACACATTCACACACTGGCGATAGCAAGCTACATTGTAGCCACAGCTGCCCTGGGGCGCACTGACAGAGGCGAGGCTGCCGGACACAGGCGCCACCGGGCCCTCTGACCACCACCAGTAGGCAAACATGGGGTTAGTATCTTGCCCAAGGATATTTGGCATGCAGCCAGGAACTTTGATCTGGACATCGCGGTTAGCGGCACCACTTCAACAGCTCCAGCAGCTGGCTAAGGTTTTTACTCTCCAACGTGCACCCACGAGCCTAACATGACCCTCCACATTGGGCACTGAATTGAGTAAAGGTCAAATTGTGCACCTTCTGTTAGCTTAACTGTTTTCACACATATATGAAGGCTAAAGGAGTTAGCAGAACAGAAGTTAAAACATTATTCAAAAGAGACAAACTTCTGACTTAATACTGTTTTACCTCCAGATGTCCATCTTTGAGTTGATTGCCGTATGCGAATATGATTAATCATGGGATGGTGCGCTGTCTGTGATAAAGCCTGCTTTACTTGCTTGTCATGCTGGAAGTGAGGAAAAAAACTTTTAAGTGGACAGAGAGCAAATGAAAACAAAGCTAACATTATGCCAGCTAATGTTTGACATAAAAATCACGCTATCCCTCTGATAAATAGTATGATAACATTCTCACATCGAGTTTATTCACTAAGCATCTGAGTTCAACAATTTTACATCCACTTCAAAGACAGTTTCACTAACGCTGGCTAACACTAGCTAACAGAGGCTAAAAGTAGTAAGTAGAGGCTAACATGATCAAACAGCAGCTAATAAAGGCTAACAATAGCTAACAGATGCTAACAGCACAAAACAGCAGCTAATAAAAGCTAAAAAGCAGCTAAGAGATGATAACAGTAGCTCACAGCACAAAAACAGCAGCTAATAAAGGCTAAAAATAGCTAAGAGACGCTAACAGTAGCTCACAGCACAAAAACAGCAGCTAATAAAGGCTAACGATAGCTAACAGAAGCTAACAGTAGCTCACAGTAGCTAATGAAGGCTAACAATAGCTGACAGAAACTAACAATAGCAAAAAAGCAGCTAATAAAGGCTAACAATAGCTATCAGATGCTAACAGTAGCTCAGAGCAGCAAAAACTGCAGCTAATAAATGCTGACAATAGCTAACAGATGCTAACAGTAGTGCACAGCAGCAAACACAGCAGCTAATAAAGGCTAACGATGGCTAACAGAAGCAAACAGTAGCTCACAGCAGCCAATAAGTGATGACGTGACGAATCCTACTTCCGGGCCTAAAGTAGTCTGCGTTTAATATGGCTTTTGTGTCGTTAACATGTTTAATGTTATGTATTTTCTTCTATTTAATCTCAAAAAGCTCCTAAAACAGTCAGTGATCACTGTTGACCTCCCTCGGCTTTTATTACCGCTAATCATTTATTTAAGCTCAGTTTTTAAAACCTTAGGATGTAACTACAGCCCAGCCCATGCAGCAGTATATGAATGACTAACCTCGTATTGTGGATGGATTATCTCAGTTGTTCTCCTGGCTGAAGTTTGGTCCTTTTACAGCATCCTGCCATGCGATTACGTTTGT
The DNA here is from genome assembly GCF_051167445.1 of Perissodus microlepis. Lineage (NCBI taxonomy): Eukaryota > Metazoa > Chordata > Actinopteri > Cichliformes > Cichlidae > Perissodus > Perissodus microlepis. Next base: position 950,213 of record NC_140461.1, read on the forward strand.
TCCTGACCACCGAGAACACTCACGTTAACTGTTATCAGTGGAAAAAAAGTTAGCTTGTTTATATTATGCTAAAATATCTGTGTCGCTAGCGGTCACGTAGCACCAGCTAGCCAAACTTCAGTAACCCTACAAACGTCACTGCTGTTTACTTTTCTGTCTTCATTTATGTTGGAAGTGATAACAGAGCTGTACGTTTTAATTTGTTTCCAAAACCCCGCAGTCAGGACATGCTATATTGTATTTAGATAGAAGCTAGCGAGCTAACTTCCTGCTAACTTCTAACTCCGTTAAATGTCATAAATTCCGTTTTCATTGATGCCTGGATGATAAACTCAATTGTTACACCTGGTAGAGCAGAACGCTGATCATTTTATTAAAGATGAAAGACTTTAGATAGTTTTTCAACTCTCAGTAATGCCATAGTGATTGTTTGATATATGGACCTGCAGCAGAGTTTAGGTCCAGACACGGCTAGTGACGTCAGACTTAACGACCGGATAGCTCACAGAAAGCAAAACAGCAGCTAATAAAGGCTAACAATAGCTAACAGATGCTAACAGCACGAAAACAGCATCTAAGAAAAGGCTAAAAATAGCTAACAGATGCTAACAGTACCTCACAGGACAAAAACAGCAGCTAATAAAGGCTAACAATAGCTAACAGATGCTAACAGCACGAAAACAGCATCTAATAAAGGCTAAAAATAGCTAACTGATGCTAATAGTAGCTCACAGCAGCAAAAACAGTAGCGCTTAACGACACATGCACATACCCTCAACAGCTCACATCAGTATGGCAGTCAGAAATGCGCTTGTCTGTCTCATCAAATCCTATCGGACTCCTTTCACAAAGTTTTAAAGCCTCTTCCAGAGTAAGTAAAGCAGGACATTTACAGCTGAGGTAAGCAGCAGAGCCTTTGGCAGACAGGAAAAATCTCTGGGGCGGATCCGGCTCGTTATGGTGTGTAGCCCAAGTTTAATCTCTATTGGCTGACAGCCCCTCCAAATTATTCACTGAACAGGAGGGATAAGAAAACAAAACTCGGCACACTTCAACCAACTAACATGTAACAGAGAAATGTTTACACGCTGTAACTTTAAGACTGATGTGAGAACAGTGTTGAGACACATAAACACACAGTGAAACAAAGTTTGGAGACTCTGGAAGACTTTAATGACCCTCAGGAACCCTGATGGTGTCACCTACACTGTGTTTGTACTTCTGCCAGTGCTGTATTGTATTGTACTGTATACAGTATACAGTAGTAGCACACAAAGAGTGCAACTGTGTCAAATGCATGAAAGATGACAGAGAAACATAGCGGTAAAAATCCCAGCACCCTCGGACCAGAAGCCATAAAGTTCCTTTAATGGGATACGTGGAGTCCCTTTGTGCTGCCGTGCGATGGCCTCACAGGTTTAAAGAGGCAGGCGTACAGTGACGTGACCAGCTTGGCTCAGGTTAGAAAGCACACACAAAAGGACCCAGTCGAGTGTGGACCGTGCTGCTGATTGTGACTTTACCGGGGGAGGCCTGGTTTGTATTACACATGTCCTTAAGACAATAAAGTCAACTCTTTGTCCTGCGCAGCGATATGATGGCCCGCGTCCCACTCGGCTCCTCGTTGGGTGATTGCCGTGAGCGTTCAGTGTGACTTTGTGTGTGTTTTCCTTTCCACTGTGTCTGACTTTGTAACTATATCTGTTCTTACCTTCCCAGGGAAATAAATAAAAGCTCTCCTGCTACTCCCACTACATAAAGGGGAGGCAGGGCTCACATAATCGTTTGAGACCGGGACAAACTGGGCCCATTGATATCTGTGTATTTATTACGCCTATGGCAATATAAGGCAGAGCAGAGTGAGATATCAGCTTACCTTGAGCGCTGCGAGACAGGGAGCGAGTTTAAGATAAAGGATATTTAATATCCAGTGCACACCGGCAGGGGCCTAAGCCTCTAATAGCACTTGGGGTTTCTGAGCAGGTAATGCCTTCATCTTTGTCTAAACACACTTTTATGGACTTTAACTGTAATGATATAAAGAGAGAGGGGGTCACAGATAAATGTAGCGTAATGGCTCAAAGCTGAAGATTAGCCATGTATCATGTCTGGGGGGATAATGCTTCAAGGCAGTTCTTCCAAAAGGTGTTATCTGCAGCCGAAGAAAGCCGAGAGAGGAAGACGCGCGCGCGTGCACGCGCTCAGACACGTATATTAAATAATGACCTCCTTCTCCTCCTCCTCCCGTCTTCTTTCCTGCTTTTCTTTTAACAGCGCTTTGCATTTTGTCACATTGCGTTAGAATCAGTGGCGGGGACATTTGCACCGTAATGAAGCCAACCTACATCGCTGGTGACAAACATTACCGGGGTGATGCACCTCCTGTGTTCTAGGACACATTACCTTTGCTTATTTGGTGTCTAAATGATAATGAGAATTCGTGTGATAACCTATATCATTTACATCTGAACGTGAATCTTAAAAAAAGGAAAAGGTGTGCTGCCTTTATTCTGCAGATCAATCAGGTGGCCCGCACATCCATTAGGGAGGAGGAAGAATCCAACAACGGTTAACTGGGAGCGTGAGTGAGTGAGTGAGTGAGTGAGGGGAAACAATAGTGTTGTTGTCCTAATTATGCACCCGGGCGATGCATTATTTACCAAACCAGCATACATCGGCAGGCCTGGATATGAGTAAAATAATTTATGATATCTTCCTCTCCTGCCTTTTCTTCCTCTGTGTGTCCTCCACACTCCACCCCACCCCTCTTTAAATCAAACTTCAATAAAATCTGCCACCTCTTTTCATTTCGCATGACGCCACCCTGAAAGCCATCCAGGACAGCCGGGATCTGTTTTTCAAAAAATAAAAAAGTCTTCCCGTAGCGCAGGGTCAAAACAACAAAACAGCAGCGGGGAAAGGCGGCGGCTCATATCGCTCCATAACTCACCCCGGGCCTCTGCCGCAGCCTTAAAGACAGCGGTGCACTGGAGGATTCAAGGTTTGATTCTCAGCGTTTGTATGTGTGGCCCGGCAGCCAACACACATGCATCTTCTTCCAGTATGCATGTGCCACCTCTGGCTAATGACAGATGCAATAAAACATTTGTAAAGGATGGAACCATCCATCATGTGGTGTGGAGCGCAGGAACGAGACTAAAAGCACAGAGAAGAGTCCCCGGCTCAGGGCAGGGAGCGACCGAGGGGGGATAACTAAATTTATATCATATTACACACTGAAATGTGACCTCGTAACGACATCAGTGAAATTCAATCAAGTCCTTGACTCAGTATTACTTAAGGTAAACCAGTGTCCTTCCTGATGCGAAATGAGAAAATTTAATCCAGTCTTGTTGTTTTTTTACTACTGATTCGAGTTTGGATGCAGTTGTGTGACGGAAGCCAAACGTGCAAAAGGATTTTAACAGAGTAAACACAGAGGATTTGCTGCTCAGCAGCACTATTTACTGGGAGAAGCAGCAGTGATGATATGAACAGAAACAAAAGCACTTCTGAACACTCCTCAGCCACCCAGGCTGAAAACAGACAGAGCCAACAGCTGCAGTTCCTCTGACGTCCAGCAGAGGCAGCAGTGAGTCAGTCTCGTGTCAAAATGTTACAGCAGAAATAACCATGTTTACAGCCTGACACACAAACTGTTTGGTCTCTGTGGATAATTTCCCCCTTCACATTAATAGGGGGCGTGGCCTCTTTGACTGACATGCGGACAGCGACACAGATGGCTGTAGCTGCTAGCTGTCTGCTAGCTTCACCTGAACCGGACCTCTGGACCGTGTTTGTGCTGTTGGAGCATTTTAATGACATCATGTGACCAATAATATGGCTGCTGTGAGGTCACTGTACGAACAGGCCGTCCAATATATATTTTAATGTTCCTGAGAGTTGATTAGCAGGTATCTGTGATGCTCCCATACAGTCTGTGGATGCTGCTGTACAACCAAGCTAGCTAGGATTAGCTGACAGCTTAGCACTCTACCCGCTCTCTAACATGGCAGCAGCAGCCCCAATGCTAACACTGAGGCTTTAAAATACAGAAAACTGTTAACATTAATGAAATAAAGACATCAAATGCATTTAAGTCTGTGTCCATCAGGTGCTCCATGGTGGAGGCGGAGGGTCAACAGTGGCATTAGACATCTAACCCTAACCTGAGTGATTTGAGGTAAGGTACCTTTGGCTCTCTCTAATTTGCCAAAGGTGTTGTATGGCATGGCCCAAATGACCCTCCGTTTATCGGGGCTTGTATCTCCTCTTGGTCTTGAGTGGGGGGTCTCGCGTGTATTGAAGACTAGAGCACAGATACCGGAGTACTGTAAAGGACCTTAATAAACCTCGAAAAATTTGCTAGGTCTTAGCCGGTGTTGTGTTCAACTGACCCCACTTATGCTAGCTAAGAAGTCTTTTCAGGCCCTTCTTCCGGCTCCACAAACAAAAATCGCTAACGCTGAGGCTCCAAAACGCGTCCGCTAACCGACGGGCGGCTTTACGGCAGAAACACCCACGAGCATGAGGAGGATTAATGGAGGCAGAAGCAGTAAAACCATTAAAAGGCTTGCATTAGCGCTACCCGCCATCAGTGTCAGCGAGACTGATGCTAGAAACGGAAAAATTATTTTAATTACCAATTAATTAACAGCATGAGCCTTCCTACACGTTATCAGATATATCATCGGCGCACAGGTAAGGCGCGTTTAAACGGGACTGTCAATAAGAAACACCGCCGTCAATTACGAGCGACGAGATGACGAGAAGAAAGGAAAAAGTTGTGACAATTTTGCTCTGATCAAAGCAACTGTAGCCACGGGAGACACGGATTAACAGCCATTTAATGATGAAGTAAAGTTTGTGTTGTGTTGCGCTTGTTTGGTGTTTGTTTGTCTATCCCATCCAGCTCTGAACAAGACAAGCTGGCAGGGAGGATTTCTTTTTTTCCTCTCCCGCTTTTCCTTTTTTTCACGCTGCTTACAAACTCGTGGGTGTGTTTGATGGAAGGCACGAAGGCACGCAGGCACACCGCTGCCTGTTGAATCACATCATCAGCATCAACAATAAAAAAAAAAAAAAGGAAAATGGCAGGCAAATATAAATGAATATTCCTCACCTGTCTGCTCATGTTGACTCCTCTTGTTTGGATTTCACAGTGGGGGAAAAAAATAAAGGCGTATATTTACTTTTAATTGAAAGGAAATTAAAGACGCATCCACATCCGCATGTGACAAAGGAAGATCACAAGGCTCGGGAGTGATGATAGCTTTTGTTTAAGATGGATTTCATAAAGAAAACCCCCCACTGATAATGATGAAAAAAAAATCTTGGACATTTCTCCAAATACAATTACCTCGGCATCACCTGATTCAATCAGAAGCATTTGCATTCTGTTTGCATGCAGTGTTCCGTGAACCGGTAAACAAGGCAGGCAGAATAAATCTGATGTGTTTTCATGCTTATGGTTGCTCCTCTGTTTGCTACATTTTATTCCGAGTATTTGAATTTTTATGAATTGGTAAATAACTGCGCAAACATACGCATCGCTGTGTGGATGGATGTTCTAAAGATGCAGGGGCATATTTTTGCAAGCCAAAAAAGACAAACTGAGAATGTAAGTTCATGTTTTGAGACAGATGTTGTTTGGCCAGCGAGCACGGCAGATTAATATTTGACTGTGTCTGATGTGTGCTTAAGAATGTATCAAAGGAGATGCATCATTTTGGGGCCCTGCAGAGGATGTTGCAGCTGGCACGGTGACAGAAAGCATAAGGCCACACTTGGCAGCAGTCAGTCACACGCTCGCAGCCTGGATGGTGGGACAGGAATGCGGCGATTACACCGAGGTCGCTTCTAATCCGCGACCTTCTTCTCTCCCCGGACACTTGGAAGTTGAGTCTGCGAGGACGTTTCTCACGCCGCTCGTCAGCTTTCCACCTTTAAAGGGCAGGACCTAATCGTTAATCGGACGGTGGCTGCATCGCTGATTTGAAGTGATATTTGGTATCCCCGCAGACGCAGATACCTCTTAATAAGTAACGTCCTAGAATTTCCCGTCGTCTCGTTATTGGTCAGATAATTGCGTTAAAAATGCAGGGAATTCCACCAGGAAACCTGCGTTCACTCCACGGCCTTGGCTTTTCTCCCGCACTGCCTCGCAATCCATCCACAGCCAGGTCGCTCCGTGACCTGCATAGCCGTGACTGCAGGAGACTCCAGGACGAAGACGGCATTAACATACTCTGTCCCTGATGCTTGGTGTTAGCTGGTAAAATCCCAGAGATTATACAGGACCATCCTAAATTGAACAAATAATATCTGCTATCAGTATCTGATGCTAAACAAGACTTTGTCCATCTCTCGACGGTCCTTGAGTCTCTGAACTGTCACACTCTCCTATTCTCGGTCTCGGTTCACTCGCCTGTCGTCAGGTCGCAGCGACTACAGGGTGACATTTAAAGACAACTTTAGGACTTGACTGGAAGGCCGGACTACACCCTTACAGAGCAGGTTCTCGTACGTTGTCAGCAAACAACCCAGCCGCCATGTCCCCAGTCAAGCACCATCCCTCAGGCAACTGATCCCATTGAGCCACTCTCAGGTTTGTTCCCACAATCTAATTACTGTTTACAATAGGCATGGACCTGCAACTCATTTTAATACAGACCTTTATTATTTATTTCAACAGAATAACCCTAAAAACCTGGTATCTGCCCCCAGACCAGCTAAAAATAAATCAAACTCAATCCAAACTTTATATTTTTCTTCTTTTTTAGACCACATCCCTTTTTAGACAAAACCATTCACACAAGTCTTATCATTCATTAATACGTCAGTCTTAAATAAGCTCAATTTATCTCTATTAACAGGCAACCACAGTACCACAGGCCTTTAAGGTGGCGGTAATTAAACCACGTGAAAAGCCATCACTTGACCCAGCTGTCTTAGCTAATTATAGGCTAACCTCCAACCTTCTATTTATTTCAGAATTTCTTGAAAGCGTCTGCGATGGTTTTATTTGAAGAGCTGAAGAGATGGATGGATGGAGTCTGTCCCAGCCATTTACTTTATATATAAAAAAAGATATAAAGCAGTGAATATAAGTACAGTACGATAAACAGCACAGCAGGAAGACTCGTGTCACATGCAAATAGTTCTGCTCAAACTTGAATTAAATCTGAGAGCGTGCACGTCAGCTCCACACACTCAAAAGGAATTAAATAAAAACAAAATGAATAAATCCATAAATATATTTAATGTCTCTACAGTAGTGCTGAGGATTTACTTAAAGCAGATCTGTGTAACTTTCAGTAAACAGCGGCCACTCTGATCAGGGCAGATACAGGGTTATGGAAATGATACTGATGCTCAAATAAAGTATAATTAAATAACAGATCAGTGATGTATTGACTCAGTGATGCCAGAAGCACAGCAGTATTTATAGCAAACATTAGTTAGCACTGGCCAACAGAAGGTACTCATCACACCAGACCAAATATGACTTTAATAAAGGAAAACAGCCTGAACGGGTTTATTTCCATAGAATATACTGTGAATGTTTTACAGTCAGGATGAGATATCAGTGCCTCCTTTAAACCATCTGAATCAAACATTATCAACTAATCAGAGAAGGGCATCATCAGCGCAGCTGAAATCTTCATAAATCACTGTTTCGACATAAAATTACATATTGTACATGATTTTAGGCTGCGCTCTCATTATCTCGCAGACTCTCCTCCTCCCACTCGCAGCCGTCAGACCACTCATCTTGATCCAGCTGCGTACACGAGAGGGGTCAAAGGCCAGCGCCATCGTGAAACACTATCACTCCTCTTCATCCATTAACTATAATAAAGTGGTAATGATCATTTCTTTGCTACTGACATACGACCTCCCGATAGACGACCCGGTTCTAACATCCATCCACCCATTTTCTCCCGTTTAAGGGTCACGGGGGGGGGGGGGGCTGTCCAGCTGTCATAGGGTGAGAGGTGGGTCTACCTGGGCAGGTCGCCAGTGCATCACACGCTACCACAGAGATACAGGACACCCAGGAGGAAGCCGGAGTACTGAGGGAACCAAACCCAGGACCACAGCGCTAGCCACTGCACCTCCGTGTCACTCCTCCTGTGTTAGACACGACGCAGAGACTGAGCGCTCAAACAACAATCAGCATGGACTATTCCAGGAGTCACACGTCCTCGTAGCTTCGTACTGACCAGAAAACACAAGCAAGACCAGAGCAGAGTCCCCGCAATCAAACATGTCGGTGACATGTCAGCACAGCGCCGATGCGCCGGCTTTCTGTTGTCACTTTACTGTTGTTCACATTTTTCTTTTATGCTTTTGATGATTGAAATATTTTCATTTAACAAGACTTTACTTTTGAAAAATTGTAAATGTTTTGATTTCTACTTTAGTTTGTCTTTATTTTTGTCATTTTTTACATTTCATTTGTTGCCAGTGCAGATTTTATGTATGCTGCCAAAGTCAGCAGCTGAAAGGATCTCATTCTTAAAAACCATCTGTTAGCCTGCAGTGTTACGCCACCTTCACCTGGCTCATTGTTAAGCCCCGCCCACAGCCAAGAGTGACCTCAGACAGGAAAAAAATCAGCAATAATGCCTCTCAGCTGGTGGCAGACGACTACCTAGCTAGCTAATATTACCCAGCATGCCATTCAGCAGTATCCTGCACACGCGCAGCTCTGTGCAGGCAGCCAAGCCAATAAAAAAACATGAAACATTCACAAATAGACACGACTGCGCTTTCCTCACGTCAGTCATGCAGGGAAAGGAAAGAATTCAAACTGTGATTTCTCTGAACTTTCACACGTCACTGCCCAAACTTGAACGAGCAACATGTTTTTAACCTACCGGAAAAAAAGCCGCGCCACCACCCTAACGATGCCGACTACACTTACCTCTTAAGTGGAGGAGATTCCCTTTGTGCACGTGGATCGCTCGTGTTAGTGCGGTGAGAGCGCGATGGCACAGGAGGACGGTGGGGAGTTTATTTCCCACTTCCAGCATGAAGAGAAAGTAATAAAGGCTCCACCAGCAGGAGAGCGCAGGACCTTGATGAATGATATTTTCCTGAATCGCAACATTTCCTGGTTCTTTGTTGCCTTTTAAATCTATCACATAATCATGGTGTACATTTCCCAGACTGCTGTGTACCATTATGTTTTCTCTTTGAAACAATGAATGATTTATAGTTTTAACTGTCAGTATGACGGGCAGGCAGTTCTGTACACCACCAGCTGCCAGCGCGGGCCATCGGCCGAGCATCGCCGGATGTCGAACGACGGGCCCGTTGAACGGTTGCGACACACATATATAATAAAACGCACGTGAACATTCGCAGTCACACCTAACATGGACTTAGACTTAAAAGCCGTGTGGTGGGCAGGAACAGTGGAAATTCGTCTGGCAGTGAAGAAGCATACGTGTTTGTATTTCAAATATCGGCGTGCACCCCGATGACCCGCGGCTACTCTTCTTCTTTATAATATGACAGCTTCCTTTTAAGTTAAAGTCCCCAGGCAATGAGAAATAATAGGCCTGCAGCACACGGCCGGAAGCTTCTGAGAAACAAAGACGCGGACTGACTGTTGCTGCTGTGTAATTGGTTAAATCACGAGACGCTCAAAGAAGCGTTTTAAAGAAGAAAATCGAGAGTTTCTTTGAAGACGTTTAAAAAAACGTCATCTCCTCGGTTTCCCTGCGCAGCCTTTACACGGAGTGTCACAAATAAGCAGATATTGTGAGTGTTTTTATTTGAAAAGCTGCTCAGAACATCACAAGGCTTAAATACAGATTGTGGACCGAGTGGAGGAAGCAGGGGAACACAGACGAAGGCACACCACTGAGATGTACTGTAATAACTAAGGAGACTGTTTACCCTTAATTGATATGGCCTTTCTTACCATGAAAAGAACAATTATTTCCTGCACCGCACGCTTCTTATGTGCACAGTAAGCCATCAACACAAAGTGCCCTGAGTGAAATGAACAGAACTCACCATCAGACTGTTGCAGAGACGAAAAAGAAGCTGGCAGAGCCTCAGTTCTTCTTTTCTTCTTTCCTTTCACTCCCTCGCGCTATAAAAGCAGCAGAAACAGCCTCAGAGATGATAAAAATATGGCAGAGTAATGCCAATTTAATATTTCAATGGTATTTATAGGGCATTTAAGTTAATGACACATGGAGAGCAACAGAATAAAACAAAGAGTCCTTGTTAAAGTGGATGCATACCACTTTGATGGCGCACTGCATAATTTTGTTGGAAAGCGTCCTTCTGAAAGTCGTCAGTGCCGCCTGGAACACTTCTGTTGATCTCACAGATCCGCTCCGTCGCATCCCGCCCGGTCCACGTTCTACGCAGCGTAAAGTTGCACAACACGAGGCGGGCCCGTGTCGTGCGAGTCGTGCGCCAGGCTGGTTCGGTTCTGCTGCACCTGAGTCAGTTTAGGGAACCAGAGCGCACGAACAGCAGGAAGAGAGATGATGCATTTGTTGCTCGTTACTGTGCTAAAAAGGCCGATCTCTGGCAGCGTGCAGCCACTGGCTGCGAGCACGGCTGCAGCTGTGAGGAGGCGACTGCTCCAGCTGCACGTCTGCTCTCATCTGTGATTCTGTGCATGAGCGCACCTGCAGAACTTCTGGAGACGCCACGGCCTTCGGGAGCAAAGTGGCCTGAACAAAACGCCCTGAAGTCGAGTCACTGCCGTGATAATCATGGCTGCAGTTATGTGATCACATGACCACAGTCGTGAGCCGCGGTCACCCAGTTCAGCACCGCAGGGCGAGTACGCCCTGATCAGGTGACCTTTCACATTCCCATATGGCCCTCTCAGAATCACCAGTTAACCCACCATTGGTATCACTGCACGGGGGAACCGCTGGTCCTCAGTGCCGCCCTGTAGTGAAACACCTCGGCTAGTTCTAATTTGACCCCCACAGCTGACCACGCCCACTCACACTCCTCCAACCTGCTGCGGTTGGAGGAGTGTGTTTGTCTCACGTCACAGCAAACGTCCTGTCGTGCTCCAGCGCCGGGTGGTCACATTCAGAGCCTTTACACAAGAGGTGTAAAATTCATGTGAATATTTTGTGTTAAAACAATTTTTTTAAATTAACTTATTTGTAATGTAGCTGCTCAACCACAGTTTCACAGGATGAATTTGTGGGATTAATTTTGTTTCACAGGGCGTTTTGAGCACAAATTGGGCCTTTGCAACACAAAATTCACATTTTCAGCAGATGAACTCACCGTGTAACATGAATACGCACCGAACACTTTGGCGAACGTGTTGCGATGATGAGCTGGTCCTGATGGTTCTGAACCAGAAAAGGAAGAAACGGAAATTCGGGATTAATCCGTGTCTTTATCCTGTCTTCCTTCTCTCACCCCAACTGGTCCCAGCAGATGGCCCCGCCCCTCCCTGAGCCTGGTTCTGCCGGAGGTTTCTTCCTGTTAAAAGGGAGTTTTTCCTCCCCACTTTTAGGGTCTACCTTAGAATATAAAGCGCATTGAGGCGACTGCTGTTGTGAAAATTGAATTGAATTGAATCTGAGGAGCAGGGAGCAGCAGGGAGGGTTTCCTGGTTCGATCCCGGAGTCGAAGCTTTCGTCCATGTTCTGTCAGTCGGACAGTTTGAGCTCCTGTTGGCAGACTGACACGGAGCAGCCACAGCTGTGTGTCTGAAGGAAAACATTGGTCATTATTTTTATTACGATCTGTATATTCAGCACCGGCGCACGCTTTCAGCTAAAAGCACATTTGTTGCCAAATGCAGCGTTCTGATTGGTCTGTTTATTCAGATCCAAAAAATGAAGCTTGGTTCAGAAAAATAAATGTTGTAACTTCATCCAGTGATGAACATGGATGGACGTGAGCAGCTGCACTGAGAACAGGTGAGTGTGAAAGTATTTTTAACACATAAACTTCATTTGCAAAAACTTTCACCTTCAGTGTGAACATATGTTACACAACAAGTTTGCATCCACAAAATTCAGAATTTTGTGGAAACACGTTTGATGTGTAAAGTTTGTAACAAGCTCCGAGTGTCGTCAGTAATCCTGTGAGACAAAAGCTCAGACTGCTCCCAACGCTCAGTTGTTCTACTCTTGAATCTGGACAACACCATGTGTCATTATACGGTCTCACAGAAGCTCCACCCATCTGCTGTTCAAACCTTTTGTCTGCAACGAGCAGCCAATCAGAGGATGAGCTGAGGGGTTGCGCAGAGGCCCAGGATCAGATAAAGGATTATTCTGAAAAACACCCCGGTGGACACGAGCAGCTCATACATTATTCTCCTGCTGCTGGAGTCCAAACGCTCCACACCAGCTAACATGATGACAGAAAGCAGGTGAGGTACACGTGATTAGTGTTCTCCAGATATTAAAATGTTCACAGCAGGGCACGAGTGAAACCCTGACTCAGCGTTTATGGGAGTGTATTAAAGTCGTATTTGAGCGTCGGGTCGAGGATCCAGAGCGAGACACCATTAATTCCTGTTTCCAGCTCTTACATCAGAAGCTGGATTTGAGGACGTCACATGCGGCGTTCTCCTCCGAGCGCACGCTGCACGATTCGGGTGCGCTCCACTTTTAAACACTCTGTTCATTTTGTGGTGAAATAGAAAAGTCAGTGCTGTAGAACATAAAAGCAATCAGTCTGCGTGATTTAACAAGAACCCGCACCCATTAAATGAACTCTGCCGCTATCTGAAGAAAAACGATGTGCGGCACATCAGCACTTTCCTCGCCGTCGCCGACACAAACCTGAGACAGGTCTCAGCTCGGGAACGCAGGACGAGGAACAACGAACAACATCAGTGATGGAAAAACAATTAAATGAAATTGATAGAAAGATGAGGACAATTGCAGGGCGGGGGAAGCAGTGTGTGTGTGTGTGTGAGTGAGTGTGTGTGTGTTGCTGGCTAACTGTCTGTCTATCCCTGTTTGCATACCTCCTGGAGGCACAAATGTCAGCTTTGAGCAGTTTGTGGACTCCCCACTAAGCTCTTGGCCCGCTCCGATCCAGACTGGTTCTATCTTCTGGACTCTTGGCATGCCACGCAGGAGCTGCGGCCATCAATGTGTCATTCAAATGCCACGGCTTCACAGTCACCACTTACTTCTTTGCTCATGGATATCAGGGTTACTATTTTGTGCTCGCACTTCTCTGCGGCGCTAACAGCGTTCCCGCTTTCACAGGAAGCGTCGTTGTCTCTGTCTGAAGCATCACCTGAATAAAGGCTGAACCCGTTTCTCCAAATATGAACACAAAGGTCCCGAAACGACACGAACACGCTGAACATTTCAAACGCAGCTTAAAATAACTGGAGAAAAGAGGAGGTCGGCGCTAATATCATCCAGTAACCGATCCAGCTCCTCTCATCCCCCCTAGATTTATGTCTTAAAGGATTTTCCAACTGCCTGTGATATAAACGCTGACTCTGGATCAGGTCTCTGCAATCAGTCTGCAAACAATCACATCAAAATGTACAACGAGTCCTGCGTGTGATTGGATAACAAACACTCGTAAAGCTTCAATTAACAATTATTTTCATCATTAATTCAACTCCTTTCTCAATTAAGTCTATAAAAAATAAAAATAAACACGTTTCGCGAAGCTCGAGGTTCTGAGCACGCTGTCGTGACAGGCAAACAACAGCCAAAGATTTTTAATTTAGTGCAACACAACACAAAGACACACAGGAAATACTCACACGAAGAAAACACGCCTTTAATTACAAGGAAAATGTTACTGACAGAGCCTTTTTGATTGACCACAGCACGAGCTTCTTCTTCTGTTTTTAAAGCCACAGTTTAAATCGGATAAATTTGGCCGTTAGCGACAGAGAGCGAGGAGTTAGAAAACTGAGAAAACTGATCCGAGTCCCGTTTCTGTTTCATCATAAGACTAAATGCACAAAAGGCAGAGACAGCATGCTGCTAAATGATGAAGTACGGAGTGTTTCTGTGTGGAAAATGGAAGTATGACAATCTTTATTAGATCCAGTTAAGTTTATGTATAAGCAAAGCTGCAGCCGAGAGGACTAATGAAACAAAGTAAACAATAAAAAAGCTGCAAAGCACCTCACACATGTAGAACCAACTAAATGCTTGTGTTTTGTGTATGAGCCATGTGCCGTGTGATGATTTAGTCACTACAGTGTGGACGTGATGCTGCATGAAAAAATCATAGAAAACTAAAACGAATATTTCCTGTTGAAATAAAGATGCAGGCGCTGAGATTTTTCTCTCACCTGCAGATTCATATTTTATTTCTGCAGCATCCATGATCATGTCTGTAACTTTGGTTTTATGGAAACGTCGTTCTGAGTTCATAGGAAAACCATTTGAGGATTTTGACACGTCAGAGGACCTTCATCGCTCTGATGTGACAGTGAGCCGTCTCGCTTTACCCAACATCCAAACAGCTACTAAATACTGAACGACAGCTAGTGTAACTGAGAGGAAACCAGTTATTATGCTTATTGCTAATTCGTTCTTATTTTTGTGTCATTTGGACTTTTAGTTTTTAATTCGGTTTATTTTCCAGAGTGAATTTTTGTGTTTCAGTTTAGTTTTAGTCTTTTTAATGATCGTTTTAAGGAGGACTGGAAATGAGTGTTACACTAAAAACACAGACCCTTTAGAAAGCAGAGTCTCAATAACACATCCATGAAAGCCTGGGCAGGCTAACAGACACTGAGAATATTATCGCTTAGTTTAGTTTATTTTAAAAAAGAGTTTCAAACATTTAAAGGCTCGGTTTTATTTTATTTGAGTTAAATGTTGGCAGGAGTACAGCTGGATAAAAAGGCCACGCGGGTAACCCAATAATCATCTCCCCACGTCCTGTCTTCCTCGCCTCACCCCCAACTGGTCACGGCAGATGGCCCCGCCCCTCCCTCAGCCGGGTTCTCCTGGAGGTTTCTCCCTGTTAAAAGGGAGTTTTTCCTTCATACCAGTGCTTCCCCAGTTTATTACTCTTAACCAGAGATGGTAACGCGTTACTGTAATCTGATTACTTTTTTCAGGTAACGAGTAAAGTAAGGGATTACTATTGCAAAAACGGTAATTAGATTACCGTTACTTTCCCGTAGGAACGCTGCGTTACTGCGTTACTAAAACCGTGATTTTTTTGCCAGAATGTCTCATGACAGTGACGTAAGCGAGTGCGACGTTGGTGGCAACAGCTGTGTGCAGATCAACAGTGGATCATATATCGAGTGTGGGAGAGTATGAGCGTGCAGCGTTTAAAGCGTGGAAGTACTGACCTTACTTTGAGTTTGATTCCATAAAAAGTGACAAAAACATTAGTGTCCGTTGTGCGTGGGAAGAAAACTTCTTTTTACAGCGAAAAAACCCTAAACTTCCGAGCAAGCTCCGAGTAGCTACGACGTAATGGGAAACTCACAGAGGAACTCGCGGATTCTTCCACTGACCGCCGCGGCTCACCTGCACCAGGGTAAACCTCCGCCTACCCCACTCCTGCTTTACAGGTGAAAATAGAGCCAAAGGACCGCTAGTCTGTGACTTTATTTATTTTCTGCTGTGTTTTACTTGCATCTATTTGAAAGACTGAGTGTAAACAAAAAAAAATATTTTATTTTATGTGCTGGAATGTGCAGAAAATAGGTTTAAATATTAAACAAACTTCTTCCAGTCAGAGAATGTTGCAGATAATTAAAGTTTTGCTTGATGCATAAAGTTAAAAGATTAAAACTAATAAAACAAGTTTTAAAAAGAGACTTTTCCATTTGTTTACATTTTGTATGATGGATTATGCAGAAAAAGTAGAATTGGGCTGAAAGATCTATCGCTTCATCACCTATTCAGGTTGTAAATCGTGTTTTTAAAAAGTAATTAATTACTTTTGAAAATAGTAATAGTAACTTGACCAACACTGCTCTTAACTAAAATGCTAAAATTACATGAAAAAAGTAATTTTAGTTGACTAAAATAAAATTACTTTGTGAGCTGAAACAAAATAAAAGTATAATTTCAGTGTTTGTTGATTTGGTGCAAAATGTTAGCGCGACCTGCCCGATGACGCTTTGCCGGACGTGTTATCAAGACTGTGGACGTCCACAACACTACGATTCCCTGCTTCGAAAACAATAAGTGTTTTAACATTCTATTTATTTTCCTGAATGTTGTCTTTCATTAAGTTGTTCTGTACAGGAATAATTTTAAAACACTAAAACTAAGCCTGAAAAAACCCAAACTGCAACTGAACATTTTCAAGTAATAAAAACTAAATGAAACTTAAAAATAAAAAGTCAAAATGAAATAAAAAAAATAAGACTAATTAGAAAATAACTGTTGCTTGTTCTGTATTACCTTTCAGTATAAAGCACCACGAGGTGGCTGTTGCTGTGCGCCTCCTGATCCTCTCTCCAGCTTACTGTGTCCAAAGTGTCTAGTTACTCCCTGTGTAGTTACTCCCTCTGTAGTTACTTCCTGTTTAGTTACTTCCTGTGTAGTTGTTTTGATAGTGATGTGTCCTCACGCCTGGTTTTTACATCACTTCCCAGGTCTTGTCAGATTTAGTTCAGCTGTGTGTGGTTCCCAGGTGTCTCCCCTTTCCCTCGTCTCCTCTTGTGTATTTAGTCCCTCGGTTTGTCGTAGTTCCTTGTCTCATCCTGTTTTCTGTGCGTGCTTGTTTTCACCTTCAGTAAAATCGTGTTTCTGTCTGATCCC
The DNA here is from genome assembly GCF_051167445.1 of Perissodus microlepis. Lineage (NCBI taxonomy): Eukaryota > Metazoa > Chordata > Actinopteri > Cichliformes > Cichlidae > Perissodus > Perissodus microlepis. The sequence goes on from NC_140461.1 coordinate 966,943, forward strand.
TGCCTGCCATCAGTTCTTTGGGGTCCTAAACCACACACATTATTCCCAAACTGGAAACGGTTTTCGATCTCACTGGACGTCCTGTTAAATGTTGTCTGAGCTTTATCCAACACCTTTTCGAACACGTAGATTATGAGATACAAAGAGTTATTACTGGCAACGGAATGTTGTTTTTCTCCCTGTTTATAATGTATTTGTTGTATTAATATGTTTGAAGTAAACCGATCAATACAGGTTAAATTAAAAACTCGAGACACGCTGACAGCTGTTAACCATTGATGCTACGCTAGCAGATCACTGCTGTTTGTGTATATGATGTCTTTGTGCAGATCAGTGTGCACGTCTGTATGTGTGGCCTTTACACACTGTAAGGCTACTGTCACACGATGAGACATGTTTGATGCAGCTGTTTAGTTGAAGCATCAGTTTACGTGCGTTGTCTTGGACATGAGGCATCCTTGTGACAAAAATGTTTTCATGTACTCTGGAGCACAATGACCTGCTGTTTTAACCTGAGAAGATGCAGAAAACCAAAGTTTATGAATGAAACTTTGAACACGAAAGGTTAACAGTCGGTGCTCCACGGGCCTCCGAAGGACGACCGTCCGCCCAGCTGACGTGAGAGCCGCGACGTCACGTGTCAAAGGGCGTCTGTGGTTAACGCAGTAAAAAGGACAAATTGCCTTGCAGAACTCAAACTCCCCTCTCTGCTCAGCGTTTGTCACCCCTTTTCATGGAGGCATTAACTATTGAAGACAACTGCCAACAAAAGTGATGATGCCAAAAAAAAAGAGGAGGAAAAAAATAAAGACACAGCTAAAAAAGTGCTGCTACTGTAAAACGCAGGTATTGTTTAAAGATAAAGAAAACAAGCAGGAAGAAGTAGTGCGAGCGTGGAGCCGGTGGCAAAGAGAGGAGTGACAATGCTGCCGCTAAACAGCTTTGGCAGGAGATGACAGGAAGCGAGTGAAAGAAATAAACAGCGAACACACTTTGTTTCTGCTTCTTAAAAATATCCTGTCCCGTTTTAAATCCTGACACTCGTGGATAAGAGGGGTAGCTTTTCACCCAGCTCTGAGGCGACTCTGTCCTCCCCCCACAGCTATTACTACCACTACAATGTGAAGCCCGGGGCCCCTATGGATTTGCTTTCTATGTAGTGCCAGCTCTCACTAAAGAAGAAGCCCACGTGGAATAACTAATCCCTTTCAAACGGGTCGCGGCCGGCGCGGACATGACTTTGCAATGTGTGAGCAGCGCATGGAGGAGGAGGAGGATGAAGTCATATGTTCAAAGTTTGGTTTCAAAACACTCGGCCCTCTCTCGGCGCGTCTCCCTTTGATCCCCGCTGCCAACTATAATAATCAGCTTCTCCTCCGAGTATTTATCAGATAGAACGCAGACAAGATTACATCGAGGAGAGCAAATATGTGTCCCTATTATCCTGCCAAGGAAGGACTCACAAGACTGACGGCAGCAGAGGTGACGGAGCGAGCGTCGGAGAGGAAGAGAGGGCTGTCGTCGAGCCGAGACGAGCGGCAAAACGACAACTCATTATCCCGAAACCGAAAACATCCCGAGCACGCTCAGACCGGCGCAGAAAGCTCGCGCTCACATTTGTACACCACTTGTGTTTGCGTGCTCCGTCTCCGTCGCTTGGCTTTACTTATTTATGGGACTTTACAAGTTCCTTGGCGGAGATGCAGAGCGCTGCAGTTTATGTCTAATTTAGTAAATATCCTTTCGCCAGTCACGCCTGTCAGCCATTGTTTTTCCCCTCTTTCCTCTGTTCTCCCGTCTCCAGCTGACACGCCGAGATCCAGCGCGGATCCGCCGATTCCCTCTGATTCGCGCCCTTTTGTTGTTTGTGGGCGTCGCTGTGAAAGTTTAACTTCTGAACTGTGGGCCAGGTAACTAGTGCACGGTGCCAGGCTAGCTGTGTGAAGAAGTGTCAAGCCCTCATTGTCATTTAATGCAGAAGGGGGATAATAGCCTGCCAAACAGGCAGGCAGGCTGCAGTCTCCTTTGCGGTACCCTTCGTTAGCGATCACAGCGAGGCACCCAGAAAGTATGAACCAGAGCCAGAAAGATGAAATATATTTTGAATGTTTTATGGAAAAACAATCTGACACAAAGTAATATTCATCTCCTATGAATCCAATATTCTTTTAGGAATGATATTAGATGGTATCTATTATATCTTCCATTGTGTTCCCATCTGCCCTTTTCAGGATCTAAATTATGTGCATTAGTACGTAAATGGGCTAATGCCTGTCTGTATTTAGCTGGCTACATGCCGTGAATATATTCTCTGCTTCAAGAAGTAATTGGTAATTACAGTGGTCATTTAGGCAATCACTGTCTCCCTGAGATTCATGTCATTCTTAAAAATAACTAGCTCTTAACCTTTGACAGAATTCTACAGAAACTGTTCATCATCGCCCCCGCTTTGATTAATTTCCACACACACACACACGCACGCAGACAATGGGCACAAATATGCTCAGAAACAAAGACGGACACACACCTACGGCATGCACCGCGCACACACACACACCAGGCCATCTTCATCTGACGAGAAAAGAGGAGAAAGCAGAATATCCCACCTCCGACACCATTAGTTCCATTTCATAAACACTAAGACTACACATATACGCAGGTCATTTAGCTGCTCTGCACACATCCACCCTCCCCGCATCCATCCATCCACCCGGGCTCTCTCACCGTTCCTTGCAGCACAGCAGAATGACAGAGGATGTAAAGGTTAAACCAGTCATCTGAACCTGTATGTATGTATATACGTCTGTCTCTTTAATGTCAATCAGGACAAAAGTATACGAGTTATATATGATTCTTTGGATTTTCCCCCGTTACGTTCTCCGATCTCACGTATACGTAGAGCTGGGCGATAGAACGATAACGATATGTATTGCGAAATAACTTTTTCTTGATAGAAAAATTAAACTATTGCGATAGACCTCACCGCTCTTGTCCTCTTTAAAAAAAAAAGAGAGCAGCGTGCACTGTAAATGTGCCGAAAGCAAGTCTGGAAATACAATAAAGCGGTGCATGCTCAATCTCTGACTGGAAGCGCTGATTCGTCATTCGGCTTCTGTCAGACTAAAGTAACTGTTAAAACTGTTTGAAAAGCTCAGCTATGCAACAAGGAGAGATGGAGAATTTCCTTTTAGTTCTCAGTTTATTTGATATTGACAAAAGTTAGTCAATTTTGTCTGTTCTTCTGTAAAACAAACTAAGATTTATTTTTAGAATTAATATTTTGTTTCTAAGTGGAATTGACAATTTAGTCTGTTTTGTTTGTTCTATTTTGAAACTTAAACGCTTTAGCGGCTGCCTTTTGTGTAGTTTGCAATATTTGCCTTTATTTATCTGAAAAAGTCTCGTGTTCCTTAAGTACATCTACCCTGTTGAACTTATTATGGGAAATAAATATTTAAATCAAAACAAGCTGCTGATTATTTCACATTTTACTTGTGAGCAACGGCACATTTAAATCTTACAAATATAGTTATTTGGCTTGTATCGTGATAGATATCGTTATCGCCTGAAATGAAAAAAACATATCGTGATATGAAAAAATCTTATATCGCCCAGCTCTACGTATACGTGATTTAATGATCACCACATTGTGTGAGAGTTGCCACAAAATGCTGAATGCAGACTTTGAAAAAGCACCACAGGACTTATTTTAAAGCTACTTTGTTCATGGTCTCTGATTAGCTTTGGACACAGAGCCTCCATGTTTGCGTTTTGCTGGTTTTTGGCTGGAGGCTAAGCTGTCAGCTAATGCTAAGTGAGTAAGTAAAGTTTATTTATATAGCACCTTTCACAGACAAGTGCTTTACAAGGTAAAAACACAATACAGTCATAAATACATCATAAAAACTCTGGTCTAATTAAAAGCTTTTTGAAATAAAAATGTCTTTAGCTGCTTTTTGAAGGTCTCCACTGAGTCCAAACACCGTAGAAATAAAGGAAGTGCATTCAACAGTCTGGGTGCAACAGCTTGGAAAGATCAGTCCCCTCGAGTTTTAAAACAAGTGTGGGGGACCACTAAAAGGTTTTGGTTTGATGACCTCGGGTTACGAGTGGAGGTATGTGTACGAATCAAATCGGGGGGGGGGGGGCTGTCCCTGTAATGCTCTAAAAGTTAAAACTAGAATTTTAAAGTGGAACCTGAATCTGATTGATTTAACACAGGGGTCATACGAGCTCCCTTGTTCGAGCGGGTCAGTAGCCTCACTGCAGAGTTTTGAACAACCTGTGGGCGGGCTAGCCCTTTCATGTTTAGACAAGTAAACAGGCTGTTACAGTAGTCAAGTCTACAGTAGAGACAAAAACATGTTTTATCATCTCAAGTTCACTTGTTGACACGATGGATCTAAGTTTTGAAATGTTCCTCAAGTGAAAAAAGCAGGTTCTTACTGTCTGATTTAAATGTCCCTACAAAGAAAAAGCTTCATCAAAAATGACACCCAGGTTTCTAAGGTTATGTTTCTGTGAGGAACCTAAGTGACCCGCCGTTTAATATCAGGTATCGCACTGTCTGGTGCAATAATCAAAGTTAGCTGTAAGCAGTTATTGTTCAACCATTGTTTAATGTTTGAACAATAAACAGTCAATCAGATCGGAGAGCTATGAGCTTCTGCAGGCTTAAATGAATAATATAGCTGAATATCGTCAGCAAAAAGATGATAAGATACTTCAGAAAACTGCTGTATTATCTGGCTTGAAGAATGTATATTAAAAACAGAATAGGTCCCAGCACAGAGCCCTGAGGAACTCCACACAGCAGCTCTGTAGGTTCTGACATGATCTGGTTTGCAGACACACTAAAACTCCTTTCAGATATATAAGATGAAAACCAGTCTAGAACAGAGCCAGACATCCCAACCAGGTCTCTCAGTCTGTTTATCAGGATGGTATGATGACTGTATCAAAGGCTGAGGTGAGGTCTAACAAGTCTGCTAGCCAGCGCGGTCATCAGTGGGAGCATCGCACAGCCTCAGCATGGAGGTTATGGTTAGAGTCCATCGAATTACTTTCTGTTCAGAGGGAGTTTTTCCTTCCCGCTGTCGCCAAGCGCTTGCGTCTGATATCGGGGGGGGGGTTTCTCTCTTTTATGCAGGGTAACAATATAAACCGACTGCTGTTGTGATTAAGAGTTTATTTCCACACGACTAACAGGAAAACTGTTTGTCTCGGTGCTGTAAGTGGACCTCGGATAATTAAAAAATCAAAAAAAGAAATACCAAAATAAACTTTTCCTGCCTGTGTATTTGGCACAAAGACATGAAGTAAATTATAAAAAGGATGCGTGCAGATCGACGGCGCCGTCACACGCATGAAATGAAGCGCAGCTTTTTGAAGTGGATGGAGCAGCAGATTTTTATCAGTGGAAAGCGTTCCTCCTCTGCTCTGTTTCTCTCTCAGTTTAAACCAGTCATCTCCATGCATAATGACCCTCCACAGACAGTAGCAGTGGGTGGTGTAAAGCTGGTATTGTATGTGAGAGATCATCAGGTTGGAGATATTAGCATGGAAATACTGATGCCCTCCATTACGGCGTTCTCCTCGCAACTCTTTTGCATCTTCACGGGCGTCTGTATGCAGAGAAATGTGCTGTTGTTTACCGTCACCCAGCAGCATATCAGCAATTTTAAAGTAATAAGCAGGCACGGGGTGTGTTTCATAAATCCTCCATATCCAAAGTAGTGCTTTTATGAATCTTTAATGTGAGAGCCAGTGACCTCCGTCTTTACAGAAGGAAAAGCCACGCGGAAATAAAAGCTTTTATCACGTGTACGGGAGACGATTTAGAACTGCTCTGTCGGCTGTTAAGATCAGTTTATTAGTGCACAATTATGTTCTTAATCAAACTGTGCGTTTGATGCTTGGAGGAGTCACATATTGGGCAGATGAAGGTTGAGTTCATATGATGAACTGAAAGGTTTTTGAATAGGATGCTTTAATTTTTCCCCTTGCAGCACTTTTAACGTTGCATCGGTCACTGAATGTAAAGTTTAATGTTGGAAACAGCAGATTAGCTCCGCCCTACATTCCCCTGCACACATGTTTCACACGTGGGCGACTGATGGAAGCTTAAAAGTGCAAATGTGATGCGTAGTTTCAGGTTAGAATGTAAACGTGGGAACTGACGTACAGTGATTTTATCCCTTTGGTGTTGATGCTGAAATAACGCGCTGTTAGATTTCCTTTTTCTAAAAGTCGTTAATTCTGAGGTTTCCTTTCGGGTGACGGGTCCACGGCTTTCATCAGGTCACCGAGAGCCTTTAAACCCCACCGTGTCATACATGAACAGATGAAGTTAGCATTTTATATTTCTATGACTTCTTTGCTGTGAATGTTATCACTGGCTTTGTTTTAGCTTTTATTCCTCTTTCATGCTCTTAATAGCAAAGTGATTCTTAAATATTTCTACTCTACACAACATTCACCCGTTCACACACACGCACACACACTTTTCTTTACGTGTAAGCGCCCTCTAGCTAACATTCACACTCTGGTTGATGCATCAGAAACAACGTGGAGTGTCTTGCCCAAAGATACTTTGGCACGCAGAGTGGAGCAGCCAGGGATCGAACCACCAACCTCCTGATTAGTAGATGACCTGCTCTACCTCTTGAGTGGAGCAGTCCGTCTCCCAGATGACCTTCCGTGAGGCCACGCCCCCTGCAGTCACCGCTCCTTCGCTTCCCTGGAAAGACTCGCAGGTAACAGATGCTGCTGAATGAAAACGTGGATTATAAAGCAGCTCGGAGGAGGCGGGAGAAGAAGTTCTTTAGTACGCTGAACCCTTAAATGTGATTTGCACACCTCATAATTCTTCCCTCCTGCAGCCACTCAGACTGAGAAATTAAATGAAGTCAAAGAAGAGTTCCTGTGTTTTTTAATGAGCTTGACTCTGGCGCAGCTGTGAATAATTCCAGGTTCGGGTTTCCTCTGATCTGCTGTCAGGTCTTCACACGTCGCTTATGTTCGCTTTCTTAAATGAGTTGCATTTCATTTGTTGTGCAACCTCTGTGGATATTTTGGTCCGGTGCTCTGGCCCTACCGCCGCCACCCTCCTCGTGCAGTTACCTGTGTGATCCCAAAGCTCACCTGTAGCAAGCTGCACGGAGCTCCAGTAAGCAGCAGACCTCACGTGATTCAGGGAATCTGTTTGTGACAAACGTTTGTGCACGATACGCCTGTTCATCTCCCTCCATACAGCTCATGTTCACTGAATGCAAAACTCAATGCAACAATTTCAGTGTATTTATTTAGACGGCTCGGTGACAATCACGTCAGCGTTATGCTAGCCGATGGCGTCTGATGTCACCACAAATTCCATGAGGTTCAGCCGTCGTGTTAGTCCTGTGCAAGCAGCTTAATTGTGTTAGTGTGGACATTTTCATTGGGAGACTGATGATGCTTTCCTGAAAACACTGCATCCAGATCAACAAAATCCACTTTCTGGGACTTCCTTACCTGCATGATTGAGTCAGATCGACAGAGGTTACGTTTCACAGGATGCAGTCTCTGGATTAACGGCGGCCTTCCACGCTTCGTGCGTCGTGCGATTTAAGAACAAACCGCTGTAGGATCCCTGCGTTCCACAAAGATTTGACGAGAAGATGACGGATGAGAGCATGAGGAGAAGGTGAAGATGAAGAAGCTGCTGTTTTTCCACCGTCCAGCCTCTCGGCCTTAATGTTGTCTGGGAAGTTTTTCAGGCTCTCAATCAGCACAGTCATAAAAATAATCTCAGAGCACGAGACAGCCGCAGTTAATGTTAATATCATGTAAATAAGGAGTTAATGTGCGTTCGTGTGAGCGCTCATTTTGACTTCGTACTCGGATGTGACTTGAGGCCATTTCGCTGCGGCCATCGGACGCCATACTGCCAATGCAGAGGAAGCAAAGTGGATTTGCAGTGATGGATGTGACAGGAGAGCGCAGTGATCGTGTTTTAGCAGAAAGGGGGGAAAAGTCTGCTCGCCATTGGGCTCGAGTTTAACGATTGAACACATTTTAGAGCCCAGCATAGTGAAGACTTTAAAGTTTTGGCATCATTTTCTGACGTTGTCGGTCCAAACTTTAACCTGGACGTGCCTCCCTGAGCGCATCTGGCGAACGAGGAAGGACGAGGGTGGATGCTGCACCGTCGTCCTGTGAGGCAGAAGAGCTGACGCTTTGCGAGAGACGTTCAGAGTTAAATCTCCACTCAGCACGAAAGGTAGAGCTGCTCGCTCGCCCAACCCTGAATCCCCTCTAGAGGAAAAAACATCATCACTGATGGATATAATTTTAGAGGAAAAATGAGTCAAAGAGGCAGAGAGAGGATATAAAAGCAGATTATATTTAAGCAGTAATCAGGACAGTGAAGAGCTTGGGAGATTTTAATATGTTTAAATGTTCTTAATTGGGCTCAGAGTGGAGTGGGGCCCCCTGAAAGCATCCACCCAAAACAGTGCTCTAAAGGTAAAAGCAGATTGCCTTTTATTGAATTGTAATGAGAAGTGGGAAATTGGATGTTAATTCTGTCCCCGGAGTGAGAGTGCTCCCTGCGCTCGGCGCGAGGTGAAGCCGGAACGGGGTCGTGCCGTTCCAGTTGTGTTGCATCTCCTTCGGTTATTTAAGGTGAGGTGGAGTGGGGGGGGGATCCGTGCACATCAGCGCACACGATTTGGTGCCTGCCAGATAATGTGCGCGCGTGCTGTCCATAGATGGTGTCACCTCACGGAGGCCTTGTAGGATTTAGACCCCAGAATATCTGCTCCAAGCACACTCCAAACACACTCTAAGCCGTGTTTCGCCGCAACTCCGGATATCATCGAGATTTCACACTGGGAAGGGAAATATTAGTGTGACAAACATATCTGCCAATGCAAACTCGCATCGAAAAAAAGGCATAGCGGCGACGCGGCTCAAAAGCAGCATTTCCATGCACCCTGTCCTTTTGAATTATAAAATCAGCTTGGCAAAAGAAGCGGCACCATAAAAATTCAGCTGTGGTTTTCTTTCAGCCAAAGCGCTTTTCTTTTGTAGGGAGGGGGGGAGAAAAAAAGGAGGGAGAAAAGCCTAGGTCTTAGCTGAGAGAGCAAGAGTGTGGGGAGAAGCATGGGTCCATCTGGCAGGGGGAGAGGCAGCTTTGGGGAGATTGGGCCCGAGACACGCTGCTACAGAAGGGTCCTTCTCCGCGACACCTGCAGAATACCTCCGAGTCCGCCTGCTCGCATTGTTCTACACAAAGTACGGGCATATGCTGCCACCACCTCGCCCCAACCTGCGAGCGCGGGTAGGCCGCTCAGATTACGTGCACGGTCTGCCGGCGGCGTCCCGTCGGCCGACGCGAGCGTGCGGAAACGTCTGAAGCGACAGAAGGAGCAGAGAGAGAGAGAGACGTCTCTTTTATTTACCCCCATGCCTCAGTGCTCCTCGTTAAGAAGAGGGAGGACACGGGGGCCTTATCGCCCAATTTGCTGCCCGTGTCTCTGCGTTTCTCAATTGATTTCTCTGACAAAGTCCGGAATCATTTTTCAACTCTCCTTCATCCCCTCCTTCTCCCTTCCCTTCCCTGTCTGTCTCTTTCTTTATCTCTTCCTCTCTCTCATATATCAGGGCGCACTCAGCCTCTCATCGATGTTTGAAAAGGGTGCTCGAGCCCCTCAGCTGTGCCGACGCTTCACAAAGCACGCAAAGATGTCCGTGAGACGAGCACGCAGAGTACATAAAATATCCATCGTATGTGTTAAATATAGACTATTTCGCAGATGTTTTATGAAAATGAGAATTAGGACATGCTTGAAGCACACTGATGATAAATCCTCTCTAAGCTTTAATTAGGAACGTTGTGAAAAAACGGGAGAAAAAAAAACAGCCGGTCTACCGGCACGTACAACTTTTAAAGTGTATTAAATGCTGCAATCATATTTAAAAACGTTATAATCTCTCTATATAATTAGAATTTTATGCGTAATTGAGAGTGCGAGTCACAGGTCAAGGTGAGTGTTAATTCTCACACAAAACCTCATCTGCAACACAATGACAACACCAGCACAGTGAGATTAATGAAAAGCGCTAAAAAATATAGTATATTATTGGGCTTAAGATGTTCCCTGCAAAACAGGACAGCTCAAACCAAATCTTCTTAGAGCTCGGTTTCCTCTCAGGCATTTGTTCTCGTGTTCACCCCTCAGCCGATGACCCCGGCAGCTTTTGTTTGAACAGCTCAGACGACGTGACGGAAAAACACCAGAACCAGGAAAGCGGCTCTTCAGGGACTGGATGCCGACACGTTAGCCTTCGTACGTGTTCCAGAGGAGCAGTTTAAATGTTCTCGGTCAGAGCTCGTCCTTTAATCACGTCAGGATATTTTGCTTTTCTCACGTCATCTCGTTCCATAAATGACCTCTAACCCTGATCTGACCTCTGACCTTTAGCAAAATTAAACTTGTTTCCTGCAGATGAAGTCTCCCATCATCGGTGTGCAGGTCATAATTTGGATGTGGTTGCAGGGTCTGAAGAGTAACTTAAATGTAGGAGCGGGACCACGCCTCCGAACACGCCCCTTCAGGGTCTTATCTATATACGACCCCCCTCTGTTTTCGTGCCCCACCCCACCCGTGCCCTGTCCCCTTTGCTTTCACTTCTCATCGGTACAAGGGGATCTGGGGAGGCGCCGCTTGTCCCCCAAATCGCAGCTCAGTTCACGTTTAAGCCATTTGCCTTTATCTACTGAAAAATACCGTCAAACCTAAAAGGATAACGTGGGCGCAGCTATCTGTATTTTTGTGATGTCCAGCAGGGGGCGACTGCTCCGGTCTGATTGGATTAAGTCAGCTGAGCTCAGTGAACTATGTAATGATGGGTTATTGGTCTCAGTCGTTGAAATTTGCCTGGAGTCAAAGAGGAGCAGGAAGTGGCTTCTTCTGCTTCCTGCTACCGTACAAGCAAAATGAATTTCCCAAACCAGTGGGTGAAGTGGCGTTGGTTCTGTCCATCTTTTATTTACAGTCTGTGGTTGGACAGTAAGCGAATGAGCTCTAATATTCAGTGACAGAATTCCTCTCTTCACTCCCAATGGCTTTCTCTCAGATGGCGGAGCCTGGTTCTGCTTTTTCCTGGTAAAAGTGAGTTCTTCCTTCCTACTGTCGCCAAGTGCTTGCTCATAGGGGGTCGTCTGATTGTTGGGGGTTTCTCTGTATTATTTTAGCTCTTTACCTGACAGTATAAAGCACCTCGAGATTGTGTCTGCTGCTATATAAATAACGTTAAGCTGAACTGAACATTTCCCAGGACCGCCCTCTTGAAGCTCCATATTTAACAGCGATGTCCAAGCGAGGATTTCAGCACGCCACTGGAATGAGGGCAATGTCAGTGTTACATATACCTAGATTCAAGTATATACTTGAGTGTGCAGTTGGTGTGGAGAGCTGTCTGAGGGAGCCCATGTCCTTCTGTATGCTTTTGTGCTTCACCGCAGGATACGATGCAGGTTTGTGTGGCGGCCTGGCTATCAGGTGATCACTTGACAAGGGTCAAGTTGTCGGGCTGACTCCATGAAGAGGCGAGAGGCCGCGGCTAACAAGGCCACTCGGGGTTACGGTGGCTTTGAGTGCAGCGAGCCATTAGAGGATCGTCGTTCACGTCGGCTCGAGTGTGAAATGATATGTGCGGAGAGATAGCGAGAGGTAATCTTACCATTATCACAGGGTCATCTGAGGAAGCATTGATCTGGAGGATTCTCGTTAACACTCGTGCTTCCACTGTGTGACTAAGAGAGGCTTTCGCATGTTTAAGACGCAGCAGAAACACGAGTGGAAAGGCCTCGCGCGCCTGCTCGCCATTAGTCGGAGGGACAGATGCATCGCCCTGCAGAACCATTTGGTTTAGGTTGGAAACGTGACCGTTTCAAGAGTCAGATTATCGGCAGCAGCCCCTGTGAGCCGCCGCCGCCGCTCTGCCGGCCTCTGCGCTGGGTTTCCGCTGATACTGATGGCCCCCATTGATCTGAGGACAGCTCATCCCACCCGCCCCCTTCCCCCCCTCACATCATGCATGGCGAGATAAAGGCTCGCTAGGCATGAAAAGTTGCAAGCCAAAAGTTTGAGCTGAAGAAAAGAGAAGAAGAAAAGAGGAGAAATTGAGGAAGTTTAAGCTGTGGAGCCCTTCCCCTGAAGGCAAGCTGGCCTGCCATCTGTGCAGGCTCTCTAGCCATAGCCACCACCCCTGGAAGAGAGAGAGGAGAAGGCAGCAGGGTAGAGGCAGCCAGGGAAGGAGGGAGGGAGCGAAGGATGGAGGAAAAGAGGGAAAACAGACTGGGAACATGAGCGAGGAAGGACTGGGTGAGAAACTGAGGATGCAATAAATGGGCAGAGGAAAAAAAAGAGCTTCATAAGCTAAAGTAGCCTCGCTGCTCACTGCCACGTCTGACATCAGCCTCCGAAGCTCCCAGCTAACCCGAGCGCTGCCTCACTCAGACACATGACCTCTCCCTTTAGGGCGAGCAGAGAGGCGCCCCGAGCATGAAAGGCAGCGCTCCACTGGAGACTCGAGCTTTGCTTTGCTGCCACTGACACCGAGTCCACTCTTTAACCAGAAAGGATCCAGTTTTGTTGCCTTTTTTTTTTCTTTTACTCCCCTTTCCTGGGAAAATCTGCCAGAGCTTATCCATCGAAGCCAACACATGAACTTTCAATCAGGGATTAGCCGGATTTTCCAATGTGGATCTTCTTTTGTGAATTTGGCCAGCGTTGCCTGTGTCGTTGGCAAAGGGAACGTAAATAGAATATGATCCCTGGGCCAAGGGATTGCCTCGCTTATTTCAAAGAAAGACTTCAAAAACAGGGCCCACTTAGCCCGCTCCACGAGTGTGATGTTTCTGTGGTCTGAAGTGCGTCCTCCACAGCAGACCACCAAAAACGTCCAAGAAGCCGCGGACATATGCTGCTCTCGAGCATTTTGTCCTCTGGGACAAAAGACGTGAAAGAAAAGGGACGGCGTGGAGGGGAGGGAGTGGGGCAGATGACATCCTGCTATCTGCTCCAACCCTCCCCTTCCACCCAGCCCTGTATCTGCCCCCCCCCCCCTCCCGTGCTGACGTCCGGTCTTCACAGATCTAGATGCTAATCCTAGCTTACCGTGCTGGCGGCTCCGATAAGAGAGGCCCCGCCGTAGAACAACAGTGTGTGCGACTCCTGTAGACGCCACTGCTCTATCAGACCGCTCCATGTGGCCGCGGGCCACCGCCGAAGTTGGACGGAGGACTCTCTGTACGACACGCAGGAGCGGGCACGAAGAGCCATATAGGAACACGCGCGTGCGTGGCGGCGGCGCTGAGCCGGCAGACATAACGTTCACATACAACAGAAGATTTAAACTTCCGCATGGACAGAAGTTTTATCTTTAAAAGGAACAATAGGCAAATATGCCACCCAGCCGAGCTCTGTGTTTGTGCTTTAAATGTCAGAATGAAAATCCCCCCCCACTTTGAGGAAGATAGGGCTTTAATCAGCCAGCGAACGCCGTTGCATCCGTCGTTCCCTGCTTGGCTCGGCCAGAGCAGCAGACTTAACAAACACGCCGTGTTTACTCAGCAGCAAGTAAAAAGATTATCTATAACTTCACTCCGGCTTCGCCTCGCTCCTCCTCGCTGTCCATCTGCCGGAGACGCTTCATCCCCTCGTCTCGCTCCCGCTGTGAGGTCCTTCCCGTCAGGTACACGGCGTCCTGCTGGGCTCAGGTGTGTGTGTCTGTGTGTGTGTGGAACTGAATGTGAGGGGCTGTAATCAGACAGGTCTGCATTGATAATGGCAGACATGTCAACGGTTTTAAATCACACCACCTTCTTTCATTTTTTTAAAGCCCCGGAGCGAAGGCCGTGACTGTGAGGTCACACAAACAGGAAGCAGAAACCAGCTGACTGCCAGCGCGGGGTTAAACGCTCGCTCGCAGCGCCTCCCTCACCTCGTCACGTGTGGAGATGCTTGTCGAACATTAAAATCTCTTCTTTTGTTCGAGTGTGAGAGTCGCTCGTTTCACAGTTTCTCCACGGTGGTGTGTGGCAGAGCTGTGTGTGTGTGTGAAAGGTTAAAATTGGATGAAATCATTCAATTTTAACCTTTAAACTTGATGTAACTTAAGTTTAGGTTGGGATATGTGACTGCAGAGTCCTCTGATGGAAGGATACTCTGTGTGTGTGTGTGCCCACCTACCTCTCCTTACAGGAAAGCCCCTCCCCTGGGAAAAATCTACAACCTCCGGCACATGGCGGTGGTGGCGGGTAGGGAGGGGGGGATTAGGTGCCATGGCTGAAAACCACACTAAATTGAGCCCTCAATGTTTATTTTTACACTTTGCATTGTAAATTAAAAAGATGAAGAAGAAGAAAGGAGGGAACTGGAGGTATTGTCACAGCTACATCTTTTTTTCTTATTTGTTTCCCTGCAAATGAGATTGTTCTCCTTGACTAAGAAAGCAAATGTTCCAGCCCAGGGCGCAGACGAAGACGATGCATAAGAAATCTGCACAATATGTGTAAAACTCCCAGAGTGTGCGTGTGCAGGATGCACGTGCACGCGATCTTTTATTTGGTGCCAGTTATCGCATGTTCTAAGCTTTATTCTAAATGGATTAAGAGCAAACTGTAATCGTGATCATCTCCACACAACAGGAGCTGCTTTACACGCTGAACAAAGCAAACGCAGCGTGGGCCTGAACCCTTCTCAGCTCCAGTTCTCTAACCTTCACATGTGTAGGCTTCTTACAGGATATAACGGTGTCGTGGTCCCACAGTCGTCTGACACGTCAAACGTCCCCAGTCTGAGACTCACACCTGGGGAGCTCCTGCGGTCCCAGCGCCGGGAGGCCATCCCGGTACAGGAATACGGACTCGGACAGGCTCTTTGGGGTTTCTCTGCCTAAAGCCCAACTGGGCTGCAAGCAGTAACGTAGCAACAGTTACTTTCTTTGGGGGAAATCTGCACTTTCCTCTTATTTTTGAACGTAAATGTGCACAGTGGCAGGGTAACTCAAAAAGCTGCTTTTCCTCCAGGTGTCATTACTTTGGGACCAAATTTTTTATATGCAGGGAAAAAATCCACACGTGGGTTTGGGGACATGTCGTGTGGCTCACACATGTTCACAGTAAAAAATTAATTAATTAATTAAACAATATATATTCATCTCATACGCAAAGCAACACCTCATATGTGATTTAGCTACCAGCCAACGACCAACAGCGAGGACAGCCAATATTCAACAGCATATAAATTCCACACCCAGGGTCCACGTGCTGAGTGATGTGGTCAGCCCCACTCCCACACCATCGTATCTGCCGCCCCTCCATTCATAACCACACTAGTGCTTTTATTCTGAAGGTCAGGCTTCCTTCATGATGGCATGATGGACATTACTGAGAGCGCTTTGATGCAACAGTAAAATTGAAAATAGAGAAAGTGGCAATTTATCCCCTTATGGAGCATCCAGCCAATCAGAGCTTCGTTCTCATGGTTACCTGCCATCTTCAGGAAACGGTGGAGAAAACCACTCCTGCGTGCATCTGTGACCCAGCAGCACCTGCAGCCAGCCAAGCCAGCCTCTCCTCAGCGAGGCTGATTATTGGTCTAGGGTTCGTAGTAGGCGTGGCTGAGGCTTTACAAATGTAAACATTAGTTGTTTAATGGTTTGCTCTGATGAGAGTCAACAGTCCCACAAACCTCTGTTATAACTAGGGATGGGTATCGAAACCCGGTTCTTGTTGAGAACCGGTTCCCGCTGTTTCAATTCCTTGGAATTGTTTGCCATTTTTGCAAACGATTCCCTTATCGATTCCAGTCGCCCCGAATGACGTCACCACATTGCGGAGCGTCGCTTACCTGGCAGGAAACACGGCGCCTAAGTGGCTCAAACGCTCAAAAGTTTGGTTATACTTTACGAGAACGGCTGACAACAGGGCAACTTGCAATACTTGCAAAGTAGATATTTCATTTAAGGGAGGAAACACTACGAATATGCAAAAGCATTTGATCACAAAACACACGATGACCTTAAATGAATGTCGTGTTTTTAATTCCGCTCCGGACTCGTGAATCTCAACCCAGCAGCAGCGGTAACGTTTGCACGTCCTCTCCCGTTAATGCGGCAGGTAAATAATCAACAACAGTGCATATTATGTTAGCGCGATCTGCCTTTACTGTGCATTTAGGTGACCATGATGAGAGAGACAGAGTCTGGCTCAGATGCTGGCAGTTCTCGCTGCAGTCTACCGGTAGCGTCTCCTTTCAGGCCAGGATAGACGAATGTCACCGAGCAGTGACTCAGTTTGTGGCCAAAGCCTTGCACCCATTTGCCACAGCAGATGATTTTCGGTAAGTGAATGTGTTTAATTGTAGGCAGGGACATTACTGGATATTCTTGTGTAATTGCTACAGAATAATTTATGATATACTTTGTTATTGCTACAGAAGAATATTTATTTTATTATTTTACATTTACAATTTTTTCCTGGGGACCCTGTGACACCCCATTGAAGAGCCGTAGGCTGTGGATCTCTTAAGATCTCACTCTTGGGTTTGTAAGGCCATGTTACTCCTAAATTTCTTCTTCTTCTTGTTCAAAGAGAAGATATAAAACAAAGTTCTGAGCTAATCGACATGTGTGTTCTCCTTTTTAAAAAGAATCGATAAAGAATCGAATCGTTAAACAGAATCGTGAAAATCTTATCAATACCCATCCCTAGTTCTAACTGTCTATTCCACCACCTGATTATTATTATTACCTATATATTTATTTATGTATTTATGATATATTTTATTGCTCTGTCATTCCAGTGGTGTGACTGATTGTATGCATGTGGTGCAGCGGTGCTTCCACTGTCACTGAACGTTTGTGTTACAGTATCAGCTGTGAGATCAAACGTAATACTGGAGGTTAATTAACTGCCAATGATTGGAGCATAAAGGAAAACACAGGCCCAATCACATCTCTCTCTCTAACATAGCCTAACCCTAACATTCATAAAACTGAACACTGAGGTCAGAGGTCATTAAAGCTTCTGTTATCAGTTATCATGAATGCTACATTAGCATTACTTGTATTAGAGATTGCCTGATAGCCACATTAGCCACCTGGCTATCATTAGCAGCTAGAGTTAGATAGATAAACATGAATAATCGTTGTAGCTGAGCGAGTCACGGATGGAGTATTGATCATGACGGCGCTGATTACGGCCACATGGAGAAGTGGGGAGGTGTAGCTGAACCAGAGGCCAGAGTGTGGAGAACCAAGCACATCATAGGAGAAGTGAGGGAAGAGCAGCCAATCAGATGGTTTCAGGCTGCAGGAGGGTGGACACCATGATAAACTCAAACTTTTCTGCTTTTACGTCATTCATTAAAATGTGTTTGTATCGTAGCAGCTGTGAGGTGACAGGTTCACTCTGTTTTTAACTAACACTTTATCCAAAGTCATCATTACTGTTTTAATAATGAACTTACAATAGTTCAGTCTTAGGTTCTAAAATATTTCTGACCTTCACCATCTGTAATGAATAAAACATCCAAACTTAACCATAAACCCTTATTTTCTTAAATATAATTCATAATTGTGAAGACGAGGTGTGACAAACACACAAACACACACACACACACACACACACACACACACACACACACACACACACACACACACACACACTTCATCGGTGTGTGTGTGTTTCTGATACAGTTGCCCTGAATTAGGACCTTCACTGTATCAGGTTGTTGTGACCAAATGACAATAACCACATTATTGTTATGTTTATGTGAAAATATGAACAGTAGTGTCAGACATACTAACGAGCAAGTGGGCGGAGTCTGCACTTTTGCTGTGTGGAGGAAAACCGCTGAACGTGAGGATTTCCTGGTGATTTTGGGGACAGAGGTACCCGAGACATGACTGAAGCCATCTCTGTTACATCCCTCTGACTTCGTTTAGTGCACGCCAGCATATTTGCAAATGCTGTGATATCAGTGCAGCTCAAGTATCTGATTTTTCCCCCATTTTAAATTACCAACAACCACTTAAATACAGCACCCCCCCCCCCACCCCCCCCCACACACACACACACACACACACACACACCCCCGCAAAAAAAAAAAAAAAAGAGTTGATTAAGCAATTCATACATACAAAAGGCCGCCTGTCACCATTTAAGATATGGGCTGAGATGTCTGCACATTTTTTCCCTCCCGACAGAAAGTGTTATGAGGCTTCTCCAAATATTATACTGCTTTTAATGTATTCTGTTATATTACTCTAAATGCTTCCATCAGTCTGTGAATGGAGAGAAAATATGTAGTTTCATTATCTTTCAATCGTGGGTGATGAATCTGCGCCAAAGGCCTGTAAACTCCAGCATGTGTGTGTGATACGGGGTCAACATGAAGCTCGGCACTCTTTAAAGAAACGTGTGTGTGTGTGTGTGTGTGTGAAGGAGGAAGGAAAGGAGCCACAGCCTCCTCTGTCTCTCCACAGTTATTTGTATCAGTGCTGCGCATCACTACGTTAAAGTCTCTATTAATCAATCTCCCCTCCTTTTTATTGTATCACCATGCACAGTGGCGAGATTGCTAAATAAAAAGACATTTCTGCACGGGAGGAGGAGGAGGAGGAGGAAGGAGCAGAGAGGGAGAAAAATGCAACTGTATTCATTGGACCTTAAAATGTTTTGATGGCTTCTGGGAGCCACATTATATTTACATAGGAATGTGTCATTAACGTCAATGGTGCAGCAGAAACTATTAAACTAATACAATGCTAAAGCCAACAACCTTGAGAATTTGATTAAAGGCCTTTGCTGAGTTTTAAAAACCTTCCATTCTCCAGTTAAAACAAAAGACTGATGGATTCGGCTGCGGTTATAATTCAGCTGTCAGCTCCCATTGACGCTTCTGACTGTCACAACCAGACGACATTTACATACTTTATATATAGACCCAAACGAGGGGTCTGCACGGCTGCGATCATAATGGGAGGCACGCACGCGCCCGCGCGCACAGCCGCTGTTTGTCCTTCGTTTCAAATTAGCCCGCTGTAATTTTGAAAGCGGCTGCCGGCGTTGTTTGCTCGGCAAAGTGTTGCTGTTTTAGTGCATCTTTAATTCTGCTTTAATTGTACGACCCTGCCCCCCCACCCACCCACCCCTCCCGCGCTCTGCCAAGTGCTCCTTAGTTCTCTGCTAATCGGGGCCTCGGCTCATCTTTGTGTGGATATTACGCCGCTCGTGACCTTCGAGGCCTGTTTATTAGCTCACATGTACTCGTCTGTGCACGCGTGAGGCCTCCACCCTTCTTCCTGCTGCTCCGTGGTCCGCTCTGAATAAGGTGGTGCTGTGTCCTAGGCACCTAGCTGGTGCTGTTTTTACTCTAAGTATAAAATGTGATGCGGGGATGTTTCGACAAATAGGAGCCGTGGCAAAGCGACACCCTATTTGTGTTTCATTATCTGTTGGAACATATTTTACAGTCATCGGGAGATATTTAACGTTGTTTTATCATACCCCCGAGATATCTTACACACCGATCTAATTAAAGTCACCATTCTGCCCGGTATCCTATTTAAAAAATCTATATATTCTATATAATTATGAAATTATGCATTATTTAATATATAAACCCCAAAGCTCCTTGCAAGTGGCAATAATTTTAATCAAAAGAAAATGAATAGATCCCCCCTCTCTTGGTCCTGTTTAGAGGCTTAATTGGAGAATGGAGTTATTCTCGATTGTTCTCAGAGTTTTTCTGCCAAAATGAAAAATACAAGTGAGCGAATTAGTATGAAAGCATGCATGAAATCTAGTTTTAAATCATTTACGAGCCATGTAACAAAGTGAATGTGATTACGCTGACTTGGGCCACCGCTTAACAAACCGCCCGAGCGTGCACGCGCCGGACGCGCGCGCGCCTCGGGCGGCCCGGCGGCGAGCATTACGCGCAAGCGGCCGCGTCATCATTTTACACAGAAAAGCATTGTTGTCTGCAGCATTGTTGCCAAAGTAGCCCATTAAAATGCAAGCATGTATATTAAAGAGCAGCGCTGCCTTTTGATGGCTCGCCGTCTGCCCGTGAATACGTGCGCATATTGATTGGCAAAAAAAGGTGAAAAGCAGTTTGACACAATTATTTCTGAAAGGGCCCGGTTATCCGCCGTGATTTAAAAACCATTTTAAACGCCTGTCACTTACATTCCCTTCTATGAGACCCCGGTGACTCCTGAAAATAATAATTATGTAAAATGTCCAGGAGATATTGGATGTGGCGGGCTTGTGCTCACGCTGCGATACGTATTGATATGCATCTGTAAGAGAAGACGGAGAGAAGAAGGAACTGCGAGCAGAGCTCCGTCTCTGCGGCCTCGGTGGGTAATAACGCCGTTCGTGTCTTTAAACAAAGTTTTCGCTTGAAAGCGAAGCAGAAAGACGAGTCTCATTAGGAAGCATTAGACGGACTGATTTACTGGCCTGCAGGAGACTTTGGGATGCAATCATCTGCAGTTTGTGCTGCGCGGACCGAAAAACATGACAGGTGGGGATTTAGTGCTCGGAAAGGGCTTTGAATGGAAAGCCATTGTCAACCGTTCAGCGCCTTTCTCTCCAGGCTCTCGTGTTTGCCGGATTAGAGAGAAGAAGTGGAGATTTCCTTTAGGTTTCCAGATTTAATCAGCACAGGTACGGCGAGCAGACGACAGAAGCCGCTGGATTTCAGCTTCTGGATCCAGCGAGACGAGAAGCACAGCAGCCCTCACGCTGACACGTCACCGTTAATACACTTACTCTTGGCGCAGGGACGTAAAATCATCAGGGTCCACGTACGCCCACCCTGATGTCAAGACGGGCAATTTCTGAAATATGAAGGGATGAACGGCCCTGCGGGGTGGGGGCGTCGATCACCAGGAAAAACTGGACAACTTGTGTGGACTGGATTGGGGCCGATTCTGGGCCCCGGGCCTTATGGTTGACACCCCGGTCTTAAACAATGAAATGATCAGGGATGGTTGTGATCTGTTTGCAGGACACTGTTTGGGTGTCCTGCAAACATGCTGCGGTGGCTACAACATCCACTGATGCAGACAGACAGGTGGGCGGGACTTCCTCCACCTGTTTGCTCAGGTTGGGTTGGGTTAAAATGCGTCGAGGATGAAGAGCTGTCGATCAGCAGACCCAGGGATCAATAACCAAACTCATCAGGACCAGTTAAAACTACACACAACACTATGTGATTCATTACATTATTACCTGTTACACAGAAACTAACAACATGAATGAGAAGATGATGAAGAGTAAGTAACACTGAGGATGGTGATCAGGCTGCACAGTTACTGAGTTATCAAAGTGCCTTTGAATCTGTTCTTTTAAAGCAGCACGTTCACATTTACAGACATAAAACAGTGATGAAGGTCAGATTTCTCCACTTTTCATCTTCATCTGGTTTTGGTTGTGGTTTGTTTTCTTTAAAGAGAACAGTTTTTATTCTCAGGGGATTTTGGTTAATTAAAGGTTAAATCAGAATCTGATTTTTTAACATGTTAAGTAACTTTAAACACTCATCAGTCAGCGTTTTTTCAGTAAGTGAAAAACAAATGATTTCTGATAAAACGTTTCATTTGATTTCACTATGATGACAAAGAAGATCAAATACAGTGTTTCCTTTTTTAATTTTTTACTCATTTATTGCTTCCTGGAGGAATCCTGGTGTTGGAGGTCGCTCGGGAACGATGATGCAAAAACAAGAAAAAGCATAAAAAAAGGATGGAGGTCAGACTGGCTTTATATGGAGGCCACACACAGGCCTGTGGACAGCAGTTTAACTCCACGTTTAAGTTCCAACAGTATGTCCCAGATTTTACACGTGATTTAAAAATGCTGCTGTAGTGACTGAAAGAAACCTTTCAGAATTAAACGTGTACATTTACAGGAAACGAAGCGGTAGCTCATCGGACAGACTGTCCTGGAAATCTCTGTGAATTCAAGGAAAATGTTGAGAAATATCTATACTTGATAGTAAATAGGAATAGTTATTTAATAGCTTATAACTTCATCTATTGGCAGAAAAAAACTGCAAAATGCATTAAAATATCTTAAAATTTTGATGTCCTCCTTCAGATTTTCCAGAGCCGTCCCGTGGACCGGGCTGGAGTCTTTGCAGGACCCCTTCTGGCACCTGGACCCTATGTTGGACTCCCCTGTCTTGCAGGTTAACGATGAACATGCCTTAATAAAAAAATGTGCCTGTGAAGCACTGCACACCTGAAACACCGCACACAGGAAGTGTGTGTGTGTGAGCTTTAAAGGTACTGTAGTTTCCAACAGCATCAATCATTCCATACAATTAGCCCAATTCCCACTCAATTTTCTGCTTTTCTGAGGAAAGCTGCGTTGCTGACTGCACAGACAGCTGTCTGACCAGCACACACATGCACACACATGCACACACATGCACACACACAGTAGAAACTGCTGTCTCCTCTCATGCTTTCAGCAGATCGCACACGAAGCAGCAAACATGACGGCGCTCAGAGGACGGCAGGTGTCCTGTCAGAGTCTGTCTCTCCGACCGGGCACACCTCTGCCCCCCCTCCTCCTCCACTGCCATCAGCCTCAAGTGTCATTTGTTTACCATAGCAACCGGATTAAATTAGGGGATGTGATTACGGCTTATTAACAACCCAACGCTGTCAGTATATTCTTATAATTTGGTATGTAAACACTTTGCCCTCGCAGCGTTCTCGTCCACAAATTGCTTTGTACAGTGTGTTGGAGGGTGGTGAGTAGGGGGGGGGCTGGGGCGTTTAGTCATTTTAAGAATATAATTATGAATCAGACAATAGCCTCTCGCGCCACCCCCCACCATCCTGCTGCCCCTTTATTTACCACCCCTCACACTCAGCTATGACCACCCCCCAAAAAAAAGAGAAATCCCAGGTAGCAGCAGAGAGCAGCTCGTAATGAACAATAAAACCGCTAACCTCCTCTCATCCTTCCCTCCTTGATTCTAACTAATAAACCCACTAGAATTAACATTCACACTTCATGTAATGAGGTGGGGGTGAGGTGGGGGGGGGCTCTCCATATTGACTGCTCTCGCCCCCCAGCCCCGCTTTGCATTTAATACAGTACTCGGAGCCAAAGTGATTGTCAAATTATTTCCTTGTTGTGTGGAGAGATATTTGTAATTAATATTAAAATTAAGCATCGCGTTGATGCCGGCTGGTGTATTATTAGAAGAAGGCCGCTGTGCAGCACAACGCCGCACGCAGCTCATTCCTCCTCTCTCACAATATTTCTCTGCTCACCCTTTGCTCCAACTCTGCCTCATTTACAGTAAACCCTCCTCCTCCTCCTCACCCCTTTCTCTTATCCTCCTAATATCTCCCCCCCCCCCCCCCCCCGCCCCGTCCCCCCTCTGCTTTAAGACATCAATTATACACCCACAGATTATGTTTTCATGGGGTGTCCCACCGGTTTTGGCGGAGTGCTTTGGAAACGCAGGATCATTTTAAATAAGCACCTACTCGGAGAGAAAGAAAAGGGGGTGGGGTGGGTGTGGTGTGCCGTGAGAGGAGGAGAAGAAGAAGAAGAAAGATGAAGGAGTATGAGAGATGGAGAGAGAAAATAGAAAAAGAGAGAGGGGGCCGCTCTAGGCCAGGAGAATATGAGCAGGTGCAGCAGGGAAAATGAGTGCTATAAACAAGCCGAGGTCCTCGTAATTTATCATTAATCTGGGTGCCTGCGCTCGCAGTGCCGGGCTTATTCTGCATGCTGATAGCCATGTCATATTTCTTATCGCAGATTTGTTTATGCTCTTATCCTTGTTTCTCAGGCTTTACACTCAGTGCTATGGCCTCAGCTATTACCACGCCACGTTTGGAGGAGCTGGGGGAGGGGGTGGGGGGCTGCACCATGAGCCGAACCCGGGAGGATCCGCGGACCGCGACGGGAAAAAGCCCAGGATCCCTTTGTAACAACTGCCATCGATAAACAAAGATGGAATTAAGCTTTATTTAAAGGCTTTTTATGGTTAGTGTTTACTGATTGGTTAATAAACTCCACACATCTGCACACACGAGCAGGTCGACTTCACTGCTTTTTCAATCCTTTTAAAACCTTTTCAAATTAAATTTAAGAGCAAATTTGCAAGAAGAAGAAAACAGAAAACAGTTCCAGGCAGCATCTGCATCCTCACATTTCCAAAAACCGACAGCCCGGCTAGCAAGGCCTCCTCCTCCTCCTCCATCATCATCCTCACCACCACGCAGCGCAGATTTCTGTAACCGTGGATCTTCGACAAATATTTAACTGTGGCTGTTCCACCGCACGCCGAGCCCGACAGCTGCACGAAGCAGACGAAAAGAGGAAGTCTGACACAGGAACGGGTCAAAGCCTCTCAGTTTCCAAAATAAAAGCCCCTCGTGACCTGTTTGTGTCACTGTTAGCCTCTTTAAAACCAGAAAAACAGCCTGAGTTACATTTTAATGATTCAGTTTGATTTATATAGCACAACGTCACCACAACAGTCGCCTCAACGTGCTTCATGTTCTCAGGTAAAGACCCAACAATAATACAGAGAAACCGCCAAGCACTTGGTGACAGTGTGAAGGAAAAACTCCTTAACAGGAAGAAACCTCTGGCAGAACCAGGCTCAGGGAGCGGTGAATGTCTGGGGATGAAGGGGTGAATTAGTGAACTGAAAGCATGTCAGACATTTTGAGGACTTGCCCCGCCCCCTCGATGGTTATTCTGATATTAGTAACTGTAATAAACACAGTGCAGTGCAAACGGTGTCCTGGATGCTGCCGACTTTCCCGGGAAACAAAACTGGAAAGTTTCATCTCCACCGCCACCTGGCTTCAGATGACAGGAAGCAAACGTTTGGGCATCAAAGCCACTCACGCAGGTTCAGGGTGGCTCGTCATTTCACTCAGTGATCAGCAATGAACCCTTTATCACAAAACTTGTGTGCCATTAGTTAATCAATAAATAATAAATATAAAGAATGATAGTCTCTTACAGCTCAAACGTCACAAACCCTTTAACGAAGCATCGGTTTAATGTTTATTAAAGGCAGTTATCGAAGTATCAGTGAGGCTCAGCAGTTGTGGACCGAGGTGCAGTTTGTGTTAGCGTGACCTCCATCCATCCCTTTGTCAGTTACAGCAGGAGCTTTTTTACTGACGTATTTATGAAAACGAGCCGGTTTTCTGACCTCCGGTCCAGTTTCCATGCGTAGTCCGCGCAGCCTGCGCAACAGACACGACTGCAAGTCCAAGTGTGCGTCAGCATTGTGCCTAAGCTCGAGTGGAAGTCCCTCCTTTTGTATCCGACGTCCTCAAACTAAGAGACAGATTGCCACGAAATCAGTTCAACTTTAAAGAGGCTCAGATGGGCATCAAATCTGTCCAAATGTTCTGTACGTTGACGAGACACACCAGATTTATCATGAATTTCTCATATTGGAACACTTCATTAAAAATGCTCCAACCATGTTTACTTGAATAATCAACCAGCTAACTGTATCTAAAGCAACAACATGATCTACTTTGGAAAATTGTAGCAGGGGCCTCATCGCTGTTTGAGTGACTGTCTCACTGTTTATTTTTCATCAAAGTTAGGACGATTAGGATGCCCCCCCCCCCTTCATCCGCATTTGAATTGGTAATACTGCTTCTTTGTTTACTCTGTGCAATTTACTAATGAAAAATATGTGCAGAAGTTATTGATTCATGACCGTAATTGTTTAATTATTAATCAGTTTAGTCTTATATTAGCATTTTAAATGTAGCAGAGAAAACTGAGATGCAGGTTCAAGTTTCTTTTCTTTTTTTTGTTATGTGCCATCAGAGATGACAGAAAACATCAAAGGCAGACACGCGTGTGCTAAAAATGTGCAGAAAGACTCGATCCAAACACTTTTCACTTCCACTTGAAGAAATGATGTCATCTCAAAGAGTTTCTGGAGGGTAGGAGAGGATTGAGGATTGATCATTACTGATCACTAATTCCGAGCTTCTGACCCAAACAGGCAGTTATTGTAAATAGGACATAAATAAATCTCATAAAATAACTACAGTCAGGTGCCAAAGCTCTTAATGTCATTTATATTTTTTAAAAATGCACAGATTGAGCTGACAACTGATTGTGTTCACAGGGCCGACGTGGTGTGCACGGGTGAGTCTCTTGAAGGTCCACAGGTGGAGAGTCCAGCGGACTCCTCATCTCCTCTCGGCTGTAAGCCACGACAACCCCCACCTCCTCCAACTGTTTCCACAGAAGCAACACAGCCCTGAACTTTGCATGAGACAGCACAAGCAGTCTGACCAGTGTTTAATGTGCTACAGAGTCTGAGAGAGGCCGGACTGAGCCGGTGTGCAGGCAGAACCAATGCCAGGACACTCCTTCTAAAACCACACGTCCTGCTCTCTGTGAGAGACCGGCGAAAAGATCCCGAACAGCTAAAAGGGAGCTGCTCAGTTTTTCCTTCATCTGTCCAGATGTTCCATGACATCATACATACAGATGCTGCCCATGCTCACCTCCTGCACCGATGATGATTGTACATACATGAAACCTGCATTCTTTCCGGTGTCCAGCAGGGGGCGACTCCCCTGAAGTCTGATTGGATAGAAGTCTACATAAAGATTGACAGGTGGCACCCGTTGCTCGTCAAGGCTTTTTTGAAAAAATAAGAGGCTTCACAAAGCCATGAGTGACTGGCGTGACTTTTCTCGTTGTAGCTCACACTTCTTTCAAATCTGTACAAAGCATCAAATCACAGCAGCCTTCGCCTCACGTAAAGATGTCACTCAGGTCGGTGTTATCAGTAACGACTATCAGTTCCAAACCTGTTCAATAACTATTGTGTATTTGCATAAATACGTGAACTAACGTGAAAACAAATCTTTTTTTGTTGCAGCCAGCATGCACGTTTCATTTTTATTGCTTAAATCTAACCAACCAACAAAGTAACAGTTGAAGTAAACACCAGAAAAAGAAAGTCTAAAAATGTTCTCAGGTTTGGGGCCTACGGTGACTTTACTTTGTGTACATGGACGTGAGCTGACGAAAGCAGGAACACAAACTGATGCACGAGCAGCACGAGCGTCTCTTTGTTTTTACCCTGTGAATCAGCCCGTGTGTGAGCAGACCAGAGTCACTGCTTTTAACCATCGGGCCGGTCCTAAACTTACTTCCATATGACGTCAATGCAACAATGTACTCATTCTTCTTATGAAGTAGAAGCGAGGACAGGACAATGATGTTTTCAGCTTTCAGATGATGTGTGAATGCTTTAAGTAATGCTCCTTGTTCTCACACTGAGGGAAAAAGGTCAGCACAGGACTGTCACAGCCCAAGGTCACTTCAAGTGAAGTGCATAATTAATGATGCAGTTCGGAGGCACCAAACTCATTCTCAGCCACGAAAGCAGGGATCAAGAGCTTTATATCATAAACACAGAGATATTTCCGCATCTGAAAGTCGTATCTGCTGAAAACATACTGGAAGCTACGTGTTCGTGTTTGTATCTGTATCTTCTTCTGTGTTCTTAAGTCTTCGTGATGGTTGGTTGTGGTTTTATTTGCTTTCCAAATGAGCAATAATGCTGGAATAAAACCCCTCAGAACACAGAACACACAGGCTTTTGGAAAATTGACATTGGTGGATTTCTATCTAACCGTGGTCCCATCTGACACAAACCCAGGTGGGGTAGCAGGTGTCTTCATTCTGTGACCAATCCCAGCGATTAACAGATCAATTAGGTTCCAGGTAGAAAAAACCCAGCTGCACCCGCCACCCACCCGCTGCATCAGTGACCTGTCTGTGCAGAGCGCGCTTCAAAACCACCAAAGACATGAGAAAGGACGCCACGCCGAGGAGGGCCGAGGTCAGGACGGGGTCATTTACTGTCAGATGTGTTTAGCAACAATTAAAAACCCAAATATTTCAGTCAGGCACCAATCAGAGTTTGATCTGGATCTGATGTCTCACTGGTGCAGGAACAGAAGAAGTTCAGCCTACTGCACTAGCAGGACAGTGCAAATATTCCACTTATGAACGGTATTATGGCGCCAGCGTCTGTGTGCTTTGCATGTGTGACTTTTTACCCACAGTAACCCACAGAGTGTGGGTGGAGCTCCCTGTTGGGCCAATGAGGTACTGCAGAACATTTAAATTACCACTGAAATTAGATAATACAACACCGGATATAACAATAAAACATTTTTAGAAATCAACATAACAGAGGCACAAGATTTAAACTATGCAAACAATTTTTGAGCCAGAGTGGTACTAATAACAGCATTATTAAAAGTAGCAGACCATCTTCTCGCCGGACCAACCATCATGGTCCAACACTTTAGGTCATTTGTATTTTTATGGATGATGAATGGATTGTTGGATGGATGATGGATGGATGATAGATGGATGGATTGTTGAATAATGGATGGATGGATTGTTGGATGATGGATGGATTCTTGGATGGATGATGGATGGATGATAGATGGATGGATGGATGATGGATAATGGATGTATGGATTGTTGGATGACGGATGGATGATGGATGGATGATAGATGGATGATGGATGGATGGATTGTTGGATGATGGATGGATGGATGATGGATAATGGATGTATGGATTGTTGGATGATGGATGGATTGTTGAATAATGGATAGATGGATGTTGGATAATGGATGGATGGATTGTAGGATGACGGATGGATGATGGATGGATGATGGATGGATTGTTGAATAATGGATGGATGGATGATGGATAATGGATGTATGGATTGTTGGATGATGGATGGATGATGGATGGATGATGGATGGATGGATTGTTGAATAATGGATGGATGGATTATAGGATGATGGATGGATGATGGATGGATGGATTGTTGAATAATGGATGGATGGATGATGGATAATGG
Organism: Perissodus microlepis; assembly: GCF_051167445.1. Lineage (NCBI taxonomy): Eukaryota > Metazoa > Chordata > Actinopteri > Cichliformes > Cichlidae > Perissodus > Perissodus microlepis. The sequence continues at coordinate 995,923 of NC_140461.1, forward strand.
ATGGATGGATTGTTGGATGACAGATGGATGAATGTTGGATAATGGATGGATGGATTGTTGGATGACAGATAGATGATGGATGGATGATGGATGGATGGATTGTTGAATAATGGATGGATGGATGATGGATGGATGGATTATAGGATGATGGATGGATGATGGATGGATAATGGATGTATGGATTGTTGGATGATGGATGGATGATGGATGGATGGATTGTTGAATAATGGATGGATGGATGATGGATAATGGATGGATGGATTGTTGGATGACAGATGGATGAATGTTGGATGACAGATAGATGATGGATGGATGATGGATGGATGGATGGATTGTTGAATAATGGATGGATGGATGATGGATAATGGATGGATGGATTGTTGGATGACGGATGGATGATGCATGGATTGTTGAATAATGGATGGATGATGGATAATGGATGGATGGATTGTTGGATGACGGATGGATGATGGATGGATTGTTGAATAATGGATGGATGATGGATAATGGATGGATGGATTGTTGGATTATTGATGGATGGATAGTTGAATAATGGAGGGATGATGGATGGATGATAGATGGATGGATAGTTGGATAATGGATGGATGGATGATGGATAATGGATGGATGCTAGATGGATGGATTGTTGGATGACAGATGGATGATGGATGGATGGATTGTTGGATTATTGATGGATGGATGGATGGATGGATTGTTGGATGGATGATGGATGGATAATGGATGGATGGATAGTTGGATAATGGATGGATGGATGATGGATAATGGAGTGATGATGGATGGATGGATTGTTGGATGGATGATGGATGGATGATAGATGGATGGATAGTTGGATAATGGATGGATGGATGATGGATAATGGAGTGATGATGGATGGATGGATTGTTGGATGGATGATGGATGGATGATAGATGGATGGATAGTTGGATAATGGATGGATGGATGATGGATAATGGAGGGATGATGGATGGATGATGGATGGATGGATTGTTGGATGGATAATGGATGGATGATAGATGGGTGGATTGTTGGACAACAGATGGATGATGGATGGATGGATTGTTGGATGATGGATGGATGGCAGATGGATAATGGATGTATGGATCGTTGTATAATGGATGGATGATGGATGGATTGTTTTTTTTATGGATGGATGGATTGTTGGATGATGGATGGATGATGGATGGATGGATTGTTGGATTATTGATGGATGGATGGATTGTTGGATGGATGATGGATGGATGATAGATGGATGGATAGTTGTATAATGGATGGATGGATGATGGATAATGGAGGGATGATGGATGGATGGATTGTTGTATAATGGATGATGGATGGATGGATTGTTGGATGACAGATGGATAATGGATGGATAGATTGTTGGATAATAGATGGATGATGGATGGATTGTTTTTTTTATTGATGGATGGATGGATTGTTGGATGACAGATGGATGATGGATGGATGGATTGTTAGATGATGGATGGATGACGGATGGATGATGGATGGATGGATTGTTAGATGATAGATGGATGACGGATGGATGATGGATGGATAATGGATGTATGGATTGTTGTATAATGGATGGATGATGGATGGATAGATTGTTGGATAATGGATGGATGGATGGATGATGTACTGACGTCCACCATGTGCTTCATAAATAGCAAATCTAAGCTGGGGACACATTGGTCCCCAGTATCAGTTTTAAGACACCAAAGGAGGGATTGGTGGTGCGTGTGCACATGACACCAGAGCTACAAACTGCCATACGAGCACAGAAATCGGGTGTGCTGACAACAAACAGGTAACAACGATCGTGCCAAAGAGTTTACTTCCTGTTTTACTTCACCGATGAAGGGGAACAACATCCACTGATTCGCGTCAGCATCGTCTGGAATCATCTGTAGTTTCTGACATTATTTTAGGTCTTTAGGGACACAGCAGGTAACAGATTCAAGAGACCCCGTCAGCAGGTCACCCTTTGCCAATGCAGATAAATATGTAAGCTGTCGTGAGGCAGTCGTTAGTTAAACAGATCTCTTACAAGATCAAATAATTAGACAGAGATTAAAAGAAGAGTCAAAGCGACAGAGCACTTTAAGAAATGTGAAATTTCTTTGAAGTCTGGAAAACAAACGTCTCCGATTTTGCCTGTTCCGTGGATATGACTGCATATAGAGATTAAACATTAGTTAAGAGCTGATCTCAGACTGTGGCAGAATCCTGAGAATATGGATGGATCAGAGATGCTCTTCCGCTCATTCCAACCGTGTTTAATACACTCTGTGTGTTATTACTTACACTGTGAACAGCACAGCGTATTGCAGCTATATTTACTCTGTTTTGAATATTCAACATGCACACATACTTAATTCTAAAGGATTATCTAGGACTGTGTTTGGTAGGCTACTTAATGACCTAGTTAGAGATTGGGTTAAGCTAAGAGCATCAAAATAGACATTAGCGAGACAAGCACATTACTTCAACGTACATATCTCACAGCTGCGGCTTTTTATCTCCGTCTGCATCTGTCTTTAATATATCTGTTTATGTCGGAGGGCGGCAGCTCTCATCATCTCTCTCTCTCTCTGGTGTCACATTCTTATTTTTCCCTCAGTACGAATTCCTCTTTGAACTCTGCATCCAATCAATAACGGCCCCCAAACTGGTACCTACTTAAATGTTACGGCGTGATGAAACGAGGAGCTTTTTTCTGTCCCACTTTCCACACTCTGCCTCTGCTCGCCACCACATCCGCACTCTCAGACGTTCAAACCACGGCAGCCGCTGATGTGTGCTTACCTGAGCTTCGACGGGTGCACTGCTGTGAATGACAGGATTGATTCTCCAGCTCTGGGTTCATTTACATATTTTTACTTTTCTCACAGCATCGCACACTTTATTTTTTTCTCCATGCTGAATGCAAGTGTGTGTGTGTGAGTGTGTTATTACAGGGGAGAGAGGGAGAAGCTTGTCTTTTTCAAGGAACACCCCCAGAACTAATGTTCCACACCTGTGCACAGCGCGGCACTCTTTATCGAGCATCACAGGTGCACTGCATTAATTGTGGGAGAAACCATTTCATTGGGGAGGGGAGGGGGGCAGCAGCAGTGGTAGTGGTGGTGGTGGAGCGGGGGTCCTCGTGCACCTCCTCCTCCTCTTCTCTGGCACACATTCAATCACTCAATATTCACATCTAAATTGCTTTTAGCACTGAGGGCTCGAAGGTTTGGAAGCATCTGCAGGGATGACATCAGGAGAAGAAGAAGAGCGCCGCCCTGTTTTAAAGCCAGGACTTTTTTAACGTCAGAGGCAGGAAGGTCCGGCTACACGGACTCCGCGTTTGTCACATTTCACTGGGGCGAGGACACCGCGGTGGGTTCCCCTAAACCTCCATGGACCTAAAACATGAACACTTGCCCTCAGAGACAGAACTGAGCAGTTCCTTTCACACTGAAGTACTTTAAAGTGCTGCTGGAATAAAGCATCATGGTCTCTGTTGTTGTGTGTTTAATGTTCCCGAGTCACCCGTCTGGTCTCTGAGGATTAGGCCACCCAAAGCCCGGGGTGTCATTTCACTGTAGTTGATTTGAAAGTACAAGATAATTATATGTACCTACAAATATTTAAAGATAGGCACTCTGGAGTAATCGGTAACAAGTCAGGATTTCACAAAGAAATAATTACACTGTAAGTTCATGTGTTGTATAACGTCAGATATTCATGTATTTCAGGTATTTTACACTCATTTCTCAAAAATATGTTTGAAAGAATTGAAGTTAGACACGGCTCCATCATTATAAGGTGATACTCAGTATTAAATTTCAAATAAAAGGCAGAGTTGATCCGCTCCATTAACACTGCCCACACCCCAGAAAGTAACTTGATCGACAAGTGGACCAGATTTACGTTTTCATAGGCTGAATTTGTTTTTTGTCCCTCCTTCAGTTTACTTCCTGTTTTATTTTGAAGGGTAGAGCCTTTACTTCCCTCCTTTGTTCTTTTCCTGCCTCTTTATTGTTATTCTCTTGTTTTTGATTCACTCCATCATGTGATTCACGTCTGCACGATGACTGTGCATACATTAGTTAAACGTGTTCATCAGAACACGGTCCCTGCTGTGAACTATTCCACTTTTGTGCATTTTTGATCATAATTCACTCATCCACAGTATTTTGCACATATAAACTGTACTTTGTGTTGCCTTTGAGTTGACTTCCTGGTTTATTTCGAAGGTTTCTGTATGTGCTCTCTGTGTATTGTACTTCCCTGATTTGTTCCTTTTCTCAGTTTTGGATCCCCCCCCCCGCCCGCCCGATCACTACCTGTTCATCTCTGTGTGAATTTGAATTTCTGTGCCAACCTGACATGGTCCAGTTAAAGTTGAACAATTAGCATTATGAGGATTTGCTTTTTGTCCCTTTAATGTGTAAACGGACTGAGGTCCCCACAAAAGCAGTACTACCTGGGCCGTGTGTGTGTTTCTGTGTGTGTGCTGGGCGGGGGGGGGGGGGGGGGGGGGGCATAAACACCTGCAGGACCCGGAGGTCAAACGTATGAGACTGCCCCCTCCGGTGACGCAATTATCATTCGTAAATACCGTCCCCACACTCGCTCTCCTCTTTTTCCATTTTCTTCTTTTTTCTTCCAGCTTGGAAAAAAGAGAAAAACGCTCCTTTGTATCACCTTCACCTGTGTTAATGGTCACCTGCTTTCCTCCTTTCTCCCATCTTTTCCCAGACTACGACTGTCTGTCAATCAGTCCATTTAACATCTGCTCCGAGTAAGGCGATGCAGACAATAACACATCATGGTCACTGAGCTGAATATCCCCAAAGATTTCAGAGGAGGCCTCTTTTTTCCTTCTTTTTTTTCCCCCTCGACTGTGTTTTTCTCTTCTCTCTCTCCTCTTATCCCCTTTCTTTTTTGGAGGTCCAGTAATGAGTTACAAAAGGTCATTGGAGCATTGCAGCTGCTCATCCACTCGTGCCATAATCCACGGCACTCATGCCTGATTACCCCTCCAATGGTCAAAGGTAGGGGAGGGAGTAAAAACAATGGGTGCAAAGCATAAGGCTTCTCCAAGAAATATGGGGCCAGGGGTGTTATTTTGGACGGTGCCAGTCAGAGAGAAATAACCCGAGCAGATCCATTTATTCTTTTAAATCAAAATGCCTCAGCAGCAGCAGCGGCAGCACGCAGTGAGGGGGAAAAACATGACACATTTTCTCCCTTCCCCTCCATCAACAGCCATTCTGATCTCCACAATTGACCTTCCATGGCATCATTTACAATGAGTCATATCACAGCCACAAAGTGTTAAAGCCGCAGCGCACCGCTCGTGCGTGCGCGTCGACAAACGCTCCGACGCATCCATAATCGCTCCCCTTCCCACACAGAGTCTCGGACGCACGCACACACCTCGACATTACCGCGCACGCACTTGTAGGCATAATGGCTTTAACTAGACCAAATTGTCCGCCCTTCATTTGTATGTCTACGGCGACCCACATTCTCATGACTCGCCCTTTGACAAAGAGGGGTCATTCCCCCAGCACAGAAAATGAAGCCCAGTAGATATTGTTTGATTGGATTTTGCCTTTTCAAGGTTTCAGGATCATTACAGGAATTCATTTGAAGTGTTGCCGAAAATGAAACTGCGACCCTCTTCCCGCGTTTAATTATTCTAATACCACTTTCTTTTTGCTCTCATTCGCTTTTTTTTGTCTGTCTGCAAAGTGTGCCATTTGGAGAAATTAAAACCATCAGGCCAGACCTTAGAATGAGACCAGGGTGGACTAATTTTCAGGCAGGAACTTATTTTGTTTCTTCTCATCTCGCTCTCCTCTGCTTGTACACGGCCGCCTCCCATTTTTCATTTCGTTTTCCTTTTTTCATCCTTCTCTTTCTCCTCGGAATCATCGCTCTCGCACATCCTCTCTCTGTCTTCCTCTGACTTACTCTGCCTGCTCTTCTTCCTCCTCTCTCACTTTTACAGCGTCTCCATCGTCTCGGCCCCCTCCCTCCCTCCCTCCCGTCTTACCCCCACCCGTCCACATTTTTAAACACAAGCCAGTGCGTTGGTTCCAAACCAAATGTGTTCATTCCAACATTTCAATAAATTGAGTAGGGGAGGCATTAACGTTAATCACAGCGACCACATTGTGCTTTAGACACGTTGGTGGGATTATGGATTACTATTAGCTGGATGGAAACCGATTCTTTCATTTGAATTCCGACTTCCTCGTCTTGCTAAAATTAAAAAGAGAACTAATACTTCTTGGACAATAATACTTCTTCTTGGACAGGACTTTGCTCTCCCTCCTCCCTCTCTTCCTGATCTGCAGGAACACCCAAAGAGCGGCTAATGACAGACAGCAGACAGCTCGCAGCCCATTCACGCTGCAGCTACATGAAGCTTTTTGTTTCTTTTAGCCAGCTGATACCTCTGTAGCCGATCGTGATAATTCCCGCGCCGATCGCTCGTCTGTCTCATTTCGCACTCGGTGCCTCGCCCGTGTTAGAAGTGCTCTCGAGATAAGTCTCATCCGAAGAGACGTTTAACCTTTAATTCCCCGACTTTTAAACAACCCACACGTGTGAGAGTCACGCCCAGCAGACATTTATCACTTTTGTTGTCTTCATGTTTCTCGCCGTGAGTTTGGATTTTGGAAACTTCCTGTTTTATTTTGAAGGAGGGTTTTGTTTCCAGTTGCGCGTATATATAATGTTTGACATCTTCCTGGTTTCCCGAGCCATTTGCCCCAGTTCTTTTCCTCCTTGTGTTATTCCTGCTCTCCGGGTACTTTCAGTCAAATGTTCTCGTATCTTTAATTAAATCTAACAATTGAGCCAATCTCTTCCTCTCTGACCTCTGACCCCTGGTGGATGTGGAGCTCTTGGAGACGTTGGAGAGCTTCACAACCAGAGCCTGAACTGTCCACGATGGCCCAGCTGCCAGCTAGAGAACGATGGACGACGAGGGAAACGCTTCATGTCTAGACGAGGCTTTTTAGTTGGACTGAGACATCATAAATGTATTCCATGGTAACAGTGGACACGTCGTTAAAGAGTACGGTTTGGTTTAGTGTTAGTCACTAATGTAGAAATTACTGGACGTCGTGTGTTTACTACACAGAGGACTGCAGCACAGCAGGAGCTCAGTGGCATATATGTGGTCATAGCACAGAGACGTGGGACAGATGGCCGGGTTACGGCATCCATATCGTCCTTTTTATGGAATCTTCTGCAGAACACATTCATAACCTCTGTTTACACATAAAACTTCCATTAAAATATGAGGAATTTGGCTGAAAACCGATCAGCTGTGTCAGGAGGAATCCTTGGACGGTCAAAAATCCACAAAGAGAGGAACTTAATTAGTTAAATTTGCTCTTCCTGGACCAAACAATTAATATTTGGGAGACCTTAACATTTTAAATTAGTCTTTTTAGATCTGCCTTGCCAGCCGTGTTGAAAGAAAAAAAAATCAAGCGAAAATACCCTTCCAACCCCGTTTTTCATCTCAGATAAGCCTGTTGGGAGTATTTTGAGAGAGCCAAGTTGCTCTGTAATTCACACAGTCGCATATTTAACAGGAATGATCATTTGAAACCAGCGACTCTTTGAAAATGTCTCAATCCAACGGTCGGTCTCAATTAAGGTCTGAGCGTGTGCTCAGAGACGAAGCTTAACACGGTCTCACACATTCACAGTGTTTTCCTAACACGTGTACACGCACCACCAGCATTTGGTCACTAAATATGTTTCCACAGAAAAATGTGACACTCCTACATCACACACACGGGAGTCACGGGAGGATTTCACTCTACAGCCGGTTTACTTAGCTTAGTGCTGATGTCTGTGAGCAGGCCGGAAGTACGGTGGCCCCACAGGACAAAGAGCATGTGACGGGGAAGAACGCACAGATACGAAGGAAACGGCGCTTTGATCACAGGAAGAGAAACTCCACTGACACATTTGTTCTGTTTCAGTTTTAGCTTTTTAATCTTGTCCAACTTTTTTAATAACTGACCCAGTTCAGGGTTGAGGCGGAGCAAACCCCAGCGGTCAGAAGGCGAGAGGCGGGTCATCTGAGCAGGAAACCAGTGACACCTGCAGACGGTTTAAACTCAGCAGTTAATCTAACGAGCAGCAAGGACACGCAAACTATTTATTCCTTATTCGCTTTTATTTTATTTAGTTTGTTAAATTTAATTCTGTTTTCTTTCTCCTTTTCATCCTCTTTATCTTTTCTGTTTTATTATGAACAGATTATGATCCATCAGTGAAGAGCTGCGCAGCCTTAACACATAAAACTTACCAATCAAATGGACGTCACAGGTAAGACTCCCCCAAACAGCTTGAGTCGAAAAACCCATCCATGTTCTTCACGTTCGTTAAAGTCTCATTTGTGAAATCATTTCTTGGACAAAAATATTTTATTGCAAAAGTGCTTAAATTTAATTAACACGTGTTGTGGAAATAACAAAATGATGCTGAGCCGAATGAGAGCTGGTGTCATTTCATAAAGGAAGCTCTGATTCATTTCAAACTTGGTGTGTCAGTGGGCGAGGAGTTCCTCTGCATGGCTGAAAAAGCAGAATATGAATATCTTGATGTGTTGAGAAATTGCAGCCCTACAAACGCAGATGTACAACAGGCGGGAATTTCAAATATAAGACTATATGCAAGAAATGGTTTAATACAATTACAGACAGTTTTTGCTGGGATTGTCAGAGAAATACCACCCAGGGTTTGTTGGACAGCTGTGAGTCTGATGAATCCGGTGATGTGTATCATGTGATGGTATCAGGCAGCGTCAGCATCACACATCGAAAAAGCGCGAGACGTGGTCCAAGTAAAATCCACAGGGCGAAAGGGGCGCTTCTATCCAGTCAAACACCCCCATTTAACTTTCACACTGATGTCTGAGCTGTCAGCGTCTTTGTTATAATATTAACATATAATCTGTAACAACCTTACATATAGTCACTGTCCAGGCTGATTGGTGGAGGATAACCTGATTAACTTTGAAACACGTTCAAGGTGTGATCTGACCCGAGAGCCTCGGCCGTCACGGACGAAAAACCTAAAGATGTTTTTTCTACAAAACTCAGGTTGATCCTTTAAATGAAGCCCCGCCCCCACCGGGACATTTTAACACCTTTGGCCTTTACCTCTGATAAATACATCTAAACTTGAGCAGAAGACATATTTTAGTGCTTTGCACAGATAAAGTGTGTGTGTGTGTGTGTGCGCTGCTGTCACCAGTGGATGGTATATGTCAGCCTTGACTACATGCTGGCTCCACTTCATCACCAGCTGCAGCCCAGCTCAGCTCCAGAAAAACTGGCAAACTGTTTGTCTGCCTGCCTGACGCACAATAAAACTGTGTCTCCATTAGCCCGGCCTCTGCAGCCCGCACACACACACTCGGGGATAAATGCGTACACACACAGCGTCCTTGCAGGAGGATGTGCGTGTGTGTTTTGTACCTTTTCTAGAGACGACCGCAGCCCGTGCCAGATACCATCATAATGTTGGACAGGTGTACAACATGGTAATCAGGGATTTACGAGAGTGAGTGAGTGTGTGCGTGAAAAGAGAGGGTGGAAAAAAAGAGAGACCGACGGCCAAACATTCGTTTTCCCAGAACGCGGCGACAGCTCCGTCCCACCTCATCCCCACGTCCATGTGTGTGCGTCTGAGTGTCTGGACAAGGTCAGCCTCCTCTGTCCACGTTGCCCCCCGTAACAGTCAATCACACGCCTGCTCTCGTGGTGATCTCAGCCCTCATCTGGCAGGCCGCGCGGCGAGCGCTGCGGCCGGGTTAGTTAGAGACGAACCTGCCGGCGAACGATCGTTAGATACCGAATCGATCGATTGGCGAACACGGCCGTCAAACACAGATGATCCACGCCTTATATTTTCATATTTATTCCTCCATTCTGTGCGTACTGCACTGCCCTCGTAGATGCACACGCATTAGCACATAGCGCTGTCAACCTAAATGATACTTTTCAACATCTTTCCATTTGCACCTCCTCCTCCTCCTCCTCTCGCCTTCCTGTGCCTTAAATTATTCAGATCTCTCTACATTTGATTTAGCATGCCTCCTGTCTGCCATTTCCCCTCTTTTTTATACATTTCATTATGTTGTATGACTTTAGACCCACTGGCTGGAAAATGACAATTATTTTGCTCCAGCAGCCAGCTATTAACAGAGCCGAAGAATACACGGAGCGGCGTGCGGAGCGGGCTCTGCAGTGTGAGGCGAGCACACGCGTGTACGCAGAGAGCCGCGCACGTATGCAGGTAAACACTTTCGCAGCGGGCTGCAAACACGACGACGTGCAGACGCCGGTCGTGCGCACGCGCTTCCCGTACAATAGAGCGGCTGAAAGCTTGGCTCGTGGCCGAGTCCGTGTGAGGAATGAGTCCACGCAAAGAGGGGAACAAAGAGGGAGATCTGTCACTGCAGACTAATGCCTTTTAGATGTACCTTTAGCTCGGCTCGCCTACTGAATTCGACCCATATCTAATGGCAGCTTGTTTGGCCTTTTCATCAATTCTGCATAAATATATATGAGCCATGGGGAAACATACAAGGGACCTAATAGAAACGAATGAACTACTCAACCATATATTTGCCGTGAGAGATATGCAGCTTGTGATTGGAAAGGGCATCCACTATCTGCAATATTGATAATACTTTTCAAATTTCATCTGCTTTTGTTTGCGTTCTGCGGCCGCCTGTTTAAACATGGTGAGAATTATAATGAGGCCAAACATTATCTCCACCAGTTGTTCTAGGCTGAACATATAACTTTATCACTGAAATGATTCCCGCACTTTGGCTGCATTGTAGCGTTTCCATTAGAGCTTGGCTATCTGACAGAACTCCAACCAATCGGCGGCAACAGCGGCCCACGTCTGGTGGCCAAGCGGTGCCTGAGTCTGTGACACTGAGAGGAATGTGCCAGGATGTATAATTGTCACCGTCTCTGATCAAATATGCTGGAGGACAGTGTGAACCCTCTCTATTTTACCTCGGGTGCTGTTTATTCGACGGCAAACGTGTCGTCTTTGGACCGTCGCTCTGCAGTTCGGCAGGCTTTTTTAGCTTCAACCCTTTTCCTGCTCGGGCCGTTTATGTCCGCGATGGTGACCCGCAGCACTTAGACGTCATCGGTCATGAACAGCTCGTGTCCACGTCATTCCCCTTCCTTTCAGTAAAGAAGCTCGGAAGTTTCCCCGTGGCTCCTCTTGCTCCAGGAAATGTATAAAACTGCATATAAGGTGCAGGTATTCAATAACTCACAAAACTCAGCATCAGACGCTCACAGGGTTAATTCATCACATGGTTATTCTTCCCAGCGCCCAGTCTGGGACCAGTTCCACACATTTCCATCAAAATTCCAAGTCCAAATTCCAAGTTATCACAAAGCAGGACAGATCCGGCCTGATACTCGCTATTATTTTTGATTGCTTTTATTTTATTTAACCAAGAAAAAAGACGTGTGTTCTGGCCGGGAAAGAAAGTTGCACAACTTAGTAGCCTTGTTTTTTTTAGTTAATGTAATTCTGAAGACAGAGCAAAAACAGCCTCACATGTTCGAATATATCAGCGAGTCTGTGACACAAGAACCACCCAACCTGAGGCGTACAGCATGCTCAGAGACACAGTCCACTTGTAATTCAGCTCAAAATGAAATCACAGCAGATCTCCATTCACCCACAAATACTTACAGGAATAAGAGGTCACACATTAGGTTTTTACAGGAAACGAAATAATTCCACTCTAGGTAAACATTAGTTACGCATGATTTCTTGGTAATTTTGCAGAAGAACAAACATTATTTCACCATCTTACATCGTAAACAAGCTGGGAGCTTCAGGTTGATCTCGACTTTTTATATCTTTACTTAATGTTCATTATGTTGGTGATGACTGATGGATGTTCTATTATTCAACGATCCTTTGATTTCCAATATAAATATAATAAAGACAGTTACCTGTTATCACCTTGCAAGAAAAAATAAATACCATCAATGCTTTTTTTCATTTTAGGGTTAGGTAACCCTGGCCCGTGCCCCCAAGCAGTGCGGCGTATTTATGATGTAAGACGGGAAATACTCTTTGTTTTTCCAAGAAATGATCCCCCAATAATAACCAGTGTCTTCTTTCCTGTAAAATATGATCTGCAATACTTAAAACTACTCGTGCACGACTGTAAATTATTTACAGCACAAATATTTCTTTTATATCTCTTATTCTGCTCTATCGATGTTTAAGTAAATAATTAAAATCATTTCAATTACACGCTCAGTGTTGGGCTGTTTTATAAAGTGTTGCCAACACGAGTAGCCTGCATGTGGTTTTAGGCTGGTTCTTGTTAGGAATAATATTCCCATTTTACTGACTCTGACGGGAACAGGAAGCACAGGATCTGAACTCATTCCTGGATTCTAGCACGGGCTGACGCCTTTCTCTGACACCGGGCCTTCCAAGCCCGTACATCAGCTCAGCTGTCACAGTAAAACATATAAGAACAGGTATGATTAGAGCTTCTCGGACAAAGGTAAATGTAACGGGCTGCTGCTTTAACACCGGCCCGAGTCGAAGAGAAGCAGGGGACATTGTAGTGAACCTTTCTTCTCTTCTTTCGTTTGCGGAGCTTATATATGGTTTCATTTTGCTATTTTTTCTTCGACATGATCCTCCTGTATTGAAGAATCCTTTGAAAAGCTTCTCAGCAGCAGGAGTATGCAGAGGTGAACCGTATTATATATCCTCTTAAGAAAGCACAGGAATCAGTCTTGCATGATCGCCCCTCGCAGCGCCTCGCAGAGCGGCAGAGAGAGCAGGTTATCCATGTAGAAATTGCACAGCAGATATCATAAACTGAGCGCCGTCATGCACAAAGACACTGGAAAAAGTACCAAGATGATCTTTCATCCCGGAGTCGCTGAAATCCCCGACACACACCCTTGGAAGAGCAGCTCGGCGCCCACACGGGGGGACTCGGGGTTATTTGAACTAAAGCTTTGTACGGGGTTACAGGCGGCATTCGAGCTCTAAGACCGGGGTTGGTCCGATGCCTACCGCGGACTTATGGTGATCTCGGTGACTTGGCCGAACGCTGCAGCCCAGATCGAGCCGCGTCACCGGGGACAGACATATCAGAGGAGCTCAGCGAAGCTGGCAGATCATGATAGTCATCTTAGGGAGACGGGTCCCAGTGATTAAATCCAGGCTGTTGGATCCCACCCTCTGGCACTTGACCACACGCATGCGTGTGCACACGCACGTCGACACAAAGATGCACGCGTGTCCAGAGTCCCAAACCCAGGATCATTAATATTTGCACATTATAACCCTCCTCTTTTCTCACACTGCTGCCACCAGATATACCAGCTGGGCCCGCCTATCCATTACCATAATGCCATCAGTGTGTGTGCTGCCACGGCTATATCTGGCTACATGTACTTTCTTGTTGTGTGTGTGTGCGTGTGTTCACACTTGCTGGTTTATTCTATGTTGGTGTACATGATATTTATGCATGTGCCTGCCTCCTACAGTGGGCACGCATATTCAAAATGGATTTAAAGGCTAAATTGTATAATGATTTCTGGGAAAACAATAAATTGAGGTTCCAAATAAAGGCCATTATGGAAATGAGATTATGGAGCAATTGAATTAGGCTGTAATCACCGTTTCTATATGTCATTACAATGCAACTTTATACAGCATTACTCTGTGCCTCAGGCTATAAATGACAAACAGTGTTTCTTTGAGAAGTATTTCAGTAAATCCACAAGGGGAGGGTTTAATTCAGATTCACTCAATGCATCTCCACCTCCGCCACTTTATTTCAGAGTTCACATTATTCCCATCGGGTCGGACACGTTTTTACAAATTTAACAGTTCGGGCCCGCGCTGCACAGCAGAGTGTGCTCCGAGACTAAATAAGCCTTCTCCATCTATTCGCACAATGCACTCACTTACTAACCTGAGATTTTAATCCACGGATGTTCACGCAGACCAACTTAACTGAAGCCCACGTCAGAGGAAGCGCTTTAAAGAACCCAGGTTTTCATTTATAGTTTCGATCATTCGAACTCCCAAGCAGTTTCAGGGAAACTGCAAAACATTATCTCCCGTCAGTTGAGGAAAGAGTCGAGGAGGTCTCATACGGACTCAATCAATATATTTTAGCATGTCATTGTCAGTTGTGTAATTTAGTTTCATATGATGTTTCTACACAACACGGGCACGTATTTATAGAAAGAGGAAGCTCGGAGCAATCAGAAAAGTCTTGATGGATGATTGGATGAAAAACACGGTGCTGATCATTAAGGACCGCTCTGTCTCTTAACAGGCCCAGTTATGAGGCAGCCTATTAATACTGCATTTAGTCATTACTTATTATTAATCTCTGTCTCTCTTCCACAGCATGTCTTTATCCCGTCTTCCCCTCACCCCATCCGGTCGCCGCAGATGGCCCCGCCCCTCCCTGAGCCTGGTTCTCCTGGAGGTTTCTTCCTGTTAAAAGGGAGTTTTTCCTTCCCACTGTCGCTTGCCATTAGGGGGTCGTGGGACCGTTGGGGTTTTCTCCGTATTATTGTAAAGTCTCTACCTTGAGGCGACTGTTGTCGTAAAGTGAACTGAATTAATATCGATGTCGTGTCTGTAGCAGGTGACCAGAGATGTCAGGAAGCAGGTAAAACACAGACTGTGTGACTCCACCCGGCTAATGCTAGCTTATTAACTGCTGCCTCCATCAGAGAGCGCTAACAATTAATTTATTTTATATTCCTGTAATTTATTGATTAGCCTGCTGTTATGGATTAAATAAAGGACTATCTGCATGCGTGGAAGACGGCAGCCGCCATGATGTCACCCACTGGTTTATGGCGTTCTGTTAAGAGGCGTTGAGCTGAGCGTTTTCAAAAACGACGACTGAGAATGTCTTTCACGCCGACTTCTACGGAAACAGATGCATTTTTGCAGCAGTTTTCACCTCCTGGTGGCTACTGAAGGGAATGCAGGCATGAGGCTCCACGCCGGCTTCGCCCGTGGACGCTGCGTCCGTCTTTATCCTGCCGGCGCCGCACATATGCTTTAAGCAGACTAACAGCTGAGCCTGCTGCAGTCTGGGGGATGAATTTGATGAAAGTGCTGCTTTTGTGAGGCAATGATGCGTTAACCTGCTGTGACGCATGTCAATGCATCAAGACCCCACCTGTGTGAGGTTACACAGAAAATAACAGACGCCGCTGTTTTGACGTGTCGTTAGCGGTCGCTTTGAGCGAAGGTAGAATCCTGAAACGTGTCCCGTACATATCTCCGATTTTATACGTGTGTGAAGGTGATTTAAATTCCCGGAGCAGGGATTATTAATCTTACCATCATTTTGCAAACAATACACACACACACAGTCTATCATCACCAATGAGTCCTCTCCTCCTGTTTTCTGGGGTCCATGGGGATTTGTCAGTGCTCGTCAACCAACCGTGTCAACCGTGACAGTCGTCCAGATGTCTCCCGCTGCCACGGAGATGACAGGAAGGACAGGGAGAGAGGAGGAGTGGAGGGATGGAGAGAGAGGAGTATCCCTCATCTGACAAACGCTACGGTGGGACGTCCACGAGCAATCAAAGTCAGAGCGCAAAGCACGAGCCACGCTGACAGGCTCTAATAAAGTGGATTCCCTACCTGTGGTACTTGAGGGAATACGCAAAGTTTGAGCGAGAGTGGCCTTTCGGTCAGCGTAGCCGCTGAAGCATAACTCCAGCTTTTATGATCTTTACAGTTCGGACCAAATCTTCAGCTGCTGCTTCTTTACTCTTTCCAGGAGAGACACAAACAGGAAGTATTTTTTTTATTTGCTCCCGTCTCTGACAGCTCCTGTCTGTCTCTGCACAGTGGGACAGCAGCACTGTGCTGATGAACACCAACACGTAATGGTCTGTAGGTAATAGAGACCAGGCTGGTGTTATCAACAGTTGGTGGAATCATCAACTGACTGAATGCTGGGTGCGCCGTGGTGTAGAAGAATTCAACTTCCTGTTTTTGAAAACCTTAAGGTCCTGTTCAGTTACAAGTCTTGGATGAGGTGCTGTGGTCGTTCCAAACACTCCCCAGACATGGAAATACTGCTAGCACGATCCGTGACACTAACTTGCATTTAACAGGACTGACTCCATCCATCAGTAATCGTGCACAAAGTTAGGGTGTGCAGTTAGCCAGCGAGGTGTAACGTAGCCACGCGGCACGGCCTCTTCCTCAGGTATATCACCGCCGTACAACACGCGGCACATACAAACTGCACGCTTATACGTGTGCGCTGAAGTCAAACCTGTCATAATCCTCTCCAGCTCACACGTCTTAGAGAACAAATATCTGCAGCTAAAGATGTGAGAGCCTCACAGCTTCACCATCAAACACTCTCTCCCCTCTTTCTTGTCTGTAATGTGTCACATGAAGCTGATATGGAGGGCACGGCAGGGCAGAGATCCAGCAGGCTGCTGGCCTGTGCCAGGAAGTGCTCCACCAAGCACATGGTGAGAGCCTGCAGCACCAATCAGCCTGTACTGAGGCTGTCAATGGGCTCATTAGCGCTCATTACATCGACCTCTTGGGCACCTGGGTGCCCTTCAGAGCTCTTAGGGCAGGGGGGGTGGGTCGGGGGGCAGACTGCGGGTAGCGTAAGGGGCAAAACAGGAGAGTATAACGAGAACAACAAAAGATGGATCCCATGTTTCTGACAAAGACGGATGAATGAGAGAACGAAAACGAGTGAGGACAACGGCGTCGACTGCAGAGATGAAACAGGCGACTGGCAGAGCCGACGCAGTTACCACGGCTGGTGAAAAGTCAGTACTGCTGTGTGTTTTTTCACTGTGAGTTCTTGTTACATATAAAGTGAATGTGAATAACTTGGATTTATAAACGTTAATATAACAGCCGCCTGTTTGACAGCACTGTAACTGCAGCTTAACAACCACCGGTGTTTTTACAGTCGTCCGGCCGAGAAGGATATTTCTAACTTTAGAGATGTTGCACAAATGGAAGAAAGCAGTCTTACATATTTGTTTAATATGTGCGTTGAAGGACATGTCCTGGTCAAAAATGACTCCAAGGTTCCTCACAGTGTTACTGGAGGCCAAGGTAATGCCATCCAGAGTAAGAATCTGCTTAGATACCATATTTCTAAGGTTTTCAGGGCCGAGTACAATAACCTCAGTTTGATCTGTACTGTACTGACAACGGTTTCAAAAACCACGGAAAAAGTTTTCTGGATCATGTTTGGATTTTCAAAATGTTCATCCATCAAGGCAGGTGAACAGGAAGTGATGTCATACATCAGGAAAGCTTTGAGCTAAATTAATTCTGTGGATTTGCTCTCCCTCTAGGGGGCGCTGCTGTTGATGTTTCTACTTTAAAGAAATATTCTTTATGTGTCTGAGGCTACAGCTACACGTATTTTTTTTAAAAATGGCCATTTTTTCAAAGTTAATTTTGAAAAATATCTCTGTCCACATAAAAATGGTGACAATATAATTGAAACTGAAGAAATGCTGGCCAATCAAAAGCCCACAAATAATAAACCTTCACAAATAGGAGATAAAGGAGTGCAGCTTTGACATAGTCTCAGAACAAAAACACAGCTATCAGAAATGTGCACGCTGGGTGGAGTTTCCCGTGTTCAGTAAAAACGTGGATGAAAACAGAAAGGTTTTAAAAAGTTCACCAACCATCCTGACCAAGGTCAGCTCAATCTTCAGAAAAAACGAAAAGAAACAAAGTCATAAATCAGCAACTGTTACCAAATGGACTCCTTTCACTGTTATTTCACCACTAGGGTTTTTTTCTTTTTCATAAGCTGTGTTTGGACCACATGGAATATTTTGCTTTGGCTTACTCATGCAAACATGGCCTACGGTTTCCCCGACGTTTCCGTATGTGCATGAAAGCAAAGTTGAATAATTTCAGGCTTTGCAGCCTAAAAATGGCGACTGTAAGTTGTTGGTCCTGAGTGGGTGTGGTCAGGAGAATCTCAGCTGACGGTTAAACATTTACTGCAGTGTTTACTGAAGTATTCTAAATTTAGACGTGTGTGAAGTCGAGTTAAAATGTTGTTTTTCCTTCGGTGTGATGTCTCGGACATCAAACGCGACCAGATCAGGTTTCCCTGCCGAGCTGCTCTCCCGCCTCTCTCACAGATCAAACCATTTCTATAAGCTTACAAACAAAAATATTTTGTCATTCCGCTGGTCTGGATTTAATTTAATGTTCAGGATCCCAGTCTGGATTCAGGAGACAGACACTATCTCTACTTTTAAGATTCAAACTTTCCTTTTTGCTAAAGCGTATAGTTAGGGCTGGACCAGGTGACCCTGAATCCTCCCTTAGTTATGCTGCAATAGGCTGCCGGGGGATTCCCATGATGCACTGGGTGTTTCTTCTTCACTCACTGTGTGTTTATCCACAGCGTGTCTCTGTCCTGTCTTCCTTCCCTCCCCCCAACCTGTTGCAGCAGGTGGAGGTTTCTTCCTGTTAAAAGGGAGTTTTTTCTTCCCACTTTCGCCAAGAGTTCGCTGACATCTGATTGTTGGGGTTTTCTGCATTATCGTAGCGTCCTTACCTCACAGTATAAAGCAACTTGGGCTGACTGATGTTGTGATTTGGAGCTGTATGAATAAAATTTTATACAACAGTGTCAATAGTAACACGCTGAGCAAAGCTCACAAACATGAAATCAGCTCCAACATCCTCTCACCTGACTCCCTCAGTGCGATTATACTTAACCCGCGAGCTTTTCTTTGAAACTCGTACATTTACTTCAAGTGTTAGCGTACTTTACTTTGAGCCGCCCACGTGCTGATTTTACTCCGCCGATAATGTAACTTTTCTATTTTGCACATGAACAAAAGCAGCCGGTGCAAAGAGAAGCAGCACCTGATAACAAACCATCTAAAGCTGCTCTTTATGAGCAGTTCTGAGGATCCGGCAGAGCCGAGGGACTCGCAGGTACCGTTTGAACAGCTGAGCTCTCATTTTGACACCAATAACAGCAGACGGAGCTGTCAAATCGAGTATTTACATAGATATTATAAAATCAGATTATAAAAGGAAACCCTGTCAAATAATACAAGAAAAATTCAGAGGACTGAATAATGGTGCTCAGCGTATCAGCCAGGTTTATGTGATCAGTTCTTATGACTACACTGGGTTCAGGTCCACAGTTTCACTTTGATTTCTTTAACGTTCAGAGCAAACAGGCCTCTTTTTAAAACATTTGCTTCGTCTCCTCCAAATCCAGATTTTTACTGGCACCGACATTTTTTCAAAGCTCTGTTTTTTCTTGTGTTATTTGCACTCTCAGGCTCACTTACAGCTGAGTTCGCTTTGAGAGGAGTTGGCAGAAAGAGAGCCTTTGGTTGTGGTGCACCTGTGGACGGTCGCCTCTGTACCCGGTCCGCTTTTGTTGACTGACGAGTGGCTGTCAGCTCTCCGTCCGCGGGGCGGTGTCCCTGTGTCCGTCTCTTTTCGTCGCTCGTCTTCCAGTGAACACGGAGGACAAACATCGAATCCACTCCCTCCTGTAACCACCCCACACACCTTTAACTCTGGTTGTTTTTTTATTAGAGTTTTAAACTTGAATGACATTTTTAAAAATGTTCATTAATGACCATTACTGTCTGAAGCGTAAAGCAGCAGCCTAACGTTACAGCAGAAGCAGCGGTGGATTATTCTGTGAGTACTTCCAAGGTTTCCCCAGAATCCCTCTGGTTTCTACTGAAGATGTAAAACACTTTGTACTGTCAGGCTGAGGTATTTACTCACGCTGCAGTGTATATGGAGCAGAACAGTGTGCGGGGAGCTGTACATTCAGCTGGAAATCAGGCGCCTGCACGTATAGGCAAAGCAAATTTAATATTTTAGAAGGTGTACGTCTGAAAGCCCTGAGAAAGCACAGTGCTGAAACTACATGTCAAGAGAGACCATTGTAGGTAAATAGACCTGTGAGTTACAGGCCTTCCTCATCGTCACCATCTTCAGGCTTCCAACTGAAAGCCTGGCATGGTGTATGAAGCTAAAGCTAGCTCACGCAGATGGTCTCAGGTTCTCATGTTAATCAAACATCCTGAGACCTCTCGTCTAGCTCTAAATGACCAGCGCCATGGTCTGACTGTGTGCCCGAAGTCACCATCCAAACCCGAGTTTACGACTGTTCATCAGTTTTAAGGGTTTTTATTTTAGGTACATTTAAGAACCTTGACTCCAATTCACCTATAAAGCACCAGTCAGGTGTTTTATATTGTAAGGTGAAACCATCAGTTGACCCCCTGTGAGCAAGCACTCACAGGCGAAAGTGGAAGGAAAAACTCCCTTTTAACAGGAAGAAGCCCCCGGCAGAACCAGGCTCAGGGAGGGGCGGGGCCATCTGCTGCGAATGACTGAGGGGGGAGGGGGGCGCGGAAACCTTTTTAAAAAGTGCGTTTAAAGAGCTCAATAACGGCTCCGTTTATTTCTTTGGACGACGCTGCTTTATTAGACCAGCCCGCTCTGTCAGCTTCACACCACAGCTGCCCTGAATCATTATACATTTTTCCTTAGTACTAAAACATAATTATTGTTGCTGTCCGTGTTTTCAGATTTACTGTTTTACACAAAGAAAAAGATATTAAAGCACATTGTTATTATCATTATTTACAAAGAGGCCAAATTTAAGTTATTTACCTGAATTCCTGAATTATGTTCTGCTGGAATAATTTATTAATTTTCAGAATTTTAGGTTTAAACACATTTCTGACAGTATTTGGTGGTTTCTCTGGATATAATGGATATAAATAAATTGTGAGCTCTGCTGAGGAGAAGAGCTCAGGTCAAAACAGCCATTATGCAGTGCAGCACAGCTGAGCCACTACAGACTAAACACCACTTCACACCCAGGTGCCACACCGAGACAAAAGCAGCTCAGGTTCATCCAGTGTGTGACAACAGGAGACAACAGTGTCGTTACACTGTGCATTAGTGGAAGTGCATTTGAATTTCACATCCTCAGGCAGCCACGGGTTAGTGCGTCTTCCAGGAGCAGAACTCCACCAATCAAAGCTGCATACACGTGTGACCATGTGACTCTCAGACTGCATGTAAAAGCTAGCTTCTGAGTCTGAACACGCCAACGAAACCGGCAAGTTTGTTTAAAGAGTGCGATCGTAACAGGTCGCAGATTCTTTCCGATCTTCACCAGAACGTTCACCAATGCTGTCCACGCTTGCATTATGTGACCACTGGGGGGCACTACAACAGGTAAAATCAGTTCTTCTAGCAATATTTCAACATGTTGACGCTCGCATGGAAGCAGTACTCGCAGCTGTATTTGTGACTTACTGTCTCACAATTAGAAGAAAAGATCTTGTAATTATGACAAAAGGTTAAGGTGGTTATCAGTCATCATGTCTTCAGAGAACAGGCGCGGTGACGCCACCTGATTCAACTGTCTGCTCTGCAAAGGCTGCATGTACCAAACAGGAAGTCAAACATCGACGTGTGTGTGTTTTTTTTCCAAATGTCACATTTCTGTAAATAGATGTCAACAGGAAGCTTAGTTTTGGTCAATAAAGTCCAGCCTATCCAATTAGATATCAGCGCTTACCCAGAGGAAGCCCGACCGTTCTCAGCAGCGAGTTCCTGCAGCGTCTGACTCCATCTTATCGCCTTTACTAGATCCAGATTTCTGCTCCACTCACATCTGAGGCACACTATGAGATGGAAGGTTTGAGGTCATTCATTGACACCTGGTTCTTTGTAACGCAGCGGTTGGACCAATCAGCATCACTCAAAGGTTCTTCTGAGTATCGGAACTGGAGAACAGAAACAACCTTCAAGGATGAAGTTCCCCGAAGTCTGAGGCTCAGCCTGACATCCCCATGTTGGTGCTGATCCTACAATTTAATTCATGTCGCTCCAGGAGCAGCACCCGACCAATCACGTTGTCGTGATGTCATAGCAAAACTAAAGCCAACCTTAAAAACGGTAAAACTTTAGAACAAAATATTAGAATGTGAAAAGCAGACGCCTCTGCGAGGGACTCATCTCTTCACGTCCAAAGGCAAACTAGAACTTTAATAATCTTGTGACATTTGGTTTTACTCTGCTCAGGGACAAGTGCTGCTGTGACCTGGCACCACAGGCGGCGTAAACACGGGTGTAGCTGGCGTGACAGCACCCTGGCACAGCAGGTGTCCCGTTTTCACCATTGCCATCCATCCTGTTTTCTTCACTCTGACCCGAAGTGATAATGAAATAAAAAGTTTCCGCTTGTTTCTCGTGCACTCAGGCACCGCCCGTCAGTGGCTGACACAGGAACTGCTGTACTGGCTGTGTTGAAATAGAAGAGACCTCCTTTGAAAGAACCGTCGTGTCTGACCCAGCGTGGCGTGCCGGGGCTTCACGCGTGCACCTCAGCATCCTTCAGCTGGAGAGGCTGGAGAGGAAGCAGCTCATCACAGAGCAGCACATAACAAACATATCGTCTTCGTCAAACAAACATGTCCCCGTCTCCACATTATCACCTTAACCTGAACAAAACGCCTCTTTCTGCTCGGCTCTGCATCCAGGCTACCTCAGCTTGTTTGTTAACACCAAAGACAGGCAGCGAGAGAGAGGGGGGAAAAAATCAATGTAATACTGCAGAACTATCAGATCATATGAAATTATGGATTCTTGGTCTGAGCATTCAGCCCTTGTCTGCCGAGCTGTGCAAATCAATTCAAACAGACACAAAGAGCAAACACACAGCGTAACACCACAATAGGAAATTGAAGCGAGCGGAGCCTCCCTTTTTAAAATATGCCGCTACATATTTGTTTTGTGGATTACCATTCTGAAATGAAATTTGAACAGTTACTTAAAATAATATGCAAAATATATTTCCTTCTCCTTCTATTTTTATTATGGTTCCTCTCCTCTGAACCCCCCCCCCGCCCCCTGTTTGTTAGCCGAGGAGGGAGGGGGGAGCGATGGCGGCCGCAGTGTAAACAGACACACGGCGCCGCTATGATGCTGATTATGTTTCCAAAACATATTTTGGGGCCTTATCCCCTTTGCTGGGAGTTGAGTATTTATCCCTTTTGGTTCCATATTGTCCTGAAACATCTCGGCGTGTACGTGAGGAGCAGCGGGTTTCAAACTGAGGCTCAGGTCAGGCGTTTA
The DNA here is from genome assembly GCF_051167445.1 of Perissodus microlepis. Taxonomy (NCBI): domain Eukaryota; kingdom Metazoa; phylum Chordata; class Actinopteri; order Cichliformes; family Cichlidae; genus Perissodus; species Perissodus microlepis. The sequence continues at coordinate 1,019,173 of NC_140461.1, forward strand.
AAGGCCTCTCCGCTCCCAGGCGGGAGCCACAGCTTTCTCCTAACTGTTCTTTCTGTGCGGGATCTTCTCTCAGATTGATGAGGTCCATTAATTGCATTTCATCTTTGGTGACACCTGAGCAGAATATGGATTAGAAATGCTGTTTGGAATGAAATCAGATTCACGCACCACTCGATACACTCGCTCAATTCAAGTGCTTTTTTATGAAGCAACAGTATCACGTTGCAACGAGAACAAAAGGCCTCGCGGATCATGTTCCACCGAGCTGCCTTTACACTGCTTTAAACCCTCGCCCTCCTATATCACCGCCTCCCATCTCCACCACTCCGTGAAGGCACTAAAAATTTACACCCCGCGCCTCGTCCTCATCTTACTGCTTTTTAAAGGGACACTGCCCTACTTACCTACCTTTTCTTCTCCCGCAGTGCCGCGTTTTCCCCACGGAGCCAGTCCTTTTTACCCTTAAACCCAGCAGAGAAAGTTTCAGACAGAATCATATCATATAGTTATCACGGGAAACATACTGCAGTAATATCTTTACCGTTGCTTGAACTCTGTGCTGGCAGCTGGACGAAGGTGAAAAACACATCCACATCTAATGTAAAGGCTATACGGATATCAAAAAAGCCAAAACTTTAGTAAACGTAAGACCCTGTGATATCAAGGTCACCACTGATGATCAGTCAAATATAGGAAACTTTGCATTTAGAAAATGTTCTCCAGGGATTGGAAATCAGAAAAAAAACACAAAAATATTTTTCCCTGCTGGCAACAAAACAACCAAAAACCTGAGACATTATCTTGCACACAGCATGTGCTTAAGCGTCATGTGTCTAATAAAAGCATCAGCTGATTTTATACATATCTGTATCAATCGAGTTGTAGTATTTATACAGCACTAAGTCACACCAGTAGTCATTTAAAGGTGGTTTAAAGGTAGAAGAAGCAAGATGGCGGCGCGCACAGACGCAGCGGCTCTATGCTCTCCACTTAGGTGCCTTTCTTTTTTGTTTCTCCACTCTTTCTTCTTCTTTTGTTTTCCTTATTGTGAAGCCAAATTTTCCTACAACCATCTGGAATTACCCAATTTCGCTGTGCAAGAAACTGCACAATGACAATAAAAAGCTCTAAGTCTCTAAGTTATACACATGGTCATATTAGTGAGAACCAACAGTCACATGATCCTCTACGAGCAGCACTTGGCGATGGAGGAAGAACTCTCCTCAGAAACACTAGAAACAGGCTTTCTGTCCTGGGATACAGAGGAGACCAGGGACCCTCTCTGTCCTGAAATGGTTTGGCTTTGGAAAAACTTCACAGAGTGAGGTGCTGAAAGACCAACAGCAGGAGTACCAAACAGCAAAATTCCCATTTCTACGAAAGGAGGCCGTATTCAGGGCTGTCGTCCGTCCGCACTGCTGCTCTCATTAACGATCAGCAACCACAAATCTGCTGCCACTGTACGCTGATGACGCCACGCTGTTTATTCCCAAATCAGTTCAAACCTCATTCCATCATTGGTGACAGCGAGAGACGAAACTCACCTGCTAAAGTTCAAGGCTCGTAATTAGAGACAGAAATGTTCACGTTTCCTCCGACTACAGAAATAATGATCATTGTTTTCATTATTTAAAGTCGTTCGTCTCGAACTGGCCTAACTGTGAAGATCTCAATATCGCTGCGACATGGAATTACATCCAGTGGTAGATATGTAAATAACGGTACCTGAGACGCTGCAGTGATGTCGTACTGCTGCAAAATGAAAAAAGGCTGAGATCTCTTACAGCCCAGACAAACAGCGCCTTATCAAGAAAAGTGAACAGCAGGAAAATGCATGTTGCCTGATTTATATGAAGCAAAACAAGAATAAAACATATTTGCACTGTGCACTGAAACAAATGAGGTTTCACTCTATATCAGGAAAATCAATACAATAACAGGCTGTGTGCGCCGCGCACCTCGCGTGCATGCTTAATAAGAACGCCTCTCTGCAGCCTGCAAACTTCCACGTCGTGATCTCGCCAACCCTCTTCTCTTTTTTTAAGCTCCATTCTCGAGCCCCTCATTCGGGATTTGGTTTGAAGAGCGCGGTGTTAAGTACTAAAACCACAGTTCAGAAGAGGCTTATGTTAAGAGAGTCATCCTGAGACATCCTGAGACCCACCGCCTTAAAAAGAGTGGGGGGAGGAGACAGAGCACAGTGATGTTATCGCCTCCCTTAACTCCTGTATAGCCCGCAATCCATTTCCACCTGCCGTCAACCTGCACGCACCTGTCACAGACTTATACAAATACTTATCTCCTGCTATCCGGGCAGGCAAATGCCTCGGAGGGAAGGCTGCGGGTGGGCGTGTGCCGGGAGGGGGTGTTGTAAGAGAGACAATCAAAGAGAGCGAGAGAGAAAGTAGGTCCCCGATAAAGAGAGAGATGGGGACAGAAAGGAGCGATTGGGTTGGGAAGCGGTAATATCCTCTGAGCACTCTCCTATCAGTGGGGCGACAAAGCGGAGTGAAGCCCAGGTATTAGCCTTCCCTCTCTCCCTCCACGTACCTTTGCTTCCAGGGAGCGCCGTCTATTTTAAGCCATTCCTTCAACACGCCGTGTCAAACAAGCCCGAAATCCCCGCTAATACTAGTTACCCCTGAAACACTGATCTTACTGCTTTCACTCGACAAGCCTGTCTCGCACACACTCGGGAGAAAAGTTGAGGAGGAAAAGAGTGTTTTGACGTTGCCTTTACATTTTGAGCCCATTAAATCCCAGGATCTGTCTCACTTCTACCTGGATTTTTTTTTTATTCTCAGAGATAAGCCAAATTAATATGAACTCGCCGGGGCCGCTTTGAAATGCTTTGTGCTATCCAAAGCCCGGCGCTCCATCTCCCTCTCGCTCACACTCTCTCAAAGTTATCACGAGGCCCGCGATAGCCTTTAAACAAGCGAGGTGAAGTGCTTTAATTAAAACTAGCTGCATTTTCTTGGGAAAAACGAGGGGGAATGCTTCATAATTTATCACAGCGGAGGGCTTCCCCTCTGGTGGCTGAAGGAAAAGGAGCTGGCCACGTCTTAAAGAGATGCCCTCACCTTGGAGATATCAGCGGAAACCTTTGGATGCACGCGTCCCGCCGCACACAATACGTTCTCTTAAAAGCAGCGAATCAAGATGGGCTCGGCGTGCTTCTTCTTCTTCTGATGTGTTAAGTGCAGCGCTGCACTTAACATGAGCGACACGCCATGTAAATCAATCCGAGTTATAAACTTTATGCAATATACCCGCAGCTTTCATTGCTTCAATAACGCACATTTACATACAGGCTACACAAACATGCGTGTACGCACACACACACACACACATAAGAAATGGAGTGTATTTTTTTCCAGAGTCAAAGCTAATACAATTCATTTTTTCTTATTTCCTTACAATACATCTTTCAGTTCTGCCTTTTCCGTGCATGAAATTCATTTTCTAATGGAAATATTTGTTTTGTAAATCAAATATGTATTATGCACAGAATGCAAAGCACAAATTAAATTATGTTAATGAAATGAAAGAGATATGAAATGCATATTTCATGGACAAAACATAACCCTGCCGAACAGCCATTTCTTGATAAAATCTTTAAACACAATCTCATTCGGAGAAAGACATATTGCCATGGCAGATAGCACCTCATTAAAATGGTCTCCTTTAATATCAGTGCTTAGTATATATGGGATTGTAAATAACCACTGGGGAAGAGGAACCAATAATGAAATACTGTCTTTAATAGCTTGCCATTGATGTCAGCATAAAAAGTCTACTAGAGGAATATTGGAAATTGGGTGTGCACACACATAGTCAAAAGCTGTAAATGATTGCATATTTAAATAGAGCTGACTAAGGAAAAGATGATATAGATATTAGTAATAGGCAGAAAATTATGCTGACCTTACATAATTCCACAAAAAAGCCCGGACTGTTTTAAATTTTATATTGGTTACACTTAATGAATAATAGATTCTGTAGCTGTTGTTGTGCAGTCCATGATGTTAATAAAAGCCTAAGAATAGGAGCCCTGCTCTGCCCAGCCGACTAGCAAATGAACTAGACTGGCTTTTCAGCAGAAATAAATACGGCAATAAATACAAAGGGAGGCGGGAGGAGGAGGCGGCGGCGAAGGTGGAGAAAAACAAGAGAAAACAGGAGAGGAAGGTGCGAAGAGACGTTTCGAGAACGAGAAAACGAGCCCGTTTGTTGGAGGTCACGCGACGCCTGCATCTTTAAACTCAAACCACTTTAATCGGCGCCAGCGTCGTTTAAAAGAACAGTCCGAGTTTTAGAAACGCTCTCTGATTTGAGGATTAAAGGAAGGATCCACTACACACTCCCAGCCACATCCAGGGCATCGAATACTGTCAGAGACCCGCTCGACAACAGCTCAGACAGCCGCTACATGGCTCTGTCGCACCTGGTAAAATCTACCGAAGAAGCTTCAAAGCGTCCTGAACACAAAGGTCACGCTCCACCAGCACCTCTCCATCCTGGAAATGTCTGCAGGACAAGCTGTGCGCCACTCTGAACCCTTTCTGAATACTTTCAGTGCTGCTGCTTGTAAAAGACTCTAATTATAAAACTCTTGAATATCCAGGTTTTTCTATTAAATAAGCTAAAACAAGAAAAATAAGCGAGTGCATCATGTAATCTGTTCCTACCACATGTCAGCTGATCGGCGTGCTTTGAAACTCAAACAGGAATCCTGTGACACCTGAGATCATTTTGAGATGATGTGTTGAGTCGAGAGAAAATGAAAGAAAAATGATCAGCAGTAATGAAATCCAGCGTTTGTTTGGTGTGACGCATCGATCGATCAGGGTAAATGCAACATGCAGAGCGGGAGAGGATCAATACCAGACCAAGAGCGACTTTAAAAACTTTTTGTCCTAAATAAAATGCGTCAGTGTTTTTATGCTGTGGCGGGGCGTGCACCGCCATCTTTAAACACTTTTCAATGTCATCCAAGTTCTTCGTTATTTCCAGAATGAAATAATCCAATTAAACGTTTTACTGTGTTGTTGATTAATATCATTCTGCAGAGGAGAAGAGACGCGGGACACGGGGGGAGAGGAAGTGTATGCAAGGAGAACAAACAGGTGACATCGACAAGTTTAAACACACCTGAGGTCCGTTTAGGAGCCAATCAGCAGCCAGAGTCTGCTTAGCTGAGGGGAAAGTCAGTTCAGCTTCATTGTGCGCACACACACACTTTAAAAAGGAGGTGCTTCCTAGATGTAATCCACACAGAGAACACGGGTTATCCTCGGATATAAAAGGCCACGGCGAGGCAGCAGGAAGGAAATGACATGTCTCTCGGGCTCCAGGAGGAGTCTGTATTTGAAAGGAGGACAAAGAGGAGCAGGAGGTTTGTCTGAGGGTCAGAAAGGACGAAGGTTTGTCCAAGAGTGAGCCCGTTCCTGACAGGAGGTCACCACACTCAGTCACTTTACATCAACCTCACTTTACACGCCAAATTTACCTCCCCGGCCCCTCCCCCTCTTGCCATTTCCACTGAAAATCCCTTTTTTCCCTTCTCCTCCTCACCACTCGTTACCACCGCTGCCCTCACATTGTGAAAGTGGACAGTTCAGGTCCTGCTGTCCTGATGATGTCACGCCTGATCCCAAATCTCCTGCTCGGTGTAAAACGTGCAGTGTTGGTGTTTCTTCTTCTGCCTGCTACCTGCAGAGGAACAGCTGCGTTTCCTGTCCGAGTGTCCTGCGTAGGTGAGCCGCTGGTCTGTTTAACGTGCGGCAGATCTTAGTCTCTGGTGTAACTACAGCTCGTGGGCTCGCCGTGTCCCGGACTTGCTCCAAATAATAATCCCTGGACATGAAGCTGAGGATCAGCAGCAGATTAATGGCTGACCTCGCGCTATGGACAGATCATATCAGATGTTCTCTTAGCTGAAGTTTTGTCTACTTCCTGGAATCTTCAATCTGAGGAGAGTTTAATCCTCGTCATCCATCTTCCTGCGCCCGCGTGTTCATATTAGCCTAACCGCAGCTCTGTAGCTAACTACCAGCTAGCACATCATTATAAGCGAGCTAGCCTGATTTCACCAACTCTCCAAATGTCACTGCTCTTTAGTTTTCCATCCTTAGCATGGCTTGTGCTAACTTTAGCTAAACCTCGTAAATCTTCTTCATGGCCACGTTGACGTTCAACTTTATTGGAACAGCCACACTCGGTTTAATGAAGTGAAGGAGCGTTTGGACCCAGAGATGGTTCATGACCGAACGAGCAGGACGAGTGGATTGTTGCGTTTCGATTTAATTACCTTCTTTTACTAAATCTTCAGTTTTCAGTTGAGCTTTGCTTAGCTTTAGGGACAGACTGTGATGATGGTGTCTCCTGGTGTCTGTGAAGTTGCGACTACCACCGGTAAAGTGACCACTGCCAGTGGTCTACATCCGAGTCATGAATAATCCTCCACAAGCTTGAGCAACTCGTCCCCAACCCGGAGCGGACAGTCTGGCCCGCTCTGGCTTTGTGTCTTTGTTCCCGTGCCTCTCTTGTAGCGTTGTCTTTGCACGCTTGCAGAAGAGCAGCTTAAACTAAAAGCGCCGCAGGTGGAAACGCCGGCCGACCGTGAAGAAAAACCGGCGTCGGCGATCCACGCTCTGTCTTAATGCAAACCACTGTCCCTAGCAGCCTTCCTCTTTTCCTGCACAGAGTGTAGAAACTTGGTAAATGTAGACAAAGAGCATATTGTGATGAGTTGACACATTGTTTCTGAGTGGAGCACAAGAGGGAAGAGAACAATGGCACAATGAATCCCCATTTTCTCAAAGCTTAAAAAGACCCAGGGAAGGAAAGACGTTCACATTTTAAAATGGGACACAGCATATAGGCAATTAACACTATTCTTCTGCTTTCCCTTTGAATCCTTGAAGAAAATACTGTTGAAGAAAGGATACCAATGGTAAATTTGGTAGTAGAGAGAGGTGACCTTGTTAGGTAATTAACATCTTATTCTGAGTTTAATTAGACAAACTAAATCAATTCAACCTGGGTATGAAAGGAGGGCGCCTCTGAAAACAGGAAAGGGAGAAAGAAGGTAAATTCTGTTTTAATTGTATGAAAGCATTAAAAATGCACCTGTTCGCCGGCAAATTGCCTCACTCATGGAAATCCACAGGGAGAAGCAGCCCCTATTCAAAATAGCATCAAGTTGTTAAGATAGCTATTTATGTGCTTGGGTACATGGAAAAGGAAAACAGAGGAGGGGGGAGGAAATCCAAATTATGTTCCTTGTTGTTCGCAGTCCCCCTTGTTAGGGATTCTAAACAATGCCTCAGAAACTTTTTAGATTTAGTGCTCTGTGTCTCTGTTGGCTTGTCTTCACCAGCCAAACCCTGTCTTAACCCCCTTTGGTGTGCAGCAAATAGACTCAACCTCCCTGCAATCATTTCCTTGATGTTTTCATCCTCTCTTCTCCATCTTTCTTCTTCCCTCTCCTCTCTTCTCTTGAGTCCCCGAGCTATTGCTTTATTTGCATCTGGTCCAAAAATAAAATAAAACGGGCCTGCTTTCCTGTCAGGATGTGTTGAATGACAGGCCGGTGAAGGCAGACTGTACACCAGTCACAGATTCATCAGGGCTTTAACTGAGGATGGGTCCAGAGGTCATGAAGTTAGCGTAGCGGGGAGCTCTGGCCTCATAATCAAGATTGATAGGATGACAGAAGCCACCCAACGACACGCCAGCACACGAGCTTTCAGGTATGTTGAAATGTTGTGTGGATGATATGTACAGATGCCAATGCTCACAGTTTTTACAGTATTCACGTTCACCAAAGTTGAGACAACCCTGATGACCTTCGCTCACAGCCACGAGATGGTGGCTCCTGATGGAGCCCGGTCCTGTGAATGGATTCACTTCCAGGTAATCTGGGTTCCAGATCCAAGTAAAACAGATGTCACTTCCAGGTAATCTGGGTTCCAGATCCAAGTAAAACAGATGTCACTTACAGGTAAACCGGGCTCCAGATCCAGGTAAAACAGATGTCACTTACAGGTAAACCGGGCTCCAGATCCAGGTAAAACAGATGTCACTTATAGGTAAACCGGGCTCCAGATCCAGGTAAAACAGATGTCACTTATAGGTAAACCGGGCTCCAGATCCAGGTAAAACAGATGTCACTTACAAGTAAACCGGGTTTCAGATCCAAGTAAAACAGATGTCACTTCCAGGTAATCTGGGCTCCAGATCCAAGTAAAACAGATGTCACTTACAAGTAAACTGGGCTCCAGATCCAAGTAAAACAGATGTCACTTACAAGTAAACTGGGCTCCAGATCCAAGTAAAACAGATGTCAATTCCAGGTAATCTGGGTTCCAGATCCAAGTAAAACAGATGTCACTTACAAGTAAACTGGGCTCCAGATCCAGGTAAAACAGATGTCACTTACAAGTAAACCGGGTTTCAGATCCAAGTAAAACAGATGTCACTTCCAGGTAAACCGGGCTCCAGATCCAAGTAAAACAGATGTCACTTACAAGTAAACTGGGCTCCAGATCCAAGTAAAACAGATGTCAATTCCAGGTAATCTGGGTTCCAGATCCAAGTAAAACAGATGTCACTTACAAGTAAACCGGGCTCCAGATCCAAGTAAAACAGATGTCAATTCCAGGTAAACCGGGCTCCAGATCCAGGTAAAACAGATGTCACTTACAAGTAAACCGGGTTTCAGATCCAAGTAAAACAGATGTCACTTCCAGGTAAACCAGGTTCTAGATTTCCAGCACCCGTTTTGGTAAACAGTGAGGTTCGAGGGTTTTGATTGGATGTGACTAATTAGCAGGTATCTGTGTCGGTGTGATACTCCCATACAGACTAAACACTAAACTAGCTAGTATAAGTCAGCACTGAACCCTCCCATTGTGGCTCCAAAAAACAGCATGGCGGTGACCATGACGCTAAGGTTGAGGCTTCAAATGCAGAGAGCTTGGTGGCCATGTCTATTTTATACTCTGTCTGCAGATGTTTGTAGCATAGTGCAGCATCCTGTGGAAAACAGCAGGACATTCATGTGGAGTTGAAGCTTCTCAGACTGCACACAGTAACTAATTCAAGGACAAAATATTTATTTACAATTGATTTCATTACATTTCAGGAAAAAGCTGAGCTGGAATTGGAGTAGACGACGGGATCTGAATGCAGACGCAGTTTTGTAGGCAGCAACGAGTCACCTCTAAAGCGGCGAGGCCCGCCGGTGGTCGGAACCCGCCGTGGGTCTTCTGCAGCCAAAATGCATGCTACAGGTACAGAGCATGCTCCTCCTTGACTGTAATTGGTCTAATAACACAACCCTCACCTCCCGGCCCCGTCGAGCTTTTTCTCTGGTTTTTCAGAAAAGGGACGAGCACAAAGCTGAGAGGAAGAGGCAGACAGAGAGAAAGAGGAAAATAAGAGAGGCCAGGCCACCGTGAAAAGACAGGCAGTGAACAAAACCACTCCACCTTGCACGAGACGAGCGCCGATTGGCAGTGCTTCATCTGGCCTCAATTATACAGGACTAATTAGAGTTTCACAATTTTCTTGTTTGAAGTATAAAGAAATGACAATGGAGGTCATGTGAAAAGCTCTAATGCAGAGCGTTACAGCGTAAAAAATCCAAGACCTTAATCCAACACTACCATGTGCCCTCTATGATAACACTGCAGACCGGAGACAATAAAGAAAGCGCTAAAATATGTTGTCCTCGTCCCTCCCTCCCTCCTTAAGTCCTTTCGTCCCTCCATCCATGCTTTCCTCTCCTTTTTCATTCTGAGCCCTTCTTTTTTTTTTTTTAATTTTATGCCATCTGGCCCTCTCATCTTCCACCATAAAAAAAAGAAAACTAATTCATGTTCCGAGTCATCCGCGTGATGAATAGTGCAGGTCCAGGTGCTACTGGTGTAAAAAAAGAAGGAGCGAGAGGCGGGGAGGGATGGAAAGAGAGACAGTGACAGATAGAAAAAGGGAAACCGAGAAAAGCAAAATTACATGTGTGCGCTAATTATGTCTGTAAGCTATTAAAAACAAGGCCTGATTTTAAAGGCGAGTCTTGTGTTTTAATATGAAGCCCACGTGTGCACGCCACAGAAACAAGCCGGCGCGCTGTTCCTGAAGGCGTTTAGAGGGCTGCTGTTTACGGGGCCGCATCGCGTGTGTGCGTAAAACACGAGGAAAGACCAAATTATCTTTCCTAAAAAATACGATTATTTTATTGCATCCCTGCTTTTTCCAGACGACGTGGTTCGGTTGACCTTCAGCGTGTCCTGGGACGGAAGTGAGAGTCCGATGGTGAAGGGGAGGAGTTCAAGTAGACAAGAGCATCACGGTGGAGAGAGAGCTGAGCATGGATGCAAAATGGATGGATGGAAAGAACAGGTTTAGTGATTAAATTTAAGCAGATAAATCCCAAAAATGCGGCGATCCACTGCAGATGCAGAGACCTGCAGTGTAAACACGAAGCAGGTGACAGAGAGCCGAAGCTAATGACCGACCGCAACTTTCCCTGCTAAAGCCGAGCAGCAGAGAGAGGCGGATTCTTCCACAGGTCCGCCTCTTACGACTCAGCAATGGGATCTTTCTGTCATCTTGAGCTAAACTGTGAGAGATTTGGGGTGAAAACACTGAAAGTGCACTTGATAATAATGATCATAATTAAAAGTCAAATCCAACGAATTGCACTGCAGTGCTACAGACTAAACTTCTCAGGACAAATCCGAGCTGGGTTTGGATAACTTCTGATTTAATCTGAGAAAGAAAACGGCGGCGAGCGGACTGCAGACTGACCTGTTACACCTGCCAGGTGAGGCAGTGTGAGCGAGTCACTGAGCAGAATGAATCAGCACTCTTCCTCACATGAAGACACGGATGTTATGCAGCAGGTAAAAGGTCACAGGCATTTTACTTCAGGTGTTCGTCGGTGTACGTTTGTGTATCTGTGGGTGGGCTTTGTGTTTACACTGCAGGCTTTCAGGATAGTAATCCAAAGAAGTAGGAAGATTTAAGGAGCTTCTCACTCCTCAGTTGGACTGTTTTCCTTTCACACATCATCTCTCACACGGTCGCTCCGAACCGCTGATCCATGTCGAGTCTTTGACTCTCGACTGGACATGCCTGTTTTTATTGGCGTTTTCAGGGTTTTTAAATTTTTACAGTTTGTAATGCTTTGTTTCTTTTATTCATCTTTCGAAATGATTTTAACTGACCGCTTGACTTTGTGTTTAAATTTGGTTCATCAGTAAACTAACGCCTTTTATTTGATGCCATGAAATCTGTAATAAATTCCTATAAATCCACATAATGTTTAGATAATACCAAGAATATTAATGTCATTAATGGAACTAATAGTCAGCTTCAACAAACCCCATTTCCCATGAACCCTCATCCCGAATGGGTGTGACGTCACATGGGGACTAAAACCACGAGTCCACTGATTGGCTGAGGTGCAGTGGGTCACGTTTGGGATTTAATGGTGGTGTAGCTCAGGTGTGATCACAGGGCTTCCCGTTCCCGTTAGCTTCAGGATCAGCACTCTGTGACATTCCTGGAGCTCGCCCACAGGTAGATGTCTGCAGCTATTTGGCCAAGAATGGAACCTTAACATTTTCACAATATGAAAAATCCAATATCGTTTATAATTCTGCAGCTCGGCGGCGTCACGCTGCCCGCTAACATCACACTGTGTGCCATTATCCGTCCACAATAGCCGGCTCTGCAGCACCTGAACGCCATGGTCAATAAACCCGCAGAGGGACCGCCGAGCTGCGACAGAGATGCCACGACTGGCTGTGGCTGTAATGAACTCTTAGGACCAGGACGTCCTGCCTGTGCGCGTGCACGTGCACACACGTGAACACGTAACAGCACGAGAGCGTGCGCGAGTGCAAGATTACAGACACATATGTGCATTTAGTGGTACGCACAGCGGTGCTGGATAATGAGCATGCACGTGTGTGTGTGTGAGATCGAGCCCAGCAGCTCATCAGTGTCAGGGCTGAAAAGGTTGTGGGATGAATGAGAGCAGAGAATCAAAGAGAGATTACACGTCTGACCATGTATCATCCTCGATATATTGAACGCAGCCTTTGTGGAGATGGGGGCCGCTTATAAAAAGTGGCATTGTGCGGCGGCTGAAAGAGCGTGTGGGCTCAACTCCATGACTAATCTGTCCCCCCGCATTATTTTATTCAATCTTCCCCCGACTTTATGTCTTCGACATTTTGCTACACTCAGTAACTTTGAGTTGAATGGACAATTTTAAAGATTTTTAAAAGGCATTTGCTCAGGCCCGTATGCTGAGAGAACAAAAAAAGAGACTATCTCTTTGTTTCAGTGCATAATTTATGAGTAAAAACGGCCCTCCGACTAATTCTGGCGGGCAGGGAAAGTCTCGAGCACATTCTTTTTAGACTCAATATTGAAAAGAGTGTTGAATTTCTAAAGGGAAACATTTGATAATACATAAAAGGATTCCCTTTCTCTTTCTAGCTTCTATAACCCACTTCACCCCACGAACTCACTTAGACAAAAATATATATATTTATACTCAGCGGCGCACGAACGCAGCAGTGTGCTCGCTCTGCTCGCTCTGCTGGAAAAGGATGTCACACCCAGAGCCGTACGCACGAATCTGTTCCTTGAACACTCCGCGGAGCCACGCCAGATTCTTTCCTGAACAGGAAGAGGACACGCGAGCTTGTGTGACGGCGACGCCACAACAGAAAGCGAGATTATTCAGACGGGCTATTGCGGTCCTGCTTACCCAACAGCATTAACACGTCTAAAAACAGCATTTATCAAATAGAAAATGTTTTTTTTGTTTTTCAGCGTAACTGTGGGAGCGGTGGGGGTCAGGGGTCATCCTGCAGGGGGTATGTTTGTGTTTGTTCAGCTGCAGTCTTTTGTAAATGGACACAATGTTCTAGAGAGGATTCAGTCTGGTTTTAAAACTCTTCATAGCACAGAAACTGTACTTTTAAGAGTTCTTAATGATCTTTAATTAGCCACTGACTCAGGTGACTCAGCTGTGCTTCTGGATCTGACCGCTGCCTTTGATACCGTTGACCACAGCATCTTAATCTCACGGTTGGAGCATTGTGGCGTAAAGGGCACCCCATTAGAGTGGTTCAGGTCATACCTGTCTGACAGGACCTTCTCTGTGAGCTTTGGAGATTTAATCTCTTCCTCAGCTCCCCTTACTTGTGGTGTTCCCCAGGGATCTATACTGGGGCCAATATTATTCTCCATTTATATGCTGCCTCTAGGTCTAATTTTTAGAAAATATAACATTTGTTTTCATTCATATGCCGATAATACTCAGATCTATCTTCAACTGAAGGGAAACAGTCCTGGCTCACTAGATCCTTTACTTCAGTGTCTCGGTGAAGTTAAATCTTGGATGGCCTCTAACTTCTTTAACTTCAATGAGAACAAAACCGAAGTGATAATTTTTGGACCAAGCGGCAACCCCAGCACCTCTAATGTTAACCTGCACAGTCTTGAGCCTTTTGTCAAATCGCATGCCAAAAATCTGGGGTTATATTTGACAGCAAGTTCACCTTTGAAAAACAGATTAGCTCAGTCGTACAGCGGTCTTTCTTCAAACCGAGGCTTTTATCTAAGGTGAGATCATTTTTATCTTTTAAAAACTTTGAACGGGCGATTCATGCTTTCATTATATCCCAGCTGGACTATTGTAACTCCTTATATGCTGGAGTTACCCAGACCGGCCTGGCAAGGCTGCAGTTGGTCCAGAATGCTGCAGCTCGTCTTCTGACACTTACTAAAGGACGTGAACACATTTCCCCGGTGCTCGCCTCTCTCCATTGGCTCCCTGTCCACTTCAGAGTTAATTTTAAAATGTTATTGTTGACCTACAAAGCCCTGAATGGACAGGCTCCCGGGTGTTTATCTGAACTCCTGCAGCCTTATACCCCCTTAGATCTCTTAGATCAAGTGATCTTTTGCTTTTAGCCGTACCAAGGTCGAGGCTGGTTCATAGAGGCGGTCGAGCATTTGCAGTCGTAGCGCCTAAGCTGTGGAATAATTTACCCCTACACATCAGACAGGCTCCCACTGTCAATCTTTTTAAATCTTATCTTAAAACACATTTTTATTTACTGGCTTTTAATACAGCATGAGAGTTATTTGTTAATTCATATTTGCTATCTCAATACTCCAAGTTATTTATTAGGTATGTTGTATTTTTGTACAGCACTTTGGTCAACGCTCCTGTTGTAATTAAATGTGCTATATAAATAAATAAACTATAAACTATAACGAGCAAACGAGGCCCTAGGTTATAACCACAAACTGTAAATAAAAAATGGCAACAGCCACTGTAGCATTAGTGTTTTGGCAGCGGCCAGAAGTGACCACATGTGGATGAAGAGAATGGCGAGGTCTGATGGCGAGGTCTGCTGCCTCAGCCCAGTTACAAGGAAAATATTTAAACATCATACTGTAAGTACACACTGTACTGCACAAGTGCCACAATCGTATGTATTTGTACACACTACGTTCTTGGTATTTGTAACGTTCGACGCACATTTTTAATCCTCGTGGTTCAGCTGAGCGACTGCTGGAATAGAAACTACAAAGCAGAGCAGACGAGAGCAGCGACAACGAGACAAAATAACATCATTAATGTTACTATAGACTGTTATTTTAATACATTCTTCATTTTATCATGATTATCTTCATTTATATGGCTTAGCTGCTAAATTTACCAGTATATTGATCTTCCCACATTAATAACACTGAGTAATATTATTATATTTGGTACCATATATTTAAAACATTTCACAGTGTGTACTACATACATATATTTGACATGATCAACACAAAGATGACAGAGGTCAATCAACATTTAAAGCGATTCACTGACTCTTCAACTTTATTCAATGAAAAATGTCTAACTTGCCAACATAAGCCTGATAAGTTCTGACATTTCATGAATAAACGCAGTCGTTAGTGTAACTAAGCACATTTAACTCCAAAGCAAATGTGTTAGTTTGTATAAATGATGAGTGAATGTATTTCGTGTAGCTGACAAACGAACTGAGACGTCATCGCTACGTTTAACTGTTTAAGACCTACCGTTGGACCACGTACGCCAGAGCTTATCTCTATATATTTACATGCTGTGGAGCCATTTTTGGGAGTATTTCAAGTTGCTATACATCAATACAACCATTATATCCCAAACTGTAATAATGTGCATGCATTAAGTACACAGTAACTACATAAATTGCAAAAAAGTGCAATAAACTACAAAGAAAATTGTTTTTGTTTTGTTTGTTTTTTACATATTTCTAGTTTCAGATGTTTATCCCTCAAAACTATAAATGCAAAATAGTTTCCAACCGCAGGAAATTTATTTTGATTCTCTTCAGAGTTTTATTTTTCAGATACACCAATTTTTACGTACTGCAGGAAAAACAAATATAAATATTATAATGCAAATTTGCAAAAAAACAGCATGTGCATCAAAATAAACTATTTCCAGCAGTGCAATTTGAGTTCTAAGCATCCCAGAAACTATACAGGAAGGCATAAACTCAAACATTAATTTTAAAAACTCCAATTATTAAAAATAATTACGCAAAACGGTGCGTGCCTGCTCCGACCGGTCATGAAGGGTTAACTGTTTAACGTTCACGTGTGTTTGGTGCACGAGGTTGTGCAAACTGCTGCGTCCTATTTCCCATTTTTCTAAAGTTGTGCAGTAGTTATTTAGCATACGACACGACGACTGCACACGTGGCCCTTCAGCAGCTTTTCCGTTATGCAGGCGTGAGCTGTCTCACAAAGCACGATCGCTTTTTTCTTTTTCTGTTTGTGCTCCATGTTTTCATCAGTTTTGCCTTCTCATACTATGAATATGCAGGAAGAAGAAGAAGTGTATGTATTGTACAGTATATACGGTGATATGATGAAGATACAAACGGTAACATGATAACACACGTCTGTGTGTTTGTGACTGAAAATATGATCAATAAAGAGGTACATAAAAATAAAATATGTTACTGTACAGCGACCGATGTGTGGTTACGTGTAATAAAGGCTATTTCCATCCTGCTGTTATTAGCGCTTAAGCTACATGCTGCTGATTAAATGAAAAAACTTAACAGCAGCACTGTCGTCTTAGTCAAAGTCAGCTTTCTCTTTCTCTCCTTTTCTTCTTCACACATACCCATGCAAACACACACACACACACACACACACACACACACACACACACACACACACACACACACACACACACACACACACAACACTCCTCTTTACCTTCAAAAAGCCAGGGGAAGGCAGTCTGCATGAATAAATAGTCTAAGTGCTTATATTTCTGTTCCTGCTTACCCAACTGCTAACAAGACCCAGTTCACAGTCAATGAGCTACTTCGGCATTCATGAGGATCACTGACAGTCACTTTGCATTCAACGCCAATCACAAACAGCAGAAAAAAGAGCACACACACACTGACACACAAAGAAATGTGATTACAAGAGGTATTCTGCGGTGCTTCAGCATTCCCCAGTGTTTTACCAAAATAAAACCAGCATCCCACACCCAGGCAGGCAGTCTGACGCTCGCACATACATGAGAGCGGCAAGCAGGAAAACATGATTACCCTCCACGCATTTAGAGGTCACAAGCATTAGGAGATTAGGTAAAGTAAGCAATCATCATTTGGATATTTGACGATGAAACTATCCTGTTAAATTGATTATAGCGGTGCACGGGGCAGGAGAGGCTGAGAGCCACACCTGGCGACATATGGAGTGTGTGTCTGTGTGTGTGTGTGTGTCTGTGTGTGTGTGACAGTGATTTCCTATCACATGGCATAATGTGCCACACCTGTCCTCCTCTGCTCTGCTCCTCTGCACCTTCTCTGTATGCATGAGCTTTGTCAGGAAGATCTTCAGAATAATTGCAGTGTGCCAGTCCCACCAGCAAACTGCTCACTGGATCTTACTGGGATTTAAATGTACGCAAGGTGAAGAAGGGCGTCACGAGAACGGCACGTTAGAACTGGACACTTTAGAGGGAACCCCTCAGACGAGTGTGGGGGAATAAAGAGAATAACTTATGATTCAGGGTGGTATTATGTTTTTAAATGGTGAACTAGCTTATTACTATTATCATTATTCACAGAAATATTTACAGTGACTGAAAACACTTCAGATCACACAAATGGAACTTTCTCAGGTCTTTCATGAGCAAACATTAAAGACTGCCTCTGCAGCTGTGGAGTCCAGCTCAGGTTTATTTTATAGCACCAAATCCCAACCGTCAGTTTGGAGTGCTTTACAATGATACAGAGAAAAACCAACAATCAGACCCACCATGAGTTTTCAACAGGAAGAAACCTCAAGCACAACCAGGCTCGTGGGAGGGGCGGCCAGGGTGGGGTCCTTTATTAAGGTGTCAGACCTCATCATCAAGGCTACAGGGGAGCTCGTCAAATGTCATCTTTATGGGGAAACTGCTCGATATCCACTGACACCAAGCAAACACTTGGACAGTGAATAATAGCTCAGAAATCAGAAGTTGTGCAGACAACAAGATGCGAGCTCGGCGCCGGCTCGAGGTACTGCCGGAACATCACCTGGATGTCTTTGGATGAACCAAAGATGGCACGGTGGTGCAGAAGGTTTGAATCCACCTATCGGCTGAGCAGGCGCCTGCATGGGGCTTGTCGTAGGTGTGAATGTTAGCCTTGGTCGGTTCGTTTCTAGCTAAAGTCTAGAAGAATTCAAGGTTGATGCTGCCTCCATCAGATACAGCTGCGCTCTCTGGTTAAATAACGGGGTGACTGCTCAAACACTGGCCGTCCTACGGATGGTTGTACTCTTATCTCCTCATATCTGTCCAAGTTTTCTACTCTTCCTCCGATTGGCTGTGACCTTCACGTTCCTGGCTAACCCTACACAAAACAGCAGATGCTTTATGGGAGACCAGGAAAATAAGAGAGGAAGCAGTGGAGTGCTTGAAATCAGGCCCCATCTTATCTTAATGACCTTGTAGTACCATATCACCCTATCAGAGCACTTCGCTCTCACACTGCAGGCCTACTTGTTGTTCCTAGAGTATTTAAAAGTAGAATGGGAGGCAGAGCCTTCAGTTTTCAGGCCCCTCTTCTGTGGAACCAGCTTCCAGTTTGGATTCAGGAGACAGACACTATCTCTACTTTCAAGATTCAAACTTTCCTTTTTGCTAAAGCATGTTATTCATATTTTGGTTGGTAAAAAAATATGTTGGATTTTTGTCATGTATCAGTTTCCCCAAGATTAAAAAAAACTCTTCTTTGCTTGATAAAAACTAAACAGTCTCTAAACAATCTACCTGTGCAGGTATATTTGGACTTTTCCCTGCACAGCCTGAGACTAATGAGACAAAGATGTATTTTCATGTCCTCATCTTTTCCCGATAACGTTTTAGAAAAGGTATCATAATAGCCCTGAACCTAAAAACAAGTCATAATCAAATATTAACGCTTAAATGTGAATAGAAAGGGGTCAACGTGCACGCTTTCCTGCAGAAAGCACTGAAATGTTCTCACCTACATGTAGCGCCGCACGCTCACAGAAGCATTGATGCTATATCCGTCAGCAGCTCGAGATCTCGGCGAAACCCCGGAGGAGGCCGGGAGAAAACGTGCTGGAAATACCCGGAGTTTAAAGTGCTAAAGTGAAGACTAAAACACAGATTTATTCAGCAGAAGCCAAAGACCAGGGGAGAGTTTTAACACATTTACACCAGAGAGCCCTCAGAGGAGAGACGCACCAGTGGGTGGTTGTGCGAGAGCTTATTTGAGTATGTGGTGTATTTCTGCCTGAGCCTGCGTGCGCGCGCGCGTGCGTGCGTACTCCCATCGGTGCGTTCATCGCTCTTATCCGTACACCCACCTTTTTCTTGGTTTTGAGACAATCTCCCAGGATGCCTATTCTACATTAAACAGTGCTTTGAAGACAATTGAGCTGAGACCCAGGCTGATCAAGGCTCCCTTATCCCTCCCAGCACATCTATTATCAAAGCCTTCGTACCATTACCGTCATTATACACTATGTATTATTATTATTATTTTCAAATGCAGCGCTGAGAGCAGGCGAGAGACGGGGGCCGCCGTAAACAAATCTATTATTGGTGATGAATTGCATAATAACACAGGCATAATGCCGTTCTCTCACAAAACTGGTGAAGGTGCTGAACTGGAAAAAGTACCCCGTCTGTAAAATTTGAATAAACAATGGGCGAGAGAGGGGGAGAGACAAAGACGGAGCGGTCGTTAGATGCTGTGTCTTTACTTGAACGTTAAAGACTGTTTGCTTAGCTCGCCACCCCGCGCTGTCGTCTCTGTTATCAGCCGTGCGCGGCGTTAAAGATTTAAGAGGACGCGGCGTTTAAGAAGAGAGACCTCCGAACTCTGGCTTCTTTCTTGGACTCTGCGTCTGTCAGCAATAAACACACAGAGGCTGCCTTTTGATAGATCGCACATGAAAGCAACGCGGCTCTGAGCACTTTATTAGGAACGTCAGACTGAGCAGTGCTTTACTTTACATTTAAAAGGAAGCACAAATGTTTCCATTTGTGGGCCTGAAACTGCACAGGTCACACGGGAAACACGCAGAACGCGCTCGCTGTTTTTCCAAGGTTTAAACTTTGTTCTCGTGTGCAGTGCATTCTGGGTCATGACCTGCTGGCTCTCCGGAGCTGACGTTACAATGAAAAGACGCCAAACTGAGCTGCGTTTTGTAGTCATTTCCTGGACCGTGGACGTGACGTCGGTCTTCGCGCCGTTCCCGACAATCCGGCCGAGTCATCATCAGGAGTCACGAAACATCGAATTTTCTCACGTTCTTGGACACCGACGTCTTTTCGTCTCTGCGAACGCGGGAAGTCGTCACCATGGCAACCAAGACACGAAAGCATTAAGCAACTGTCTTTATCTAAAACCATGAAACACATTATTCAAATGAATAATATTAATAACAGTAACTATCTGTGATGGGTTTGACTCAAACTTGGCGAAACGTCCTGCTCCAGATCGAGTCTGCCGGCTGATGAGGACGGAGACGTCTTCCAAAAGAGCTCCAGCTGTGTCCTCGTTTGTTTAAATACGAGCCAGAGACGCCGCCACCGCTCACAGGCGAAGGCTAAAATAGTAAATCCTGAGTTTTTTTCCCATGAGAAAAGTAAGAAAGCTGCTTTAGGCGACAATCAAACCAAAAGTCACGACTCCGAAGTCAGAGCCTTTCAGATGCTCCTCGTCTGTCTTCATGTTCATGCACAGTTTAACGTCTGCCATGTTTTTTCTGTTACCTTCAGCTTTAAATTGAAAATGGACAAAGAGGAAGACCTGCAGCGACTTGATGACACTACCCAGAATGCACTGGGATATGGCGTCCCACAAGAGACCGGATTTTGTCCGATTCTGTAAAAACTGAGACGGTCAGATTTAAACTGCTGCGTCTTCATACTCACATTATTCCTGCAGGTTCTTCAGCTGCACATGTTCACGTCATATTTACTACTATAAATACAGAACATCTCTCACATCCACCAAACACTCTTCCGTATGTTGGTCTGTCATATAGGCCATATTAAGCTGGGCTGTGGTCCCCACAAACAGTAGAAATAAGCCCCTCCCCCTTTCCTGATTGTAGCTGTGATCAGTTAAAACACCGATGATGTCATGTGATGCATTTGTTTCACTGCGTTTTAAAAACTAGAAATAAGACTTTTGCAGAACCGTGTACGTGTTTTCACGTAAACAGCTGTAACGTGTCGCCACATTTACTTTTGTAAACTAGTTGATGGAGGTTTTGTGTGTCGTCTGCTTGCGTTTTATTGACAGGTGTGAAACACTTTGTCCACACCTGCATCAGGTGTGCCACGGGCAGGTGAACACCTCTGAAGCTTTTGGTATTTTCGCTCCAGTCATTGGACGTGTTCACAGTCTCCATCACACTCTGCTGACTTTGCCCAAAAACAAGGTTTAAAGAGCTTCGTCCCCTGGATGTGACACGTCTCCCTCCGCTGCCCCGACCTGGACCTCTGATATTTCGTGTACCGAGCGATGTCGTACGTCACGGCTGCGAGGTTATCGCGGTCCGGGTGCTGCTGGTTCCTCGCATAGAGTAGTGCACGTTCATCCTTTTTTCTTCTTCCCGTCTTCTCCTCCTTCGCCCCGCCGGGCTGCGGGGGTCACAGAAGAACAAGGGCGTGAACCAACGCGTCCGTGTTTGTCTGCACGCGCTCAGACGCTGCTCAGCTTTGCTATTTTGAATATATTTTTGGGTAAATTGTGCGCTCACCGCAGACGGCTTCGCCGAACAATTTAAATTTTTAATATTCCATCCAATTTATATGGGCCACCGCTGAGGCGGGCTGACAGTGCCAACTGCCGCCCGGGTATATATTTATATTTTTTTATTTCGGTAGATTAAAAATGAGACGTTGCATCCATAGAAATTCCTTTGGCCTGATTTCTGGCCTTTCTCACCCGACTCCTTGCTCTTCTCTATCTTAAAACCATTTCACCTAAAGAAATAATCAATAAAAACAATTACGAGATCCGTGGCGCTCGCCTCTTCCTCGTCTTTTGGTTTTTCTCTCCTCGCTCCCTGCTTTTATCCTCTTGTCTTTTCTCCTACCGTCCTCTCTCCTTGGTGATTCACCGGGTATAATATTTAATTATACTCTATAATTTATGCAGGTTATCAAACTCTGAGCGCATCATTTTATGTACATTGTGTAAATTGCTTTTTTCTCTCGCTCTGGCTCTCTCTCCCTCTCTGTCTTTTCTTTTCCAGGCTTTTTTACTCTTGGATGGGAGGAGGGTAAATTCTTTGCAGGCATAGAGATATTGAAGCCCGGGTGCAAATGTGAAATGAATAAACAGGCTGGATCTCTTCTTCAAGGGCCTAAATGAGATCTGCACAAAATAATTTAAACTAGGCCCATTCATCAAGCCCACCCTGGGAATGTGTGTGGCAGCGGCCTGTGTATGTTGTCCATACTGTATGTGTGTGTTTCGCGTCCCTGGCAGCGATGGCGGCGGTGCGCTTGTGTAGGGAGACGGAATGACAGCGATTAAGAGTGATAGACAACCACATAAACGCTAAAATGAAGGTTTTATAGAAAAGTTTACCAACATCTGGGAAGTGAGTCACTAAATGCTTTAAACACTTTTCTCTCTCCACTCTCCGAAAAAATGTTCTGCCACACTAAATCCCCCAAAAGCCCACACGGGCTGTGTTTATGGAGATATTACCCCATCTTTATGTCTGCACGGGTGTTCCCGACGTTCCTGGTCCCTGTGTACGACGAGTCAGAGGAGACGGACGAGGTGAAACGGCGTGATCCCGTGGATGGATCGATCCTGGACTCGTTGATGACGTTCTTCAATCGTCACGTGTGCTGAACGTCGTTACCGCACATGTGCTGAACGTGGTTTTTATACATTGTAAACATCAGTGCTGCATCGTATCTGTCAGCTGCGTACCGATTGGCTGATGATTTACGAAAACGAGCGAGAGAGGCAAAGAGGTGGACGCTTCGCAGTTCGGTCATCCCTGCTTTCCCACGTAATGTGCTTCTGCTCGCCCTCAGCGACCTCGGCTACCTGCGGCGAAACGTCGGACAGCTGGGTTAAGGGACTCAGTGTGCCGTCGTCCTACTGAAATATGAAGGTCTTCTCTGAAAGAGGCGCCCCTCTTCTCTGGTCTCGGCGTCCATGCTTGAATCTGGCCTCAGATCAGTTTCCACATGGCCAGAGGAGACGGCGCCGTTTCTGGATCATGGTCACGTCTGGACGGCGTTCTGATTTCTGTTTTTGGCGCTTTTTTAATGACTTTGTCAGCTTTGTCCCTGCGCACAGAGATTCCTCCAGATTCTCAGACTACTGAAGATGATGAGACATTCAAAGACTTAAGATTACATTTTATGTTGAGGAACATTATTTTCAAATTTATAGATTTAGAGGTTTTTTGCAGACACTCGGCGTCTCTAAGATGCTCTTTTGTTTTACCCGGACATGTTACTGACCTGGTGCCAATTAGTCTGTTTTTTTTAGGACCACTTGCACTTCCTGCCTTTTGTTCCTTCTGTGCCAACGTGTTTGAGATGCCATCGAATTCAAAATGAGTTTTTCTCAACATGTAACATTTGGAGATTTATAAACCATTGTATTTTATTAACATTTTCCACAGTGTTGTGGCACAACGTTCCTACAGGTGACGATTCCTGTCACTGTCTGTGCGTCATTAGGCGCCCGTGCTCGGGGGCTACGGATATGTCCAGTTCAGCATGCAGTGAAATCATTTTTTAAATAATCTGTAGTTTGTTTTTCAGCCCCCGTTTTAATCACCGATAACAGTTTGCCTGATCACTGCAGTGTCTGCGTTCGTTCAGAATAAACCTCCACAGATGTCAGATTTCTCTCTGAACAAGTGTCAGTGTGAAAACGGGCAGAATTAGTCAGATCTCTGTACCAATTATGGAGACAATAATACTCGAGCCAACAGCCACTTAAAGTTATTTACATTCGAAGAGAAAAAACCAAAATAAATGTTCACGCTGTGAAGGAGACCGAAGTCATCCAGTTCTTGGCAAACTAACAAGAGATAATCAGATGACCAAAAAAACCATCAAATATTAATTTAAAACTTTCAAACATTTAAGCACATGATGCTCTTATAACAGCACAGTTTGTGTCTGTAATTAGTGCTTCTGATTTCTCTGAAAATCATCACCAGAATCATCTGGGACAATCGCTCCTGCAGCCTCGTTTGCTCAGTCGGTCTGTAAAAACCGCCAGGCTGAATTCATGAAACACTCGAGAAACAAGCCAGTGTTTTATTTCCACAGATCTGGTCACAGTGTTTCTAAATGAAGGGCATTTTCTATCCTGCTGACACTGATGACACACTTTCTAATCAAAGTGTGAATCCACTGAAACCAGGTGGCAGCATCATCTTAGTGCAACAGTAGTGACTAAACATTAAACACAGCAGAAGTCGAGCGTGTCGTGAAAGGTTTGGACCCAAAAACACAAACTCAGACGATGGAGTAAAAAACAAAAACCAAGCTTTACTTTGGCAAAGATTCCAACAAACGGGAAAAGAAACAGCTGGCCAAAAATGACAAACGGGTGAAAACAATCGGATAACAAGACAGAGAACTCAAAACTCAACAGCAACCACAAAGACAACAAAGTAAGACGGGAAACGACACGGGCACAAAGTAAACGTGACCAAAGAAAAACGAAAAGAAAAGAAACCAAAAATAAAAACCATGCAGAAAATATCCAACAACAGACAGAAAGTTGGAGGACGATGAAGAAGCTGCTTCATAGGTCCTGAGTCATCGTGCTCTCGCTCTCAGACGTGCCTGGCGTTGTCAAACAGAAGGCGTTGCTATAACACTGCGTTTGATATGATGCAGCCCTGACTCCAAACTGCAAGAACGTGATCTCAGAGAACGAGGCGAACCAACAAAAGCAGGTTTGTCATTTGACGCTCGAGTCCATGCGATGCTTTAGCGATGCCTCATGCTTCACGGCATCGAGTCAAGTTTATCTGTGGCCAGAATCACGAACTAAGAGATAAAAAAGTCACGATTGTTTCATCATCAGTCGTGAACCAGCGCTGGACTGCTCTGCTCATTTCTCACGAAGACATTTTTATTTATTCATTTATTTTTCTGCAGCATTTTATTTTGACTTTCACTTGTTGTATTCATTTATTTTTGACCCTCGATGAGACGTATGCATTTTTTAAGCTGTTTCGTAACACGGGAATTTCTTTTGGAATAAATAATTTTATGTTGTTCATTTTGTTCTCATCGTCGGTCAGAGGTGTGTGTGAGAACAGGTGACGGCCCGTCGGTTGTCACACGTTCAGCTCGCACACTGAAACCTGCATTTCCTGTAGCGAGAGCACATCTGAAGCGGTCCACTTCCTGCTGCGTGCTACATCGAGAAAAGACAAACCAACGTTATTCTCCACAAAACGCCCAACGCTGATTTGTGAAAAAGAGTTAGGGTCATAGTTTAAAAACCACACCCAGTCATCAAAGCTTTGACAGCCCCTGATTTAAAGGAACGAAATGAACAGCCTGGAGTTTTCTATGAATGAGCTACAAATGTTGACAACGGGTCACAAACCTGTGTGACAATGACCGTAGGTGCAAATGTTGCTTACTCTCTTAGCATAGTGTGGTGTGTTTTAGTGCTTGTGTGGCGCACTTTGTGTCATATTTGGTGCTTATGGTGTGTTTGTGTGTTAAAGTCTAGCATCCTCTGCATCCCCAGCATACCCCCCAGCCCGGCTTAATAGCCATATGTCAAGTGCTCAGGGAGTGTTAGGTAGGGAGCTGTGTGCCTCTGAGCGTGTGCACAAAGTGACATGCATGCTAGCGATGTACAGTGGAGCTGAGAGCAGAGGAGAGGAGAGCAGCATGTTGCTGCTCTGCTGGAAATGACATCATAGCAGGGGTTAAACAGCCACTGTTTACCTTGATTTATAATCCTCCTCTCCCCTCCTCCTCCTCACATGGAGGGGTGAGGCCAGCTGCTGGGGAGGGGAGGGAGCAGAAAGAGCAAGGATGGGAATCACGGAGCAAAATAATGGAAATTAATTTGACCGTGAAAAATAAGGCGTAATTTGAATTGATGCTTTTCCTGTTGTCAAGCAGATTCTTGTACCTGCTGCCCCGATAGCACACGGTTTGTTCACACCGAAACAAAGAGGTAAAAAATGTTTTTGAGCTTTGTGTTGATGGACACTGATGTAAAAATGGAGAAACTCACACTCAGTGGAGCAGCATTAAGTCTTATAGAAAAGCTGTTTCTGTCTGAATCTCCAGCTATAATCACACAGAGGTAGGCTGATGTTACAGGATGTCTGATTTTAAAAACAAACATTTTAATTATAGTATTCATTTGTATTAATTAACCTGTATAGGATCAGAAAATAGCTCCAGAACAAGATGCCATCAGTATGTACAATATAAAATAATTATTGTTGAAAAATTCTCTTTAGAAAGAGAAAACCACATGAGCCAAGGTAAGAAGCCCAGCTGCCTTCAGTTCAACAGCTCAAGTCTACCATGACCTGAATTACTGAGAACCTACACAAACACACTGCTCACCTGGTCTCTGAACTCTTTCCTCTCTAATAATCGGCTATGTACCTAGGCCATCTAGACCCAGTAGTCTTAGCTAATTATAGGCCAATCTCCAACCTTCCTTTCATATCAAACATCCTTGAAAGAGTAGTTGTCAAACAGCTAACAGATCATCTGCAGAGGAATGGTTTATTTGAAGAGTTTCAGTCAGGTTTCAGAGCTCATCACAGCACAGAAACAGCTTTAGTGAAGGTTACAAATGATCTTCTTATGGCCTCTGACAGTGGACTCATCTCTGTGCTTGTCCTGCTAGACCTCAGTGCAGCGTTCGATACTGTCGACCATAATATCCTATTAGAGCGATTAGAACATGCTGTAGGTATTACAGGTACTGCACTGCAGTGGTTTGTATCATATCTATCTAATAGACTCCAGTTTGTGCATGTAAATGGAGAGTCCTCTTCACACACTGAGGTTAATTATGGAGTTCCACAGGGTTCAGTGCTAGGACCAATTCTGTTTACATTATACATGCTTCCCTTAGGCAGCATCATTAGAAGACATAGCATACATTTACACTGCTATGCAGATGACACCCAGCTCTATCTGTCCATGAAGCCAGATAACACACACCAATTAGTTAAACTGCAGGAATGTCTTAAAGACATAAAGACCTGGATGGCCGCTAACTTTCTGCTTCTTAATTCAGATCAAACTGAGGTTATTGTACTCGGCCCTGAAAATCTTAGAAATATGGTATCTAAGCAGATTCATACTCTGGATGGCATTACCTTGGCCTCCAGTAACGCTGTGAGGAACCTTGGAGTCATTTTTGACCAGGACATGTCCTTCAACGCACATATTAAACAAATATGTAAGACTGCTTTCTTCCATTTGTGCAACATCTCTAAAATTAGAAATATCCTGTCTCAGAGTGACGCTGAAAAACTAGTTCATGCATTTATTACTTCCAGGCTGGACGACTGTAATTCATTATTATCAGGAAGTCCTAAAAACTCCCTGAAAAGCCTTCAGTTAATCCGAAATGCTGCAGCAAGAGTCCTGACAGGGACTAGAAGGAGAGAGCAGATTTCTCCTGTATTGGCTTCCCTTCATTGGCTTCCTGTTAATCCAGGTCTTAAATAATCAGGCCCCATCTTATCTTAATGATCTCATAGTACCGTATCACCCCAATGGAGCACTGAATGGGGGATTCCCATGATGCACTGAGTGTTTCTTCTTCACTCACTGTGTGTTTATACGCCTCTCTGCATTTAATCATTAGTTAATATTAATCTGCGGCTCTCTTCCACAGCGTGTCTTTGTTCTGTTTTCCTCGCCTCATCCTCGACCGGTCGCAGCAGATGGCCCCGCCCCTCCCTGAGCCTGGTTCTGCTGCATGTTTCTTCCCATTAAAAAAGGGTTTTTCCTTCCCACTGTCACCAAGTGGTTGCTCGTGGGGGTCAGCTGCTTGTTGGGGTTTTCTCTGTATTATTGTAGGGTGTTTATAATATAAAGTGCCTGAGGCGACTGTTGTTTAAATCTCTGGTTTCAAGCCTGACCAAATGAAACACGGCGTTCATTTTGGAAATGATGATTCTGTTAGAATCACAGCAGCATCCAGAGGAGGAGTCAGTGATTGGTAAGAAGTGAGAGGCTTACACCCTCACAGAGCCACGGGTTGTTTTAGTGGTTTGCCCACTTGCAGATCTCAAGTGCTTTTAACGAAGACGACTGGACTTGCTTTTGGTTATCAAACATCTCATCCAACATCTTCACCTCCCCGCCGAGGATGTGTTGCTCTATTTAAACTGCCTGAACAGGACTTGTTTTTAAAAAAATAATGAACCGTGATTGCTGGATGATTCTGACAGCCCCGTTCACCACTGGGCATTTATTTCTAGGAGTGGATGGATGGTTGAGTGAAGCTTTCATGTCTGAGTGTATGTTTGTGGACAGAGAAAAGAGAGGGAGATCACACCACTTCCCTGTCGCCTGAGGGCTGAATGAAGCTCAGGCCTAAATTCCTCATGTCTACCACAAAACAGCCCAGCATTCCTCTACTTTCTGACACACACACACATTCAGTCGCACACCCTCCCTTCACAGCGGTGGCAGCACTTCACAAAGGAACCATTGAAGGGGCTCCTTCAGTTTAAAAGTTGAAAAGTATGTCTAATTTTGGTCAGAGTTCATTAGGCAACACAAAAGTGGGAGCTTGCAGAGAACATGAGGACAGTGGCAGAGGCGAGTGCTTCATGCCAGGACTGATAAGAGCAGACAGAAACTACAAAGGCGCCTCTCCTTCAGAAGGAAGCGATGAAGAAGGAGGAGGAGGAAGAGGAGGGAAGCAGGAGATAGAAAGAATGAAACCAAACAGCGAGCGAAAAAAGTCTCGGGCCCCGAATGCTGCTTTTAATACATGCGTGTCAGTGTTTGTTAATGTGAGCGAGCCAGTGTTCGAGTGAAGCTCGGGGAAGAAAGAGCAGCACAAATGCAATGAAATTGAAATAGTTTAAGCAGGACCACTGCGCTGACGGCATTAAATTGTCATCACATCTAAGTGAAAGCTGTGTCAGAAACACGACTTTGTGTCAGCGGCAAATCCACGCTCGAGTCAGCGCCGTCGCCGCGCCACGACGAGGACGTTAGGAGCTTAAAAGCAAAAGCAAAAGCAAAGCGGCACGTCCCGAGAATCAGCAGCATTGTTAAGGACACTTTAAAGATGAATGTGGACACTCATCTGCTGTTTGTGCTCTAACTAGGATGCAGTGTTGCTGCTTTAGTGTTCGGCCCTGAGCTGTAAATGGATATTGGAGATTAGATCTTTCATCTGGAGAGAGCCATGTCATTTTCCTATTTTTCTCTCTTATTGATTCTGGCCACTCTCAGCTCCACATGAACAAAACCTTTCAGACTAGAAAAGGCCAATTCAGAGATGTTCACACTGCCTGCTTCACCACTATCGTGCTTTATTACGGAAGATCTCGCTGCAGATGGGGATAAGATTTGATAGATAAATGCACGGAGAGATAGATGTGCATTAGCTTGGCTGCTGTTTTATTTTAAAACGTGACTCAAGTTACCGTCTTTGCTGCGCTGCACGTATTGCCACGATGTGAGTGAATGAGGCTCTTTACGCAAACACTGCTGCGGTGTATCTGCCGCGATGATGAGTCCTCGAGGGTCTGCTCGCTCTGGGATGCATAAATTTAAGGAGATATGTAAAGTGTGAGCAGACGTCCGTTAGATTTGGGCGCTAATTGCAAAAAAAAAAAAAGCCCACAAATGGCACCTTTTAGGGATTATTTGCAAGCTGGCAAATCCAACAGATCCAAGTTTATGTGGGACTGCATGGCATTTTCACACATCCTAACTGCCTCCGAGTTTATAGGAAAGAACACACATCACAGAAAAGACACTCAGAGATGATAAGCAGACTGTTAAGAGTGGCTGCGATGTGACAGAGGAGAGAGGAGACGTTTAAAAAACCGCCTTCAGTAAGAATATATCAAAGAAAACTTTAACCCACATGTTAGATATATCCAGATGTCAGGCTAGCATGTCCCACACAGACTGCACGACCAGGTGCGTCACAGCTTCACCGTGGGGCCGGATGACCCCTGAGAAATGGTTTTAACCTCGAGGGAGCAAAGGTTAAATAAACAAACGAGAGGTGGGGAGGAAATAAAACACGACGTACGTAAACTGCTTGTTTTCGGCGACTGTTTCAGGGCGGTCTGGTTTGATGCATTTTTTTCATGGACTCCAGTCATACGTTTAAGACGGAAACAGGAGCAAAGGTCATGTCAGGAACCATTTTTCAGGTAAGTGTGACGCAGGCTCAGCGCCTTTCACGTCTGGACCGCAGCTTCGCTAAGCAGCAGGAACACAGACCAGTGTAGCATCGGGCTAATGTCTTTAGCTAGCGAGGTCCATCCCATAATGACTATCCTCAGCATAAGCTTCAGCCACCCACTCTCTGTCCCCACCATAGACTTACCCTAGCATTGCGAGCTAATGAAAACAAATGGCTTTTCAATGGGCAGACAAACCTATTTCAGACATTCATCATCAGCCTCATAGATTTCTAAAATCCCATCAAGTCTGTCCCTGGCCCACACCTCACTTTGTCTCTGGCTTCCTCTCTTTGTTTATCCATCTTTCTTCCCGCTAAATCCCACTCACAAACTTTCCAACTTTTCAGCATCATTTGTACACGCTCCGTGTAGAATTACCCACCTGACAGTGATTCACTCAGCGAATCTCTGCTGACGGAAACGAGTGGACGGGGCAGTATTATCCGGGGACGACACGACGGATGGAAACTTGCTGCTAATTTCACTGAGGGCTTCCACCGCTTCTGCTAAACTTCCACATTTTCCACAGCAAATAAACCAAAAATTTGATTAGATAAGATCAGACTTTAATGATCCCTGTGAGGAAATGGAGTTGTTGGCGCAGCGCAGACAATAATCCACTGCAGATAAGAACAGGAAAGACACAGATTACATGAAGAAAACACAGCAAATAATAAAGAGTAATAAAACAAATAAGTACTAACAATGAAGGAACATCGTGGCAGCGGAATAAATAATAAGAACATATTCTGCAGCGCATCAGAGATATAAAGCAGGAGATCAGATTGTGCGTGTAAGACAGCAGCGGCGCTGAGCATGGCAAATTTAATTTGGATAGAAGCATTTTTGTTTGTCTGAAATAAGCTCTTGATGGTTCACCAGAGGCAGGAGCGTCACAGAAGAAGAAAATAGCTGCACATCCACCCGAGCCCACGGGTGGAGGGCGCTCCCCTAACCTCCGGGTCACGATTATCATGTGTTTAAGTCACATCGCTGGCTGAGAAGTCTTTGGTAGACGGTCGCATTTATGGCAACACCAGAGCTGTGAGGAGAGACCAAACTGAATTATTACCTCAGGACTTTAATGACATCATACAGCAGCTGGATGAAATCTCACTGTCCACAGGTCCACAGGTCGCTGTGGGCGGGACTGATCAGCAGGTGTCTGCGTCCGAGCCGCGTGACAGCCATGTCAGCGAGCATTAGCTGATAGCATAGCACTGCGCCCTCCCATCCAAATATGGTCACTTCCTGAAGCATGTTGGTGGGCGGGGCTTAGAGGTGATTGTGGTTATATCAGTTTGTCATACAAACGTTACAGACGTGTGCTTTAACAGTGCGACGTTTCAAACATGAGCGCTCAGCGTGTGCAACCTGCTCAGCTGAATCAGCAACCAACACGGACGCTGACAGCAGGCCTGACTGATGATGTCATCAACAAGTGCCAATCCTGATGAGGGCGATGGATCGGCGCCAAGCTGCGGGTGGCCTCTGTAACCAGATGCCAACACACACACACACAGAGGGCTTCGGTACAAAGACCGCCGCCGCCATCTTACAGCAGGTCAGCGGCGCTTCTGCTGCGTGAGGGGACCCGGTTTGAGCCAGAGCCAAAAGAAAATGAGCAGCACGGCGACTGAATTATTTGTAGCTGGTTTTGCTGACCGTGCCTCGTTAAACACGTCCATGAAACTTTTCTTTTTGTCTATGAAAAACGTCTCCAGGTTCAGTAATGTGATAAAGAAATAATAATACATGTGAATATGTCCTTTATTCCCCCACATCTGCTGCATCAGAAACATGCGGCATAATTCATCTAACAGGTCTAAGCTCACGCAGGTTCAAGAGCGAGCGGCGTCATTAAACACGAGCCAGATAACCACAGACTCCACGTTTATCCTCCAATCAGAGGCGACTGCTTCCTCAGCACTTTGCTTCATCGTCTTTAAGCCTTCTTCCTGTTTTACACTCACTCTGGTGGGTTAAACCCAGCTGAGCAGTGTTGTTTTAATATACCCATAATTCAGTGTACCATAATCAGGCTTAAAGTGCAGACTGGGCCCTCGTGCCTTTTCTGTGTAACTGATATGAAGAACAGACGGACGAGCAGTTAATACCATGAATGTTTTTATTATGATGTACATCAGGTGCATTTTGTGCCATTAATAAATGAAATAGTTCATTCTCTGCTTTATACTGTACACAACTGTGCAGCTGTGTGGCTGGTAATCACACAGTGGTGTGTGCATTAGACATAATTATGAATTTTAAACATTGTGACCACTATGCCTTTAAAATGAGAACACATTTGTAAAAGCAGCCAAGTTAAATATTTGTCTCCACGCGGTGAAACGTGCAGCAGATCTCTGCTGGGACTGTAACATCAGAGTAACACCAGAGTATGAAAATGCATGACAGAAAATACAACATCAAAATAGCAATTTTATACTTAAATTAATCATTTTTCTCTGTATCACAGTTGCGATGTTTTCAATTTGCTGTTTTTGTGCCCCCCCCCCGTAGGTAGGAGCCCCTCAGCAGCAGAAGCAGGAGTGGTGAACAGTTAATAGTGGCACTGCAATAACAATAAAATGTCATCAATCTGTGGGCGCCTCCTGCCTCTGTCACACCAAGTTTGTACAGAGTAATGACATTAGGCCCGGAGAAGCAGGCACAGTGCTCTCTTAAAGGCACCACACCACCCAGCAAACAAACAAAACACCCCGAGAGACGAGCGAGGGGGCTGCGAGAAGGAGGGAAGGATGGAAGGAAGGAAGGAAGCGAGGGACAGAAATACAGATTTCTGGCTCATCAATCTGTTCCAGGAGCTCAGTCGCTGCTCGGCTTTACTGCTCCGTGAACGCCACGTTAATGTCACCTATCCAGCGTCACATCCTTCACCGCTAAACGTATTAGCCTGACAGGAGGCTGATTTCAGCCATCCTCAGGAATACACAGGCAGCTCGCAGTTTGACGAGATGTTAGCCAACACTGATGTAAAGATCAGTATTTTAACAGCCACACCTCCACAGGGGCACGAAACGGCCAGGTGCGAGTCAGTCAGCTCAGCGTTTCCCACAGATTTATATTCCGTTTGTGGTGCACGTGGATGTGTGATGGATTGCAGATTGTCTAAAACGTGCACACACCTCGCTGGTCTGTAACCTGATATAAACCTGACCAGCAGGGGGCGACTCCGCTGGTCATAAAACAAAGTCTATGACAAAAATGCGCCTGCTGCTCCCTCAAACCAGTAAAAACACCTACGGTGATGTTTTCACATCTTAATGAGTCAAATACGATGTTCATTTTAGACGTTTGGGTCCCATTAACGTCACAAAGTTAGGCGTGCTCCTTGGCTAGCTGTTCGCCACCATCCTGACGGTAACGCAGACAAACCTGACACTCCAAACACACCTGTGCAGTCTGCCCTAACCCTCACCTGACGACCACACGTTCACATGTCGCTGCACTCTAGTCAGCAGAAGAAGAAAGCAGCTAATGCTAAGTAGGTTGGGTATCAGTGTGCATCCACAGACATCTGCTAATTCGTGCTCAGTAACAGTAAAATAAAATCCTAATTAAGTAAAAAGCCATATTATTGGTCACATGATGTCATTAAAAGGCTCCAAAAGACTCTAACTGCACAAACACGTCCAGAGGCCCAGCTCAGGTGAAGCTAGCAGCTACAGCCACCTGTCAGTCAAAGAGGCCACACCCCTAATAACGCATAACAAATAAACAGGTGAGTTATAAAAACATCCTTCCCCAGTGCAGGTGTTATGAAGGAGGAGATTATAATTATCATTATAATTAAACATTATTTCTGCGTTTCATATGGAGTGTTTGGAGAGTCTTTCAGTCATTTTTAAATCAACGATGAAGAGATTCAAAAAGATTTTCACGTTTCTTTCACAGCACAGAAAAACTGAACACGCCACCAAAAGCCTCCGGTCCTTTCTTAATATATCTGTGTGCCTGCACGTGCTGTTAGTGACAATAAAGTTGATCTGAACCAAGCCCTGTTTTACGTGTGTGTGTGTGTGTGTGTGTGTGTGTGTGTGTGTGAGCTTCAGTTTTTACATGTGCCAACCTGCTCTCATCAGGGTGTGTTTACTACCATCCATCTGTATGCCTGCTGGTGACACATCAGCCGCCATCACACACACACTCTGCCCTTACCAAAGTGTGTGTGTGTGTGTGTGTGTGTGTGTTACTGTTAGGGAACAGGGGAGGCACAAGGGAGGAGGAGGGAGGGGAGGGTCTGGCCAGGCGGCATTAACCCTGCATCGCCTGAGGCCGCTGATCCTGTTTCTAATTCACCCCTGCTGGCGATGCTTATGCCGTCCTCCACCAGTTAGCACACAATCTGCTCCTGGGACTGCCCTCCGCCCACAGACAGCGTACAGTAACATACAGCGGGCGGTGCATCTCGCTCTCACCGTCACAGATCTGCTGCTCGAGTCTTCACGTTTTTGAGATGATGTTGACAGAACAACAAACTCAGCATTTGAATATCGGATTAAATTAGTTTATGTAGGGGCGAGTGCATCGCAGCAGACCCTCAGGGCGCCACAGGAGGCCCCTCCTTCCTGTCACCACCCAGGATGCAATTCCTCCATCGCTCCCGAAGCCATCAAAAATCTACAGCCTCTAAAATATTTGAAGTTTTTTTTTTTACAAATCATTTTGTTTTGTTTTACCTCAACTTCATCTACAGTAAAGTAATCCTTTTACACACTTCCATTCTTTGTACTCTCCATAATGACTCAACCCCGTCTGCATCATTATTGTTATTATTATCATTATTATATCATCATTAGTGTGTCAAACATGTGTGAAGAAGCCGTTGTCCTGCAGGGATCAATAGGTCTTCTGATTCTGAACATGGGTATCTTATTATTAATGAGCATTATCCCAAAAACCTGCGTGCAGTTTTCACTTTGTCGTGTTGTTGAAGCTGAAAGTGTCAGTTATGAACCAGCTGTGCTGGTAGCGTTTAGCTAACGTTGGCTGTCACTGCACTTTAAAATAACAGGTTGTAAAAAACCTTTTATTATAAAATATTTGTCTATACGATGAGGCCTCATTATTCAGGACTTTGTACATGAAAGAGCTTTTTTTACAATCATCCTGCCTGGAAGTAACAAATCTGGGTGAAGAGGATATTTCTAACTTTAGAGATGTTGCACAAATGGAAGAAAGCAGTCTTACATATTTGTTTAATATGTGCGTTGAAGGACATGTCCTGGTCAAAAATGACTCCAAGGTTCCTCACAGCGTTACTGGAGGCCAAGGTAATGCCATCCAGAGTAAGAATCTGCTTAGATACCATATTTCTAAGATGTTCAGGGCCGAGTACAATAACCTCAGTTTGATCTGAATTAAGAAGCAGAAAGTTAGCGGCCATCCAGGTCTTTATGTCTTTAAGACATAGAGTAGTTGACGTGTATGATCTGACTTCATGGACAGATATATCTGCATAACAATGAAGACGTAAGCAGTGTTTTCTAAAACTGTGTTGCTCTCAAACACTGTAGTTTTAAATCTCTGCAGGCCAGCTCCTGGTATTGAGTCAGGTGAGGACAGTAGAAACACATTAAATGTAAGCTTTACTGATCCTGAACCTACACGGCTTTCATGGCTAATGTGGGAACAGATTCTTCTGGACAGCTTTGTCCATCTGAGCGTGTCCTGTCACATAGCTCCTGTTCCTGTTTCTAATAATGAGCTCAGTGTGTGCGCAGTAATCCCTGTAGCAGCTCTAAACACTCAGTTTATCACACTTTCCTCTGCTGTAGAGAGAGGACATTCATAGATGGTCCTATTAGAAGCCCCACCCACCTGCTGCTCAATTAAAACAAGCTAAAATAAAAACCGCACGGTATGAGAAAGAAGGATTATTATGGACTGCTAATCATGCCAAGCTGCTCTGTTGGAGCCCCGTGACCGTTTCAGCCGCTGCTGCCTAACATTTCTTACCTGTACCATCACACCTTATCAGTCCTCCAGGCCAGCCTACAGAAATATTAGACTCTCTGTCACCGCTTCCTCTCACACACGCCGGACCAGATATAATTTGCGACTCTTTCCACAAGTGTCCCATCAGGTCTGAAAAGGTCTTTATAACTGTCGATGTATGAACACAGGCCTTCCCTTTTAATTCTGCACAATCCAGTTACTTCAGCGGGTGCGGCGGCTGGCAAACGACCCCTTTTATGGGGCTCGTATCCACAGGTTTATTCCGGGGTGTCTGACTCAGTATACATTATGCTAATGTTCTGTGCAGCAGGATGAAAGGTTGGTCCCACAGACTCCTTCAGACGGCTCAGAAGCAGCATCATAACATGTAATCAATGTGCTCTCTGCTTGCTTTCCCACGTTTAGCGGTACTTGTGTAATTGGTAATAGTGTGTGACACTTCAGTGGAACTCTGAGTTTATTTTTGGGAGTCGACTGGAGGTTTAACAGCACGGTTAATGAAACAACAAATCCTTTTATTTACAGGCAGGGTATTCCTGTTGCTGACGTCCAGGTTTTTGTTCCTGCGGTTTCATAATTATCAGAGAAACAATGAGACGGGCTCCGTCGCAGGTTTGCAGACTGACCTGTGGGCTGATCAAGGTCGCACCCTTCATCACTACGGGTTACATAAAGTATTTGACTTCATCCACAGTTTTCTGAGATGTAAAATAACGCTGACAGTCAGCAAAACCTCACAAAACCATGTGAGTGTGAAGATATTCAGATCATAATCAGGACCTGAGCAAGAAAAACATCTGAGATTTTAAAGTTACAGAGCTTCACAAATGAATTAGGCCACCAAACCGTTTAAGGTCGATGCCGCTCTAAACCGGTTAACTGCCAAAAATTATATTTGTAATCTTCAATTTTCAACTACATTTGATGTATATAGCTTCAAATCACAACAACAGTCGCCTCGAGGTGGTTTACACTGTGAAGTCCAGACCCTACAGTAATACAGGGAAAATGCTAAAACATAATTATTGTTGTTTTCCATGAATTTTCAAATTTACTGCTTTACCAAAAAGAAGTAGTAAAACATGTTACTGATAATTTTGTTTAAGATGCCAAATTTTTGTTATTTATTGCATTCTTGAAACAGAAAATGTTGTTTTAATGGTTGAACATTAAACATTAAAGTTTTTAGTTTTAGATTTTTTAAAGTAGTATTTGTTTTTAAGAATAATAAACTAAGCGCTGTACATGAAATAAAAACTGACTGAATATACCAACGTTAGCTTGGGTTGGGACAGTTAGCGTGCGATAAATAGGAACACGGTTTGAATCATGATCGTCACGTTCAGGTCAGAACTGTTCCAGCAGTGCTCCTACGGGACACTCTTCATTTCCTGCTTCAGATCCACCCGCGAGTTTTTCGCGAGTTTGCTGTTTACCTCAGCTGTCAATGCCGAGTGAGCCGCGTCCAGCTTTACTTACTGTGGAGGAGGCTGCAACTCTTTGTGACAGCGAGTCAGAGAAGCTCACTTCTGACCAACTGAGCCATTGCAGCCATACTAAGGTGAGCTGTTGAGGATGTGCTAAACTGTTAATAAGTGCTAATGTTAGCTGCTGTTAGCCTTTCTTTGGTAGAGGGGGCCTTTTCTCTAAAATATGAGCCTCCATATCTTCAGAATGTAAAACAGCATTATTCAAAAATGTCCTTTTTCAAATAGTGGGAGAACATGGACGCCTCCACAACCTACAAACGAGTAAATTATCTTTTTTATTGAATAAGATAATAAAATAACTGACTTTTCCTCAGTGCTTTCTCTTAGTTTTTTTTTTAAATTTATTTTAATATTACATTATTCTTTGTTTTTGGCGGGGGGGGGGGGGGGCGCGTTACCAATTGGACCACATTCATAAAAACAGAGATGAACTAATACCTGCAGGTAAGCTTCACAATCTCATATAAATAGTTGGAATTAAATACACCAATTTGGGTAAGGATGCTGTTTACAGTGTAATGAAGATATTACATTTTACACACACACACACACGCACACACACACGCACACACACACACACGCACACACACTGTGTATCTGTGTGGCTCAAAGCAAAGCTGAGCTTGGTAGCAAGGTCCCATGCCTACCCTTATTTCACCATGTTAAGCAATGCACACACACACACACACATACACACACACACACACACACACACACACACACACGCATTCTCCATGTGAGGGGGAGCGGGCGGTGGGGGTACGCCGGTTGCCTTGGAAACACTTCAGTCCAGATAATTATTACTGTAACTGTCTCTGCACACCCCACCTATAATGGAAATGGATCATAAATTATAATCAGTGAGTGGCAGCCTTCTGCCGGGCTTCCTGCTCGCTGCTGCCACCCACTGTGCGGCAGAGGAAGCGCGGGGGAGCCGTTCCTCTGCCCTCGCCTGAACTGACAGGAAAAAAGCCATACATCTGCTTTTTTCCTTTGTTTTCTCTGCGCTTGGTACATTTTCAGAGTGAAAGTTAAACCCATATGACAATAACAATAATATAAAAACATTAATGGCAGAATGGAAATCTGGCATCATGCTGAATCTCTTTAAATATTTACAAAGGCCTATTCCCATGGTCCGTTCGTAAGTAATCAAAAAACAATTAAATATTCTCGCCGGTTGAAAGTCGCTTTTTTGTTTGTTTGTTTTTAAAACAAAATAATTCAGCGCCTTATAAAGAAGTAGTCCGGGCTCGAGTCGTAATTGCAAAGTGAGCGCCCTACTTTCCCCCGTTCTCACAAAGGGGAAGGAACGACCAAAAAAACTAAAAAAAACGAGGGGAAAAATGAATAAACAAACAAAATCATAGATTGAAGTAGCATTAGGAATATAAACTAGCAGCCAAAGGAAATGCAGTAATTGCCTGGCTGTGTATTTACGGTGGCCTTTGTTTCGCAGTCATATCCCAGAGAAATGATGAGTTTCTGGCCTCGGGTTTGATGGCTGGAGGATGCGGTTTTCCCCAGCCGAACACTTTTATTAGCAGCGCTTTCTTTTACTCCCTTTCTCATCTGAAACTTGAAGCTATTCATCACGTCCTCGCACCGCAAACCTGCCTTTACGCTGGCTGCTAAACAGCTGATTTTAATTCAGCTCTCTCCTATGAAGTGCTTCCCGATCGCAGACGAGGTCTTCGCCGCACTGCCAATTACTGGCGAGCTGCAACCGCCTTAAATCAGCTTCCACTTATCAACACGGCTTCAACCGCAGCGGTCAGATTACTGTCAGACAGCAGGTTTAAAAGCCAAACCTCAACAGAAAGTCAGGTTTCATATCTGGTGTCGTCTCGGCTCACCTCTTCAGTTTTAAAAATGAGACGCGGCAGCATTTTACTTCCTGCATCCAGCGAGCGGCAAAGTTTCGGGCTGTTCAAATGACCTCAGCATTATGATTGTAACTCTGCAGAAAGCGTGGCAATGAAACCTTTTAATCATCAATTGTTGTTTCTGCTGAAATCCCAGTCCATTTCTTTTCAAAGCACACACACAATCTCTTTCAGAATAAAGAAAAAAGAAACATCTTCTATCCGGTAACTGAACAACTTTAAATTACACCATCTCTCAACTCTTTTCAAAAGCCAGGCTGTGGCTGCTTCAGGAGGCAGGACCTTTGAAAAGTTGATAGCACCTCGTGTTGGCAGTTTACGGCCAGAGGTTTCGCTCACTGCACAACGCAAATCACAGGTGGGTTTCCTCATTAGGCGCTATTGACAGGCCACATAAAACAGAATCCATCGCTCCTGCAAAAGGCTGCGCAGCCACCATCTTCCTCGCCCCCCCACCTCCTCATCCTCTCGTCTCTTTCTTTTCTCTGCCATGCATATTTCAGATCAGGAATAGATGTCAGGCGGTGCGTGGGAATTATTAATCTCAGGCTCCGTACTCGTGGCGAGCTGTTTAAGGATTCATACTAACAAAGGGCAGCGGAGTCACGCAACAGGGCTGACAAGGCCCGTCTTTCCACCTGCACATATCCTACCTGTCTGCTGCCTCACACACACACACTTTTTCTTCTGTTGCTCTCTCACTCTTTGCCTTTGTCTCTCGCTCTGGCTGACCTTTGGAGCCACTTAGGTTCACAAAACACCTCCAAACAGTTCCTCTCTAATGGCCCACTCCTCAAACAATCGGTAGAACGACCTGAGGAAGATGATTGATCTCTGACAAGCGGCTCGATGCATTCCTATGAGTCATTAGATCAGCCCGGATGGAGAGAGAGAGAGAGACCTATCGGAGAATTGGTGCAGCTGTGTGTACAACCAGACCAGGCATTTATCTAATGTCAAGACTCGCAGACAACCTTTAGTCTGAGTTTGATGTTGGAGGAGCTTTGGAATGACAACACATGCACACGAGCTCAGGTCAAAGAAAACCACACACACTCGGAGTAAAAGCACTCGTCTGCCGTGTGCGCTCAAATTAATCTGCAGAAAGAGCCCACACACGCACACACGAGCGCAGGCGGCGAGCAGTGAAACAGTATCAGTGGAGCAGCTCGGCGCCGTGGAAAAGAGAAATGTCTTCTTTAAAGATCCTCTTGTTGTGTTGTCGCACTGGGAGATAAGGACGGATTAGGCTGAGAGACGCTCTGAGCTGAGACACGCAAACATGCTGTTGAACATGGAAGTGAAGCACCAGAAACTCTCCACGCAGCAAATCAACACACACACACACACACACACACACACACACACACAGCCTGACTTTTACACACCGTCAGCTAAGCCCCGTTTAGCTGACGGCCCTGCAGCCTCAGATGTGGATACAGATGTGAGGTTTGGAGCGCTGCAGTGTAAATATGCACTGACGTTTTTGAAGCAGGAAATCAAAGTTCAAAGGTGAAAATGTTCCAAAGAAGGGTTGTCAAACATAAGGCTCTGGGGCCAGAATCGGCCGGCCAAAGGCTCCAAGCTGGCCCACTGGACGGCTTTGAGGGCATACATTTTTGGAAAGTCCGTTCCTTCAGTGATGTAAATTAAAACCTTCCTGTTTTTTCACTGATAGAGAAACGTCTGTTTTTTATTTTGGGTCCACAGTAACCTTTCTGTCAGTGTCAGCCCAACGAGCTGTGCTGAAGGACTTCTTTCATTTACTGCTGCTGCATTTCTTTAATGTGTAGAAAAACTGAGATGTACTTCTTTCTGTTGCACCAAGATATTACATTTACAGCTACATTTGATTTATGTAGCACCAAATCATGACACCAGCTGCCTCAAGGTGCTTAATATTGTAATTTAAAGAACCTACAATAACACAGGGAAAAACTCAATCACATGATCCCCTATGAGCAGCACCTGGTGACAGTGGGAAGAAAGAACTCACATTTAACAGGAAGAAACCTCCTGCAGAACCAAGCCGAGGGAGGGGCGACCACGTGGTTGGGAAGACGGTAAAAGACACGCTGTGGAAGAAAGCCAGAGATTATAGTAACTAATGATACTGATGTCTCTCAAATGCAAATGAGACATTTGGTCTCCGTGGGACTACCTGCAGAGATAAAGGTTAAATAAAAACATCTCACCTACGATTTTCCAACATTAGAGGCCATCAGTAGTTTCACGAGTACATTTCCTTCGACTCTTGCCTGTGTCCTTTGACCTCGTGTCCGTCTCGTGTCACGCTGGAATCACGGCTATGCTAACGGCCACGTGTTTGGAGGAAACCTCTGCACCATCGCACGATCTACTAAACGCTTTTTATTCAACGTAAATAAGCAAACCTTAAAAAGTAAAATTAATACATGACATCATTTTTTTTGTATTTCGTCCACTTTGACCCTGGAAACCGTTCCCAAGGCTGCCCGAGGCCCAGTACTCACTCCTGGGGGGCGCAGGTCAGTTTGTCGTTAGTTTGAGTTTTTGTATTTTCAGGCTGAGAGCAGCTTTCTGTTGTTTGAAGATTCGCTTGTGAGGTTTTGACAGTGCGCTGGTTGTCGGGGACACGTTAAAAGCAGGCAATACGACACGACGTCCCACTCTCAAACACGTCCACCTCAAACTGACAAAGACATATTCATTTTGCTTTTTCAGACCTACTTTCCGTTTGCTGAAAACAGCCTTGTTAGGTGTCACACTACAGGTGTGGACTGCACCTGTGGGGACAGAAATGGACTTTTACTGAGAGCACAGCTGAATTATTTCCAGCATTTCTGTGCTTGTGATCATTTCTGGTCCAGCCTGCAGTGCTTGGCAGGGAGCTGCTCTTTGTGTGAGGCGTGTGTGTTGCTCCTCCTTTACCTCTAAAGTGTGTTTGGATGCGTTTGGGTCAGGTGACCGCATTCGCTCGCGTCTCTTTTTAAAACCTGCTGTGCGATTGTTCAGTAGGCACGTTTGGAAGCGCCCTCGCTTCTAGAAACTTCCTCTGCTGCCAAACGTGACACTGGCAGCCGTCTCCTCCTTCAGCGTTTGGATACACAAACCCGCTTCACGCTAGCGCCTATAAATCACGCGTACACGTGGTTCAGCCCCGTACGAACGCGCGTCCACCTCCATGTTTCACCGTGGCCACTGTGCTGTCACTCTGCTGCTTCCCGCCAGGACCGAGCCAAACATCCTGGACTCCATCTGATCCACACAAATTTCGGGGGGTTTATCTGACCAGAAATGTGCTGCCAATATTTGTCAGGCTTCTTCTCATGTTCTTTGGCAAAGTTTAATCTTTTAGTTTTGTGCCGTTTGTGTGGTTTTTTTTTCTTGGACGCCGTCCTCGGACGACGACTTTA
Organism: Perissodus microlepis; assembly: GCF_051167445.1. Taxonomy (NCBI): domain Eukaryota; kingdom Metazoa; phylum Chordata; class Actinopteri; order Cichliformes; family Cichlidae; genus Perissodus; species Perissodus microlepis. Next base: position 1,061,950 of record NC_140461.1, read on the forward strand.
TGCAATGCTGAACAGTCACTGAAACGCCAGATAATCTAACTTGTTCTCCCTGTCAGGACATCAAATACCGCTGTTCTGTGTCAAAGCTGCCGTCTCTGAAATGTTTTAGAAATGTTTGATGGGAAAATTACGACCCTCCCATTTAAACCATCAAATTGGGAAAACGATAGAAGCTCTGCAGCTCTGATTTGAGGGAAAAGTAACGCAAATGTTGATGAGAGGGTGGAGCGCTGAGTTAGGCCTCAGTCAGACCGGGCCCTGATGACCCCTTGGCAACCGCTGGTTGCTACGGAAACATTTTCTCCTCATGACTGTCATTTAATGATCGGTCTCATATCTTGTCAGCTAGCTAGCTCCATCCTTCAAGGACGGGGGTTGCTGCGTGAGAACACAGGCGGCTGTAGCTGCTAGCTGTCTGCTGGGCGTCACCTCAGCTAACTGGACCTCCGGACCGCGTTTGTTCTGTCGGAGCCTTTTTAATGACATCATGTGACCAAGACCATGGCTGCTGTGAGGTCACTGCAGTAACAGACTGAGCTAAAGTTAAAATGATGTCAGCCTTGGTGTTGATGTGGCGTCACTGACGTCTTTACGAGGACAGAAAGACGAGTGACTGTGTCTCTAATCACAAGGTGAGGATTTGTAAAGAGGTGAAAAGGCAGTGGCGCCTTCAACCTTTAATGCACAAAACTGCGCACACACACACACACACACACACTCAGACCCCCACCTCCCCTCCATCCATCTCCATCCACCACAACCCCGATCCTGTGCAGTGCCAAGGCAGCACAGATGCAAACTCCCCCCTGACCGGGCTACTGCCAAGGCGCCGCTTCCGAAGCCTCTCCACCAGCTGGAGACTCTGATGAGGCCAACACATCCATTTCCCTGGTAACCGAAGGGCCCAGACACACACACACACACACACACACACACACACACACACACACACATGCATATAAACATGTATATGTGTCCATGTGAATATGTATATGCCACACACATGCAGGGTCCCATCAACGCCCCCCCCCCTCCCCAGCCTGCCTGTGCCAGGTCTATTATCACACAGGATGTGTTGCAGGGCCACAACACAACAGCTAAATACATTTACACCCAGTAAGCAGACATATGCAGAGAACAGCCTGCTGTTGTGCTTAGCAGCACCCGCCCAACGCGTCACCTTTTCTCTACAGCGAGATCCACCTCAAAGACCCTGGAAACATTTCAACTGCTCTGCAGAAATATGAATGCATTTCAGATCTGAAAAGGTCTCAAACAGGCACATCACAGTTTGGAGGATAGCGTGCTGCTATAGTCGTTATTTGTGGTTTTTCACAGCAAATCAAAAGAGTCAAAGCCATCTCGCCTCATTATACCACAGAGGTCACTGAACGTGGTTCTTCCAGCTGAATCCAAAGACACCGTCCTGGACATCAGCTTTGGGGCCCGTGCCATTCTGTTTTTCTTTGTTTGTCTCCAGAAGTGACCACATTTGGGTGACAGGGTGCAAAGATCAGCTCATGCAAGATTGTCAGACTCTATGGGAGCATCACTCAGACACAGAACTTCAGTGTATTTGTCAGATAATTTAATTAAAAAGGCTCCATCACGATCCAGAGGTCCAGGACAGGGACTCCAGTTAGCTGCAGTAATGGTAAGTGGAGTGGCATTTATACATTTGTATATATTTAAATTTATATTTATACAGAGTTTACATATTCTGCTCAGAGCGCTTTCTCACTACAAGCCTCGTTCTCACACACACACACGAGTTGCTATGGTCTCTGAGCACATTTAACCTGACGTGTTAGCACGCGACTCTAAGCCCACCCAGTCCTGAGCCACAGACGTCTACAGACCTGTCAGTCAGAGGCCACGCCCCTAATAATACAAAGTGACTTATAGAAACATCCTCCCCCCGTTCAGGTGTTATGAAGGAGGAAATTCTGAACAGAGACCAAACAGTTTGTGTATCCGGCTGTAAACATGTTGTTCTCTGCCGGCAGTGTATGGGGGCCAACTCGCTGCTGCCTCTGCTGGACATTTGAGGAACTGCATGTTATTTAATGGTGCAGTGCATTCATTTTTCAGCCTGGAGAATGATCTTTAGCTAAGTGTAATAAAATGCACAGCACTTTGAGGAGTTACTATTTTACTATTTTAATGCGGTCAGCTTTTGTAAAGGTCAACCTGTTTGTGTCAGGCCAACAACGAAGGACCAGCATGGCAGGGAATGACAGGAGGAAGAGGAAGCAGGCAGGAATGCGGCTGCTGGAATGGGATCAGTGGCTGAGCTTTAACCTTGGGGCTCTTCATGCTGGAAAACGAGAGGGCCCTTAGCCTCCGTTTACACACAAAGGGCCAAAGAGGGTCTGCGCTTCCACCACCCCCCTCGCTGCTCCTCACATACAGACAATCCACTCTAAGACACGAGCAGGGTTTAGCTCTGTTCATGTCGAGCCCTGCAGAAACCTTTTGATGTCCCTCTTGTTTTTGAGGGGACTGCAGAAAGGCTGCAGGACTTTTGGATGCGCTGCCAAGAACAACAAGCGAGGAGGCAGCTGTGTGCGCGAGGAGGCGGATCGGCCCAGGAATCAAAGATGGCTGGCGAAGAAAGGAAAACAGCGTATCAAAGGAGGGGTCCCACGTAATTGGAGTTAGTCAGTGTCTTTAAATAAATTGAATTGGGCGGAGGCCACCAAAACCACACACACACACACACACACACACACACTAGAAGTGGACGATCAGAAACTTTCACTTTCCAGGAAATGTTTGCAGGAACTGAGAATTGATTTCAGCTGGAAAAACAAACTGACTTCAGCCACCCGCTCGCTATCCTTAAACACTATTTTCAACATGTGGTGTGAAATGTTTCGTCTTTAGACGGAGTGATGGCAAAAAACAAAATGAATGGATAGAAATAAAACAGCAAGAAATTATGAGTGAAAACCTGTGAAGACAAAAGTCTGCTGTGCAGTTCTAAAGCATCAGAATAAATGCCCAAATAACAGCCCTGAGACGTTTCAGGTGACCCGAGTGCTTCAGTTTTATCTATTTAGCACGATCAGATAATACAGAGAAAACACAGCAATCGGACGACCCCCGATCAGCAAGTACTTGGTGACAGTGGGGAGGAAAAAGGCCCTTTTAACAGGAAGAAACCTCCAGCAGAACCAGGCTCAGAAAAGTCAGCCTGTGAAAAGAACCAGAGCAGGGATAGCTCCGCCTCCTACCTCCTACGGTAACTAATGCTGTAAAAAACTATGAGACAGGAAACAAAGAACCGGCGAATGTTTCGACTCATCGCTGTTTACCTGCTCAGCTGATACAGGTACATCCCTGTGCTGGACAAAGACGGTGGTTACAGTTTTGCCTGTCTGCAGCACCGCACGACTAACATCATTTTTAAATATAGAGGCTGTCATATAAAGATGTTTTTGAGGCTAAATCAGTCACTGCAACAGGAAACAAAATTATATCCTGATATTTCACAAACCTTTGCAACAATTATATTTATGACCATACAGAAAAAATATTGAATAATGCTGAAATGATGCTTGCAGTAAATGAAGGACACCATGCTTTCCACAGAGCTGCTGTCACCGATGACAAGCTTTCTAATTCAGTGAATCTACTGAAAGCAGGTGGCAGCAGCATCGTAGCGCGACAGCAGTGACTCAGCAGAAGTCAAACACAAACACAGATGTAGCTCAGGTCGTGTTTCCCTGGAAATTAGGAGCAAAAGTATAAAAGAACTGCTTAATACATAACGTAGCCTATTATTACATACCACAGAACAAATGTGCCAGAGCTTATCTTTACATGCTGTGGTGCAGATTTTGGACCAAACTGAAGTAAAAATGAAAATAAAGACAGCATGCACATCAAAATAAACCGTGTCCCACAAACCTCTGCACAGAAGGTCAAAGGTGACTTTTCAATAGCACCAGCTGGAGCTGTGATAGACTTTGGAAAATTCCCGCAAAAATGATGTCACTTCCTGTTGTCGCAGTGAGTGGTGCACATGAAAAGCATGTGATAGGTCATGTTGATCACATGATGACATATCTTCCAAAGTAGGAAGTGCTGTGAACAGCCAATCAGATGGATAAAGAATCTGGATTGTCTCGCGGTTTCGTTACCTGATTTCTGCAAACCCCGCCCACTGAGGCGTCATTAATGTTTGATATGTTAGAGTCAGTCCTCCAGGTTGTATGCTCTTATTTTGGAACCTGCTTTTAAAAGGAAGAACCCTGAAATCTGTGGCGCACCGTCACAGAACGAAGCTGAAAAACATTTCCTACCGGGGATGTTGTGTGTTAGGTCGGGCCACCACATTTTCACCACCTAAACACGCCACTAACCTCCACCCACCATTTCCCCTTCCTGTCACATAGATCCTCACTCGGTGGATTCATGTCTTTACCTTCGGGTGACACGTCACCAGCTGCTAGCATCTCCTTGGCCGTACTCAGGTCGTTCCCAGCTTCAGGAACAGTTTTCCTGCATACTTTGCATTCCGGGTGGATGCTGAAGAAGCACGTGCTCGCTCTCAGACATGCCGGACAATACGGCACAGCCCTCCTGCTGTGCAGGCTCGTCTGCCCTGAACCTCGGCTGTGCAGTCAGGACTCCTGTGCAGATCACCTGGGTCCTCTAAAATCTAAAAGAGCCAATCAGCAGGCAAACAGGAAGTGTATGAGCCAATCAGGACATTAAGAGTGTCTTCTATCTTCCTGTCCTCCTTCCCTCACCCCAACCAATCACAGCAGATGGCCCCGCCCCTCCCTGAGCCTGGTTCTGGTTCCTGTTTCTTCCTGTTAAAAGGGAGTTTTTCCTTCCCACTGTCGCCAAAGTGCTTGCTCATAGGGGGTCATTTTTAGTTAGTTTTACTTTTCTTGCAAAGTCTTGTTTTTATTTTTATTTCCGTTAACGAAAATTTTTTTCGCTTCTAGTTTTCGTTAACGATAATAACCTTGATCAGGATCAGCATGAAGTTTTTCTTGTAATATGCTGAAAGCTTTAAGAGGAGTGTGTGAACACAGTAACATCCCCCTCCTCGCCCTGATCTGCTCAGTTAAGTGATCATGAAGTGAACTTTATGCTACAAATACACTTTTTCCATCTTGCACACTCCATTACAGCCTCTTAAGAGATATCCATGCGTTTCCTGAGGCTTCGTGCCCCCAGGGCCTCCCCTCTCCTCGCAGGAAGAAATCATCAGCTAAAGCAACAGCTTCTCCTTTCCCCCACGGCTACTCCAACCACACACATGTACCACTTATGCCTGGAAATCACATTTCCCCATCACTTTAGCACCATCGCTTTTTAAAAGCATGCCATTTCCCACCAGTTTAGGCCGAGTAAAGAGATAAAGAGGATAACACAGAGGCTGCTTTAAAGATGGCTGCTCGGGCGTGCTGTGATGTCACAGGTTGTTGTTTCCACGCTGTCCCTTTGTCACGTCACTTTTCTCATATAGACGTGAGGTCAGGCAATCGAGGTCCGACGTGGCTTCGGTCATCACTGAAGAAGAAAAGCACTGAGCCTCGACTTCAGTGTTGCTGCTGTCGCCATGAGAAGCGACAGCAACACCGGGACGGTTTGTGGACTCAAGATGTTTTCTGCCTTTTGCAGATGATGTGCTTCTCCTGGCTTCATCAGGCGGTGACCTCCAGGCCACGGGCCTCAGCCAAAGAAGGGTGGAGTGACGCTTTGGATCCAGGAGTGCAGTTGATCTTTGTTCCCACCCTCACCTACGACCACGAGCTCTGGAAGCTTCCTCTGACAGGTGTCTGGACTCGGTCATTCATAAAGGGCTGAGTAGAGCTGCCACTCGACCTGGATCCCTCCTGATCGCCTCCTAGGCGAGGTGTTTCACACGTTGTACCAGGAGGAGACGCCGGGGCAGGCCCAGGACCCCTGGAGAGATTACCTGTCCTGCATGAGCTGGGAGGGGTGGACGTGGAGAAGGGAGGACCGAGCGTCTCTGCTGCTCACACGACCCAACAGCAGAAAACAGATGGATGTACCAAACACTTCTAAACACATTTATTGTGATCCTTGACAGAGTGAAACGCTCGCTGCAGTTCAGTCGACAAACTCAGTCAGAAATGTGGACGTTCGGCTCGGTGACATTCGCTTCTGCTGCAAACTGCAAAATAACGTTTGAACTGTAAAATGGGCGCACACAGGAGTGCTCGATAGCACAAAGTCATTCCCCCCAACTAAATTCCATTTTTACAGCCAGGAATCCAAACGTGTTTAAACGCTTTTCCTTAATGTCAGATTTCCTCCGAATCAGGTGAAACTTTTATGTTTTGTTCAGAAGAAACAGGAGAGAGAGGCTGAAGGTGCGGACGTGTGAGCGATGCTTGTGAACAATATTTGAGCTGAGGAGAAAAAGAGGGGATGAAAAGGAGGCAGGATGAAAGCGAGAGGGAGGCAGGAGAGAGAGGAGAGGGGACAAGACATCCAGCCTTCAGCCACGTGTTGTGATCAGCTGTCAGGTGGATCTAATCTGCTGTCGTCTCTTTTCCTCACCTTTCTTTCATGTTTAGTCTCAGCTCGTCGACTTTGTTCTGCGCTGCTGTTACGCTGCCTTCCTTCCTCACTTCATTCACATTGTGAAGGGCTTCCAACCCCCCGCCGCCCCCCAGCAGTCTGAGTTTAAGCAGAAGCCGTCGGCCGCGTGATGTTCTGTGTTTGTGGCGCCACCAAAATGCAATCAGCTGTGTTTTCACCACTTCAGTCCCGACGTGTCATCGTGTTGAGACGTTTACTTTCAGCTCGCTCGTCACGTCGTCACACGAGGAACTCCTGAAGAAAAAACATACTGCTTTAGCACTTTTTGTGCTTACAAAGCCTGACGAGGGCTGAATGGAGACAGTATACAAACGTGATAATGAGGCCTTTTCACTGATGAGACACTCATTTGAAACCGCGCACATTTCTCCTACAAAGAGACGCCAAAGCTGGATGCTCACGCCGTCTCCTCAGAACGTGCTTTCACAGCCGCAGAAAAAAACAAAAGAAGAAGAGATTTTCTCCTCTGATGTGTCCGCGCGCCGGCATCCAGCTGAACCGCCTTCAGTCTTCTCCTGGACGCCTTCGTGGACCCGTCGGCACGACAGTCAGCGCGCTCGTGGTCGTTCTCGGGTTTGAAATGAAATCTGTCGGCCTGCTCGAGGTAAACAGACAGCTAAGCCCTACAAGGCTTTTCCGCCTAAACGGTCCACTTAAAGCAAATTATCATTTACCTTTTGACGTGTGCCAGATCATTAGGCAGGGACATTAAAACCAGCCACCGCAGCACCAGAGGGGGCCCGAGTGAACCGCTGCCCGCTGCACAGCTCTGAGCGCGTGCACGAGGACAGAAGTGGGCATTTTCAAGAAGGCGTGTGCGTGCTATCAAAGAGGGCCAGCAGCCCTGGGTGTCGCCATGTGCCCAGAATCATTTGACACAAGCAGATGCATCATTAAAACGCCGCCGCGGCGCTCGCTGGCCAGCCGCTCGAACGCACGTCGACGTTTTCTGCCCCTGTTTCTTTCAAACCGCCCCCAAATTCCTCAAAGACATGCAGAAAGCTCGCAGGACAGGACGGGGCGCATTTTTCCACGTTTTCCAGGAGAGTCGTGTGACTTTCAGCAAGCGTGTGTGATTTTGGCGGCGGGAAATAGGTTGGGCATGGCGAGCGGTGTGTGTGAGAATGTGTCTGTGTGTGTGTTTGTGTGTGACTATGTTTGTGAGACTCTGTGTGTGTGCGAGAGCGCCTGCCCGGCCCTTCTCATTAAATCAGGCAGACCAGCTCGTGTCTGGGGTCCACGCTGGCCACATGATGCACACACTCGCACACACACACACACACTCAGTGTGACAGCGGGCCGACCGTGGGCCAGCCGTGGGCCTGTGATGTGCAGCCAGAGGAGATGCAGACAGACTTCACCTTCTTCTTCTTCGGCTGCTGCTGAGAAACAACAGATGGCTGAAGCACAACTGTCCTCACCCCCTCTCCTCTACGCTCACTTCCTTCCTTCCTTCCTTCCTCATCTATCTGTATATTTATCTCGACCGAGTGAGGGTTTCGGGGTTCCAATAAACCTCGAAGTTGCTGAATCCTTAAATCTGGTTTACATTTGTTTTTCGTGCGCTGCAGCTCGGCGTTGGTCCCAGCTGACCCTCGTTCACTGACTCAGATGCTAAAGTCACCCCGAGGTCCACGTGCACACTTCCTTTTTCCTTCTCCTCCCTGTTATGTGTTCGCTCTGCAGATGTCAATAAAGCTGGGGACGTGGAAGTTCAGCGTCTAACTATAACACAGAAGGAGCGTGAACTCAAGCAGAAGTGCTTTATTTTTACGTTTCAGCTCATTTCAAAATCAGCGTTTGAACAAATACAATCAGCGTTCAAGCTGAAGGCACGGAGGGCTCATGAGTGTGCGACGAGTTCGCTCTCAGATGGAGAAAGATGTAAGAAACAGAGGACAGCTCAGAATGAAGACCTTTACACGACGAGCAAAGAACAACACGAAATTCCAGTTTTTTTGGATCCAAACTTGTCGGGTAACATATGTAAACACAAAAGTTATCCTCAAAAACCCACTGAACCCACTGTGACAGAAGTGGACATGAAGCAAAGATGAGCTGGTCCTGATGTTTCATGCGTTTCTCAGGAGCAGCAGGGAGGATTTCCCGGTTCGCTCCCAGAGTCGGAGCTTTCGTCCATATTTCAGGATGTCAGTCAGTCTGAGCTCCTGTTAGCAGAGCTGGGACCACATCTCAGGAGGCGTCTGATTCAATGATGCGCACGACTTGAACTACAAGCTCACTTGTTGCCAAATGCAGCGATCTGATTGGTCGGTTTGATCTGTTGTTCAGATCTAAGAATTCAACCTTGCAAAATGTTTTTAATGTAGGCCTTGAGATTCAAAGTGGAAAGGTAAAACGTATTCTTTGTAGTGTTTCATCAGACGCTGGCTTCCTGAACTTATTGTGGTTTTTCCAAATGAAAGAAGCCTTAAAAACAGAAAAACGGTTAAACCGGACACTAACGCAGGGGCAGCTCCAGCGATGCAGTCCTGCAGATGGGGTGCCATGAGCTCTGCTGCACGTCTGCACAGGTACTCGAACGCCTCCTGGTACAGTGGGAATGTGTTTTTCTGTGCGTGTGTAATTAAGCTGCCGTCCACGGTTTCACCTGAGATCTTTTCACATGTTCTCGCCGACTCGGGTTCCTCTTCCATCTTTTATTCTCTCGCTCGGCTCGGTCATTCAGGTTTGCTCAGAATGTTTCGCTGACGGCTGTTAATCACTGAAACGCCACCGACTGACGCCGCGGCTCGAACTCTGCTTACAAACTCGTGTCTGCGGCTTTTATGTGAAAGCATTTAAAGACGAGGACGCACTGATCCAGACGTGTCATGTTCACAGCAGCCCGTCTCACTGTCTCAGCCAACTTTAAACCAAACTTTAAGTCTTGACTACGAGTTACCTACAACTCCGATTTAGTCATACAAATCCTTATAACTTTATTCAAACTGCAGCTCAACACAGACTCACAGACCGTCCAAGACGCCCGAGCTCTGTTTGTTGGGCTGCATGAAGGCAGTCTGCAGGCAGAAACAAAGCGCTGCAAAGTCTCACCACTAGATGTCAGTAAGGTTCTGTTTTATGAGCCGTCCTAATCGGAGCTACGGCGAGATCAAAAACATTCAGTTTAAAGTGAGTTAAACTAATGTTTGTGTAAAAAATCTATTTTTATTAAATAATATCAAGACTTAGCAATAAATACAACTTTTCTCAGATGGCCCCGCCCCTCCCTGAGCCTGGTTCTGGTTCCTGTTTCTTCCTGTTAAAAGGGAGTTTTTCCTTCCCACTGTCGCCAAAGTGCTTGCTCATAGGGGGTCATATGATTGTTGGGTTTTTCTCTGTATGTATTATTGTAGGGTCTACCTTACAGTCTAAAGCACCTTGAGGAGACTGTTGTTGTGATTGGGCGCTGTATAAATTAACTGAATTAAAAAATTTACCCCCAAGTCCCCTAAAACAGCGGTCCCCAACCCCCGGGCCTCGGACCGGTACCGGTCCGTGAGTCGTTTGGTACCGGGCCGCGAGAGTTGAGGCTCAGGTGTGAAATGTATAGTTTTAAGCGTTTTTATCGGTTTTTATCGTCAGAGACGCTCACAGCCACACTGAGGCGAGCTGTCGAGGACACGCTGAAATGAAGCACTGCTGCTTCACCGAGCTGTAGATACAAACTGAGCCGCGCTCCTCCTTTTCTATCAAATCACCTGAAAAAACAGGGAAGCCTCGGACACCTACACGAGGCAGTCGGCGCTCACATGAAGCCGAACTCTTTTGGTCCAGTTGGCCTCAAACACACCAAATAAACAAACAAAAACCTGATAAAGATGCTTTTGAGGAGCATAAAATGTGATTTCATTTATGAAATAATCAGAAATAAACGTGGTGACTTCTTATTACGTTAACCGTGTGCGGCCCATTGTGAGCAGCAGAAACCTGCCCGACATGTTTGGGTCTGAACAAGAATCAGGGAGTAAGATGTGAAAAACTTTCTTAGATTAACTGAAACTCTGTTTTTATCGATCTTCTGCTTTCACGTGTTAATCTGTGCAGATGATTAAGAATGTGAGTATTAGAAACGGGTCATGGAAACAGTGAGAAACAGCCAGGATGCTCTGCTGGGTTACTGTGGTTTAATCCTTTTATAATAACTGCATCACCGAAGCGACACAAATCTGCATTTTTCTCTAAAAAAGCGCAGCGAGAGGAGGCGGACGACATCTCAGAGTCAACGTTTTTCTTCTCCGGTCTCTGCAGCTTCCAGAGAGGAAGAGGATGTTTGGTCTTGGGTCTCATGTCTACTGTCTAAGGAACTATAAATACACACCTAGACACTTCCAGGTGAAAGGACGGGGCAATGCAAACACACAAACACAGCTAGCCAGACAGAAGGAGTGCAGGGAGGGAGGGAGGGGCGCAGCAGCCAAATAAAAGTCTATTGAGCTTAACAATAGTGTTATAAAAACGTACAGAGGTAGTGTTTAACAATGCGGTAGGAAGAGACGAGGGTAAATACCTCTGGGAACGACGGGACTTGGCTCAGCATCAAAGTCCTGCCAAGAACACAGCATTGTCTTTAAATTCACACCATTGTCCTCCAACACACACATACACACAGCTCCATACATCTAAAATGATGATGTGCTGGGATATTTTGGGGTCTTTTTGTTTTTCCAATGTGGATTACGAGTCGGAGACGCTGCAGCGAAGCACGGAGATGGATCAGAGCTGATACTGGACTCAGTTTCAGGGGAACATCCCTGCATGTCGATTATTAGACTTACGCTAGCGGCACGAGCCGTCAACCCCCAAAATCAGCCCCGACCTGCAGTTCCTCTGTCGTCCAGCAGAGGCAGCAGGGAGTCAGTCTGTGCTTAAACTTTGCAGCAGAAATAAACGTGTTCGGTCTCTGTGGATCACGTCTCCCTCCATGACGCCCGTTATTGAGTATTACTCGTATAAGGTTTAAAGTTTGCATCGTTTGGGCTGTTTTTGAAAGAGTTCACGCAGGTGACCTATTAAACACACAGGTGAAAGCGCCGCACTCACAAACAGACGTGAAACTACGAAACCATTCCCTCCAGAATCACCCACACACAGGTTTCACCGTACGTGGAGAGTTTGAGGTGAGCGGCTCACAAAGGAAGCTCGGGACGACGCCCCGAAGCTTCGATGAAAGAGGATCCGTCTCCTCCGTGATCTCGGAGCGGCTCGGCACCACCGGAGCCCTCGGCGTAAAAGACATTGATAAGTACACAAATATCTGCTGTATAAAAAGACATTAGGCAGTAAATAAGACACGTGAGTATTTTCTCTCAGACATTCTGCGAAGCGTGCAGCGCTCACAACATACTTACCAAGACTGACGAGCTGTTGTCACGAATCCTTCGATAATAGCGGCGATAAAGTGCAGATTTATGGTGAATGTTTTCATCGTTTTGCCTCTATCAGTGCCCCTGCTTCAAAATTAATTATTGATTAATCACTCTGCTTTTTAAGCAAAAAATGCACACCAGCAATATCATACTATCGCAAAAAAATGATTATGCCCCCAAATCACATTTATCTGGCCCATTCATTACTATTGTATTGACAAGGCCCGAGCTGCTAATCGCCAAATCCAAAGAAAGGAGGGCTGTCAGCATTTCCGCCGGCCGTGCTAAAGCAGATATATGGAACACGATGTAAGTTAATGCATTGATCAGAGCGGGAGGCAGCGGTTGCAGGGCTAACCGTGCAGAGGAAGGTGCATATGCATAATCATCAGTTTGCTTTGGTCTCAAGTCCACAGCGAAGCAGCAGCGAGACACGATGACACAGAGAGTGTGTGTGTGTGTGTGTGTGTGTGTGTCTGTGTGTGTGTGTGTGTGTGTGTGTGTGTGTGAGAGAGAGAGCGTGACCGTGTTTACATATCTTTGTGAGGACCAAAAGTTGGAATGCTGTCCCTGTCCCCACGAGTTTGAAGGAATTTCAAAATGTGGTTTTAGTGTCAGGGTTACAGTAGGTTAGGGTTAGGGGAGCATTATGTCAATGAGATGTCCCCACGAGGAGAGCAAACCAGACGTGTGTGTGTGTGTGAGAGAGAGAGAGAGTGTGTGTGTGTCTGTGTGTGTGGGTGAGGGAGAGAGCATGTGTGTGTGTGTGCATTAGTGTGTGTGTGTGTGGGTGAGGGAGAGAGCATGTGTGTGTGTATGCATTAGTGTGTGTGTGTGTGCATTAGTGTGTGTGTGTGTGTGTGTGTGTGTGTGGGTGAGGGAGAGAGCATGTGTGTGTGTATGCATTAGTGTGTGTGTGTGTGTATGCATTAGTGTGTGTGTGTGTATGCATTAGTGTGTGTGTGTGTGTATGCATTAGTGTGTGTGTGTGTGTATGCATTAGTGTGTGTGTGTGTGTGTGTGTATGCATTAGTGTGTGTGTGTGTGTATGCATTAGTGTGTGTGTGTGTATTAGTGTGTGTGTGTGTGTATGCATTAGTGTGAGTGTGTGTGTGTGTATTAGTGTGTGTGTGTGTGTATGCATTAGTGTGTGTGTGTGTGTATGCATTAGTGTGTGTGTGTGTGTGTGTATTAGTGTGTGTGTGTGTGTGTATGCATTAGTGTGTGTGTGTGTGTGTGTATTAGTGTGTGTGTGTGTGTATGCATTAGTGTGAGTGTGTGTGTGTGTATTAGTGTGTGTGTGTGTGTATGCATTAGTGTGTGTGTGTGTGTGTGTATTAGTGTGTGTGTGTGTGTATGCATTAGTGTGTGTGTGTGTGTATGCATTAGTGTGTGTGTGTGTGTGTGTGTATTAGTGTGTGTGTGTGTGTATGCATTAGTGTGTGTGTGTGTATGCATTAGTCTGTGTGTGTGTGTATGCATTAGTGTGAGTGTGTGTGTGTGTATGCATTAGTGTGTGAGCGTGTGTATGTGTATGCATTAGTGTGTGTGTGTGTGTATTAGTGTGTGTGTGTGTGTATGCATTAGTGTGAGTGTGTGTGTGTGTGTATGCATTAGTGTGTGTGTGTGTGTGTATGCATTAGTGTGTGTGTGTGTATGCATTAGTGTGTGTGTGTGTGTATGCATTAGTGTGTGTGTGTGTATGCATTAGTGTGTGTGTGTGTGTATGAATTAGTGTGTGTGTGTGTGTATGCATTAGTGTGAGTGTGTGTGTGTGTGTATGCATTAGTGTGTGTGTGTGTGTATGCATTAGTGTGAGCGTGTGTGTGTGTATGCATTAGTGTGTGTGTGTGTGTGTGTGTGTGTGCAGACGGACGCTGCAGCTCAATTGCCAGTGCAGGCAGCAACAAAAGGTCAAGGCAAAGTTTAGATGGCGTGTACTCGGGGCCTTAAGATATTCACAGCCAGCATTTTAGCCTGAAACATAATGAGATGGAACTGGTAAATATTTGCTGATGGCCTAAAAAATTCCAACCATGCTTGGAAGCTATTTTGAATACAAAAGATGTCGGGGGAGGATGATAAGTGAGGATGGGGGTGGTGGTGAGGGAGGGTCACCTGATAGCTAATTAGTACATTTGCCCAAATAATTAGAATGAGCGCTCATGGCTGATATCACACAGGAGAGCGGTGTGTGCAGCATCCTGAGCGGCAGAATCTGCATTTCATAGGCCGCCGGCCGCTCATAATCCGGCCCCTCGGGGCCTTTAATGGACATATTTACCTTTGCTGCATGTTGGGTATCTGTGATTAAGATTGGCAGGTTGGTGCACCAATAAGTGGGCGCCTCTTAACCCGAAACATCCAGCAGAACACGCTCCCAAATTCCTGCAGCGCTCAGAAGGCATTTCAGTGAAGAGGATATAAAGACGAGCCCTCCCACCTCTCTCCGAGCTGACAGAGAGAGGTCCACGTGTATTAACAGCGTCTGGAGACACACATTACGCCGAGCAAATAGATCCTCCGTCTCATTATCCTGTCCTTTAAGTAAAAGCTGAACATGGCTGTTTGTGCTGTTATTACTACTACTTCACTGAGGCGGGGACGAGGGGAGGTTTTCTAAAAGCAGAAAATGACTGTGTTCCTCTTCGTAATATTAATGCAGACCTCACACAAGAGTTTTGGTGATGTCAGAGGTCAGGGGTCAGACTCCTTCTCTAACACAGAGATAGAACCAGGAGCATAACTACAGTCTGTATATAAAAGATGGGCAGCGCTGAATTCTTTGTAACATACAATGAAATAAAATAATAATTTATAATAATCATTATTGTAATAATTTTACCGCTCTGTGCTAAATCAGATTTCTTTTTATGTTCCTTATATTTTTATCCTCATCCTCTGATCACGTCTCTGATTGGACCAGGCGGCGCTCACAGGGATCATTTGTAGTCACGCCCCTCTGAGCTCTGTGAACACCTTCCTGATGAGTTCATCGTCTCAGTCTCTGAAGTTTGGAGGGCCAAGCTTCACAAACCAGCTGGTGATGTCATAGTGGCGGTGTACATCTTTTATGTACAGTCTATGCTGTAAACCTTTTTTCAGACGTCCTTCACGCGTTCAGAGCGCCGACCTCTGCTAACTCCAAACCAAACTGCAGAGTCATCAGGGCAGAAAACATCTCGAATAAAAAAATATGTCCAACTGTTCATGAGGGGAATGAAGGCAGCGGGACCCACAGAGGTTTCACTTCAACTCAAGCCGTCAGGAAGCGACAGCGTTTCCTTCGGTTTGGGTTGTTGAGTTAATCTCGAACGTCTTTCTAAGCAGCTTCAAAGAGTCCTGAATGTAACTCGCGTGAAGCCGCAGGAGCCCCGCTTTATCTCCGGCATGGAAAGTTTTTCAAGGTCTTCAGCAGATCATCATCTACTCGTGTGTTCAACAGAGGAGGAGGAGGAGAAGTCAACATAACTGAAATAGAAATCTGAATTAGAAACAAGGATACAGATCAAAATGTAATCCTGCTTATGGCTCGGTCAGGCCAAGGAGAGAGAGGCGCTGCGACAGAAGGAGAGAGATTATGTGATCCTGTGATACCTTAGCCTATCTTTACAATTAGGTTCCTACTGGCTCAGCACGCTGCAGAATCACATTGAACAAGCAGCCAAACAGGGTCAAGGAAAAGATGATTTAAGCCACTACTATATTTACGTGCAGCGCTACGACAGCATGCTGCAATTTGTCTCTGTCTCTCTGTGTTTTTGCAACATCTGGCAGCCAGAGATTTAGGTTAGACAGGTAATTAGTGGCACATATTTGTCCTAAAGACAGGTGTATTTTCATTTAAGAAACACTCCATCACTGCGCAGATGAGAGCCAGTTTGTCAGCCTCTGTGTGAAGGTGTCCACGTGCACCGCGCTGCTCGTTTTAAAAGTGAAGTCCACGCTGTGCACGCCTCCTGTCATTACACAAGCCTTGCATGATTGCAAAGGTTTGGCAGCGACTGTCCCGAAATGTTTTCATGCTTATGAATGCGGCATTACTCTCTGTTAACAACTTACACAGGATTAAATATCTAACATCGGCGTCCTCCTAAAAACATCGTTTCACCCGGAAAATATGTTTTTAGAATTTATCTGGAGGCGACTTCCCCGCTCGTCTTCAGCTCTGTCATCATCAGCCGTTCTCTGCTCTTTAACTCACCCCCCCCCCCCCTCTCCAGATGAAGCCGTATAGTCTTTTAAAATGGAAATGCACTTCATCATGGTCACCGGGCGCATGGTTCTAATAAATCAAGGGCCGTCCGCCATTGCTGCTCCTCTCTGGAAAACAAACTGCCCCTGGATGGATCTCCTCAGCTGCTCCTAATGGAGGTCACATTCACAGACACACATTTACTCACGAGGAAAAAGCAGCAAACACATTTGTCTCAAAGTGTAAGCATGAAGCAGGAGAGGAGACGTTTTAATGATCCCACTTCACTGAAAACTCTTTAACGTGTCTGAGCCGCATCCACACACGTATGAAACACGGCTCGGATTAAACATGACCAGAGTTTCCAGTCACCGTGAGCCCAGAACACTCACGGCTTTTTCTATTCCTGGATCTGGATGATGTCACAAAGAGGCACAGACACTCCACCCACCTGTTTATGGTGTACTTTAAGTTTATTTTAAAGTGGGAGAAGGTAAAAGAGCTAGTGTCAGAGGATGAGCGGAGGGGCTGCACTGCGTCTCGCCATCATATAAAGAAGGATCATTTTGAACTGTGAATCATGCAAAGCTGCTCTGGGAGAGTCCGGGAATAAAAAACAGGAACGACTGACACGTTTGTGTCCCGCAGTAAACCAAACGTTTGCCGTTAGCACGCTACACTGGGCTCACTAGCTTTAGAAAAATATCATTAAATGAGTCACGACATCACAAACCTGATTGGTCAGTTGCAATGACATCATGTTAATACAGGGAGTGCAGAATTATTAGGCAAGTTGTATTTTTGAGGAATAATGTTATTATTGAACAACAACCATGTTCTCAATGAACCCACAAAACTCATTAATAGCAAAGCTGAATGTTTTTGGAAGTAGTTTTTAGTTTGTTTTTAGTTTTAGCTATTTTAGGGGGATATCTGTGTGTGCAGGTGACTATTACTGTGCATAATTATTAGGCAACTTAACAAAAAACAAATATATACCCATTTCAATTATTTATTTTTACCAGTGAAACCAATATAACATCTCCACATTCACAAATATACATTTCTGACATTCAAAAACAAAACAAAAACAAATCAGCGACCAATATAGCCACCTTTCTTTGCAAGGACACTCAAAAGCCTGCCATCCATGGATTCTGTCAGTGTTTTGATCTGTTCACCATCAACATTGCGTGCAGCAGCAACCACAGCCTCCCAGACACTGTTCAGAGAGGTGTACTGTTTTCCCTCCTTGTAAATCTCACATTTGATGATGGACCACAGGTTCTCAATGGGGTCCAGATCAGGTGAACAAGGAGGCCATGTCATTAGTTTTTCTTCTTTTATACCCTTTCTTGCCAGCCACGCTGTGGAGTACTTGGACGCGTGTGATGGAGCATTGTCCTGCATGAAAATCATGTTTTTCTTGAAGGATGCAGACTTCTTCCTGTACCACTGCTTGAAGAAGGTGTCTTCCAGAAACTGGCAGTAGGACTGGGAGTTGAGCTTGACTCCATCCTCAACCTGAAAAGGCCCCACAAGCTCATCTTTGATGATACCAGCCCAAACCAGTACTCCACCTCCACCTTGCTGGCGTCTGAGTCGGACTGGAGCTCTCTGCCCTTTACCAATCCAGCCACGGGCCCATCCATCTGGCCCATCAAGACTCACTCTCATTTCATCAGTCCATAAAACCTTAGAAAAACCAGTCTTGAGATATTTCTTGGCCCAGTCTTGACGTTTCAGCTTGTGTGTCTTGTTCAGTGGTGGTCGTCTTTCAGCCTTTCTTACCTTGGCCATGTCTCTGAGTATTGCACACCTTGTGCTTTTGGGCACTCCAGTGATGTTGCAGCTCTGAAATATGGCCAAACTGGTGGCAAGTGGCATCTTGGCAGCTGCACGCTTGACTTTTCTCAGTTCATGGGCAGTTATTTGGCGCCTTGGTTTTTCCACACGCTTCTTGCGACCCTGTTGACTATTTTGAATGAAACGCTTGATTGTTCGATGATCACGCTTCAGAGGCTTTGCAATTTTGAGACTGCTGCATCCCTCTGCAAGATATCTCACTATTTTTGACTTTTCTGAGCCTGTCAAGTCCTTCTTTTGACCCATTTTGCCAAAGGAAAGGACGTTGCCTAATAATTATGCACACCTGATATAGGGTGTTGATGTCATTAGACCACACCCCTTCTCATTACAGAGATGCACATCACCTAATATGCTTAATTGGTAGTAGGCTTTCGAGCCTATGCAGCTTGGAGTAAGACAACATGCATGAAGAGGATGAAGTGGACAAAATACTCTTTTGCCTAATAATTCTGCACTCCCTGTATGTGACATCAGACTGTTGTGTGCACGCCTCACCGGCATCACTCATGAGCAGTTAGAAACATCCCAGTTTTCCACACGCAGGATTCAGAGCCGTGGAGTTTCCATGCAGTCACATGACCTTATCGTCATGTGACGCCTCAGTCTGAGCTCAGACTGTTAAAGCCATTGTTCACACTTAACGAAGCATCCATTTAGAACACAGATGATTAATGGTGATAATGTTTTTGCACATTTAGTCTCTGTGATTATTCACAAACTTGTGATTATTGATGATTTCTTCTTCATCATCATCATCCACAAAGCTCTGCATGCATTCTGCAAACAGCACAGCTGGAACAGCCCTGAGTTCATAAACTCCAGTTATTAATCTGCAGTTTTCACTCACTGGGCGGGCCGGTTTGGGCCCGTGGACCACATGTTTGAAACTTCTAGATTCAGAAAACTGTAACAGATAAATAAAAATAAAAAAGCAATTGTGGTGTTCTTTTAATCAAAGACAATAATTTGATTTTTAACATCCATTCAGTATTTTTTCAGTTCTCTGTGTAAAGATCCTGCAGCTGAGAGAGGAACTCCTGACTGCTGTCAGTAAAAGCATTTTATTCTATCCTGTCATTTGCTGATTTAAATAATAAAATCTGATGGTTTTTACACCCCAAAGCCAGCGCGGCGTCCTCGGGTTAGCCGTTTCGTGTGAATCGTGTAAATGCTTGAAACGGAAACGACTTCAGCATTTAGAGCAGGTTCGTTTTTGGCCGGCCGGCCGAAATCACCGAACGCTCTTTATTCAAACAATAAAAACCATCAGACCGACCGCTCGGCGTGTCGCTCGTTTGGTGAAATGAATCAGAAAGCTCTCCGTCGCAGGCCGGCACAGGTCATAACGAGGCACTAAAGGTCATCGCGGTGGTGTCGCGCGTTCGTACGGCGGCCAAGATTTTTCGCCGTTTCTGAGACGTCCTGCACAAACACACACCTTCTGCAGCCACTTTATCCACAGAAATATATTCCTGCTTATTTAATTGTAAGTGGGGGGGAAAGAAAACAATGAGATCAATTGTGATTCAACTCATTCCTCTGAATGGAATTATCTGCACACAAAAAGAAATTCAAAGTGTCTCTGCTGTACGGGCTCAATCAAAATATTCTGATCCTGGTTACAGAAACTGAATATGTATGAACAGCTCAAATATGCTGAATTTATTTTGAATATTTAATGAGATATAAAATATAAGTCTATTTCAGCAACTAATAAAATCAGTCTTGTATGAATGTGCCATAGATTGAAAATGAGTGGAGAGAGGGGAGAGGGCGAGACGGGAGGAGGAGGAGGAGGAGGAGGAGGGGGGAGACGAGGGAGAAAAACAAAGGGTGTCAGAGCTTCATCAACATGCTCTAACTGAGTGGCACGGCCATATTTTCCAGCATCAAGCTCAGTCAAAATACCCTCTTCCCCTCCATCTTTCCATCTCTCCATATTCCTCCACCCCTCCTCCACATCTCCCTCTATCTCTCTGTGTGTCCAATCACACGGCAGTCCTTCTCAATAAAACAAATTAACTGATTAGACATTTTAATCTCAGTTGTCTTTGACCTTGTAGAATATATTACTGATGTCTACATCGCTGAGAGCAGATAATGCGGCAGGCAGCTGCTTTTCTTAAAGACAAAACTGCCCTTTTTAAAGAGGCGCCAGACACATAAGCTAACAGGTTGGGGGCAGAAAACGCCCCCCTCCCAGCCCTCCTCCTCCTCCTCTGCCTCCTCCTCATCACCGCCGCCCTCCCTAACCCGACCCCCCCTCGCACACACACACACACACACTCCTCCCCTCCCTGCAGGCAGCCAGCGGGGAAGGGGTTAAGGCGGAATGCATTAACAAAAGAAAATTATAGCGTAAACAGTTCATAAAATCTCACAGCCCCTGATGTCGGGGCTAGATCATTAAATTTCTGCAACAATTAGACCTTTTCTCACGGCGGCAAATTGGAGCCGTTGCCATGGCAAATCCGAGCCCTTAAGTCATATATCTTTGATTGCGGAAAGGTCAGGCGCAGACAGCCTAATAACTCAGGGAGCTGTTTGACAGATTTCATCCAAGCATGATCACATAACAGAGCCAAACTATGTCGGCAGTTGTTAAAAGCGAGGGAGGGGTCAGCAGGAAGGTTGGGGTTAGGGAATGTTTCTGCTCGGCTGGGCCCAGCCTGATAATGTTCCTCGCTCACTTTAAATAAAAAGGGAGATGGGGGGGGGTGGGGTGGGGGGGCTCGTTTCTTTAACTGTACATCAGTGGGGGGTGTTTTTTTTTCTTCCACTTGACCAGAGCCAGAATATTCTGAGGAGGGGGTGATGTTAGGGACGGCTGATTTAATGTCTGCATGAAACCTAAAAATAGAAGAGAATGGAGGAGATGGAAGTGTGACGGAGTGTTTGGAGACGCCGATGATGAACCGTGATTTATTTCCCATTCAGACACATATGTTGAGGGAATAGCGCGGGAACGGCGGCGTGGGATCGAGCTGCAGCTCAAATCCCCGTCATCGACTCGTTTAACGACCCTGACATACAGAACTTTGAATAACAATCAGCTTCTCCCGACTCTGTTAACGCTACATGTCTGATGCTACGGCTCCACAGACCAGCGCCATCCCTCCAACGCCGCCCTCCGCCCCCCGTCCCCCATCCTTCTGTCTCTGTAGGCAGTGCTGGCATTTCAGCAGTCTTTCCCGAAGGCCTCGGCTCGCAAACAAGTACTAATAGCACCCCCTGCTGGATGAAACGCAGCACAACCTCACGCCCTGTCCCGCACAACAGGACAGGAGGTGGACAGAATAATGTGAACACCCCACGGTGCGGTGAAAGAAAATTACACTTAAACTGGAGTTTAAGGCAGGAGTCGGTGGGCCCCCCCATAACAAAGAAAAGAGCTGTAATGCTGCCGTTACCCAACACTGAGACACAAGTAAAAAAAAAACATGTGACATGTTTCAAACGTGCAAAAATGTTGAACAGATCGTGCTGCAGGAAGGCGAGACGCTCTGATTCTGAACGAAATACCAAAATAAAATCAGAGCATGTGAAAACAAAAAGGCTCGATAAGGTAAACTCAGCCAAAGCTCAATAAGACCAAAGAAAACAAAGCAGCTCAATAAGTAAAAATCCTGATACAGCGCAAAACTCACAAAACAGCTCAAAACAAAAGAGATTGGCTGAAATCAAATCCCAGCTGAGTTTAAAGGAAACAGAGGAAAGGACGACGGCCCGGCCACTGAAACGCGTTTCAGACATTTTCAGCAGTTCAAAGAAAACAACACACATAAAAGTGTAAAATTATTATCAGACAATAATCCAACGTGCAGCTTTAGTCAAACATTTATCTGATGGGAAGAAAGAGGCTCTGCAGCAGCTTCTCCATCTGCACAGAGTCGCTCCGTGGAAACTGTCAAGTCTTCTCAAACGTGTTAATGGAACAAATATATTTTCATATTTGAGCTGCTTTAATCTGACGTCATTTCTCACGTCTGCTCGGACAAACACGTCTCTGCTCAGGGGAAAAATCTGCTGTTCCACCAAAACTTTAATGCATCTCTGCACCAGAATACATGTCAGCGACATCAATAACAGGAAATGATGTCATCAGTTTGAAGATGGAGAATTTAAATGTTGGTGTGGTTAGATATTAGTTACATTTTATTAAATAACCAAAATATCATTTGGTTCAGTTTGTTTACAAAACCAAACATGAAACAGCGCACGTCAGTGCCAAAACACACAAAACAAACAAAAAACACAAAAAAATAAATAAAATAAAAACACACAAAACAAAAGAATAAAATAAATTTAAAAATTGTTTTTAAAAAAACCATAAGAAACATAAAAACACAAAAAACAAAAAAGATTTAAAAAACACACAAAAAAACCCCATAAAAACACAAAAAACATTTAAAAAAAAACACAAAAAAAGAAAAATACACAAAATAAAAAACACAAAAACACAAAAAAAATTTTAAAAAACCCCACAAAAAACAAAAAAGATTTAAAAAACACACAAAAAACATAAAAACACAAAAAACATAAAAAAAACCCCACAAAAAACCCAAAAATACACAAAATAAAAAACACAAAAACACAAAAAAAATTTTTAAAAAACCCATAAAAAACAAAAAATTTAAAAAACACAAAACAAATAAAAAGAATTTAAAAGAAATACACAAAAACACAAAAACACAAAAAAAAATTAAAAAAACCCCCACAAAAAACAAAAAAGATTTAAAAAACACACAAAAAACATAAAAACACAAATACACAAAATACACAAAATTTTAAAAAACAACACAAAAATCACACTTGCTCGCCAACTGCTCTCCGAGTGGCGTGAAACTTGAAAAACAAATCATGAACGGAGCCGTTCGTCTTCAAAGCCACAGCTTTTACTTTGAAGGTGGAGAGTCTCCGTTAGCGTTACACTCTGGACACACAGACACACTTTATGTGTACGCACACGCTCCGTCTAACGACCGAACTACCTCTGCAGTCTGTAGAGATGCAGCGGAGAACAGCGAAAAGTCCGAATCCAGCCTTCGTCTGAGAGCTCCAGCTTAGACAGACGATCGAGCGCCGAAGCTTCTCTGAGGAACTCGAGCAGCTGGAGGTTCAAACTGTGAACGAGACGCGTACAAGTCGACGTTCTCCTAACTGAGCAGGTCTCGCCACCTGTGCTGGTTTAGAGGGATCTCACTGGTTTGCCAGTTACTTTGATGGTCAAGTCACAATAGCGATGGAACCACAGAAGCTCAATCCCAGTTTAAAAAGGACAAGAGTCCGAGTGTGAGGGTCACGCTGACAGGAAGGTTTCAGGGAGCTCTCTCAGGCTACGTCCACACTGGCCCGGACAGATTTGAAAACGGCGTTTTCGTCTGAAAACGCGCCGCGTCCACACTAGCGTTTTCAGTCGTTTTCACAGAGTTGAGCGTCCACATTGAAACAACACAAAACCCTTACGTTCGAAGAAAAGCTATCTGGAGCATGTACAAAGATATTCATCTTGTTTGGGGCTGTCAAAACTGAGAGGAATCAAAACAACTGCTGTATAATGCCCTCCGCTATGACTGGATCACATGACTAACATGCGTCATTATTTTAGAAAGTCTCTGTTTTCGCCGTCCACACTGTGACACGAAAGCATCGTTTTCAAATGTATGCGTTTTCGAGAGCGTTTTCAAAACGCCGCGTTTTCCATCAGCGAAAACGCCGGCGAAAACGCCGTGGACGATGCGTTTTTAAATGAAAACGTATTAGTGTGGACGTAGCCTTAGGGACACTCCGCTTAAATCTGGGACTCGCCACCACTCCTCGATCTTCTCGGGTCCAGGCGCTTTTCTTTCCGAGCTCCAGCATGAAAGAGTTTGTGGGTTCTGCTCCTTCACAGTAACGGGAGCAGTGGAGACGTTTGGGCGAGACAAGAGAAAAAAACTGTGACAAACTGAGTGTTCGGAGCAGTAACCTTATCATCAGAAACCTGGGCCGCGAGACGCAATGCTGTGCAAAAGTCTCGAGCCAGCCCTCACCTCTCTATATTTTGTTGGGGAAACTGCAGCAAACGTGCAAACATTCATGAAAACACAGCATATAAGACAAAAACAGTTTATGTGTTCTGAAAGGTGAACATGTAGTGTGAGCAGCTGTCTGTAGGCTCTGTGAGGATCTTCAGGAATAGTTTCCAGGCTTCCTGAAGGACACTCAAAGCTCTTCTTTGGACGTTGTGTTCTCTGTCAGGATGATCCCACACTGCTTTAGTGATGCTGAGGTCTGGCTCTGGGGAGGCTGATCCATGAGTGGCAGTGTGTTTGGGACCACTGTCATGAAACATAAAACACCCAGATGTTTCCAGATGTTCCTGGGCGGACCTCTCGGGTCCTGCGTCAGGTTTGTTTGTTAGGTGACTTTTAGATTCTGTTCATCTGCTGTAGATGGTCTCACACTTCTTCTTCTGTCCTGTGTCCTCAGCTTTTTTAAGGATAAGCTGCACACCATGCTGAGATATGCTAACAGCTCTTTTTATGTCAAACTTTTTATGTTTTCTTTGCTATTTTTCACAGATTTGACTAAAGAAATGGGAACAAACGATGTGTTTGTGCGACTGCTGCTGGGAACAAAAAATAAAACAGATGAAATTTAAAACTAGCTCTGTGCTCAGCTGTCTCTTATCTGCAGACACAACACAGGTTTGTGCCACAGGTGAGGAGCCTTTTTATGCTTGAATGATTCATAGGTCAGAGTTCAGACTTCTGCACAGTAACTTAAGAGATCAAATCAATCGATAAACTGCTTCAAGAATTGACCAAACTGTTTCTCCATAATTTCACCAACCGTCAGTGTGACAAACCTGCGGCACACAAACACAGAGCTGCTTTTATTCATATAAAACTCATTTGGACTTAAAGGAGCCGTGAGCACGCTCTCAGCATCTCCATCATGCAGCGAGCTAGGTGTGTTTTCTTTATTCTTTAATTGTCTGCAGCACCAAACGAGTCGAGCTGCTTCACATCAGACATTTAAAGGCCTCGCACAAGTTGTGTAATATTTCAGACAGCCAGCAGAGCCACATGTGTGCTGATTAATGACGGCAATAAGTCATAAATCACATGAAGGTAAATTGGACTGAGAGGCAGGTAATGTCCATGAGTGTGTGTTCGTGTGCGTGAGAGACATAAAAGTAATAGCAGGGAAGGTGTGTATGTGTGTGTGTGTCGGATGGATGCTGCCGGAGGTCTGCCGGGCCTCCTGCTGCTCACCGACACTCCAGGCGTCGTTGAGCAACGATCTAATTTGCTGACACGGTGTCACTTGTGATAATTGGGGAGCGTCGGCGAGTTCGCTCACCTGTCTCCTCACAGGTGCTGTGATGTCATCACCCAGTGGAGAGGAGCCACTCCTCTTCCTTCTCTAAGCAACATCAAAGCTGCTCGTTTAAAGATGCGTTTGCTCGTTTATCGCCTGCGCTGCCCCCTGTCTGTCAGTGGTGGAACTGCAACAGGTTACAGACAGTTAAACTGAGATTCAGCATGGAGGGAGGGAAGGATCAGGCTGTGGCTGGGGAGTAACAATTCTCAAAATACATGATTACAGCCAAAAACGTTTATACAGATATAAACTTTTACCAGACATAACATTATGACCACCTGCCTAATACTGCGTCGGCCCCCCTGACCCGTCGAGGCGTGGCCTCCGCTCAACCCTGCAGGCGTGCTGTGGTATCTGCACCAACGTGTCAGCAGCAGGTCCTTTCAGTCCTGTAAGCTGTGAGGTGGGTCTCCGTGGATCAGACTGTGTTCAGCACATCCCACAGATGCTCCACTGGAACGAGATCTGGGGACTCTGGAGGCCAAGTCAACATCTCAAACTGGTTGTTGTGCTCCTCAAACTGCTCCTGAACCATTTCTGTTTCAGTTCATCATCCTGCTGAAAGAAACCACAGCCATCAGGGAGCGCCGTTTCCATGAAAGGGTGCACACGGTCTGCAATAGTGCTGACGTCAGTGGGACGTGTCAGAGTCACATGTAGATGCATGCAAGGTTTCCCAGCAGAACATCCCCCAGACCATCACACTGCCCCCTCCGGCTCGCCTTCTTCCTGGTGTCAGGTATTCTCCAGGTAAGCGATGCACACACACCTGGCCATCCACATGAGACGAGCCCACCTCCTTCCATGGTCTGTGGTCCAGTTCATGCTCACATTGTTGGTTTTTTTGGTGGTAGACAGGGTCAGCATGGGCACTCTGACTGGTCACACATGGACTCTACACTCAGACCAAGTTTTCTGTGTGCACTACTTCTATTCTATTAAAAAATGTTCACCTGTTCCCTGATATATCCCGCCCACTTACAGGTGAGATAATCAGTGTTCACCTGTCAGTGCTCAGAACGTTAAACCTGATCAGTGAATCTCATGTGTACGCGCTCAAATCCAGGCATTATTCCCACGAAATAATAATCCTGCATGGTCAAAGCCACATATTCACCTCTGTTTTCATCTCTCGGTAAAATCTGCATCATTTAAAGCAGCACAAAAACGTTGCGTCTGAACTCTCTGTCGGTCCGACCGTCGCCAAATTACTGCACTGATTTGTTATGTTGGTGTTTTGAAGAATCAGAGCGTCTGTCTGAGTTTGTGTGAAGGTCAGAGGTTTGGTATCGCTTGTGTGAAGGATGAGTTCTTATTTTATCTGAGTATTATTTTAAAAGCACAAACCACAGTTAAAGTTTCATTCTGAGAAGAATGAGCTCTCAGAATCAGTTCCTTTAAACTTTAATTTCTAAAACGAGTGTTTAACAAAGACATGCAAAGTTACTGGTGGTTAAATCTGGACAAAATTACAGCTAGAAGATGGTTCTGGGATCAAATATAGATAGAAAGGAGACCTTTCACCTGTTTCCACCTGTTCTGAGTCGCTAACTATTGCACATGCTAATATGAGCTGGGTAATATGAGCATGTGCGGCACTTATGTGGATCAAAAATGCTGTAAAAATGTTTTATGAGATGATTCTGAGGATGTCAGGTGGGATTCAGGTTTGATTGATTTGGTCTGGGATGAGCTGTGGATCAGCACAGCTCGTTTTATATGGGCTCAAAATGTGGTCATAAATATTTTGTACTTGTAAATCGGTTTTGTACTTGTAAATCAGGATTTGTATGTGTAAAAAAAATTTGTGCGTGCGTAAAAAAGATTTGTATGTGTAAAAAAGATTTGTGCGTGCGTAAAAAAGATTTGTATGTGTAAAAAAGATTTGTGCGTGCGTAAAAAAGATTTGTATGCGTAAAAAAGATTTGTATGTGTAAAAAAGATTTGTGCGTGCGTAAAAAAGATTTGTATGTGTAAAAAAGATTTGTATGTGTAAAAAAGATTTGTGTGTGCGTAAAAAAGATTTGTATGTGTAAAAAAGATTTGTGCGTGCGTAAAAAAGATTTGTGTGTGCGTAAAAAAGATTTGTATGCGTAAAAAAGATTTGTATGTGTAAAAAAGATTTGTGCGTGCGTAAAAAAGATTTGTGCGTGCGTAAAAAAGATTTGTATGTGTAAAAAAGATTTGTGTGTGCGTAAAAAAGATTTGTATGTGTAAAAAAGATTTGTGCGTGCGTAAAAAAGATTTGTGCGTGCGTAAAAAAGATTTGTATGCGTAAAAAAGATTTGTATGTGTAAAAAAGATTTGTATGTGTAAAAAAGATTTGTGTGTGTAAAAAAGATTTGTATGTGTAAAAAAGATTTGTGTGTGCGTAAAAAAGATTTGTATGTGTAAAAAAGATTTGTATGTGTAAAAAAGATTTGTATGTGTAAAAAAGATTTGTGTGTGCGTAAAAAAGATTTGTATGTGTAAAAAAGATTTGTGTGTGCGTAAAAAAGATTTGTATGTGTAAAAAAGATTTGTGTGTGCGTAAAAAAGATTTGTATGTGTAAAAAAGATTTGTGTGTGGACTTAGCCAAAAAAAAAAACCCTGCAAGTTACAAGTACGAATTTTGACCCTATTTTTCTTCCTTTCATCTGATTGGTCAATGTCACGTCAATCACAAATGTAACAATCCAATCAGAGAACAGATGGGTTTGGCTGTCGGAGGGGCGCTTTTTTGAACTGCAGGTCCTTGAAGGGTAATACAGTTTGAAGCTGGAGGATCTCTATACAAATATCCGATAGCAGTTAGGTCCCCTAACTTTCAGCAGCTGTTGAAAGGATAAAGTTGTGGTATATCAGTGGTTAGAAACACCATTATTACTTTAGGATTAGTTTAACACAAAGTCAGGGCTGACCCGGGACCATTGCTGTGAGTCACAGTGCGCAGCATAAAAGTCCTTTCACATGGGACGCAGGATGTGCTGCTAATGCTAACTGCTAACTAAAAGCAAAGGATCCAGAATTTGTTGCGCTGGCTGCTGGGCTCTGTGGGTTTTTGCAGCAGCTCTACCTGTACTAGATGCACCTGCTCCTTGTCGTTTCTATCTCTGACTTTATGTCCTCTATAAGAGTTTCTGTTTTTTTTTTGCTAGTTCTTCAAATGTTCAATAAAAACATGTATGCTAATTCATAACGAAGAAAGCTTTGTAATGAAGACTGTCATTTCCAAAACACTGCCCGCCCCCACCCCGCGGTCCGCAGCGCTGTTGAAAAGGCTGTGGAAGTCCCTGTATTAAACACGTAGACCTGTGACACAAAAATCACCAAACTCAGACGACCACAGACTGTTTCCCTTCGTGGTGATGAAGGAAAACGCTGGGTTGGCATGTAAAAGGGCATTTATTCCCTTCAAAGACCTGCAGTTCAAAAAAAGCTCCCCTCCGACAGCCAAACCCATCTGTTCTCTGATTGGATTGTTACATTTGTGATTGACGTGACATTGACCAATCAGATGAAAGGAAGAAAAATAGGGTCAAAATTTGTACTTGTAACTTGCAGGGTTTTTTTTTGGCTAAGTCCACACACAAATCTTTTTTACACACACAAATCTTTTTTACGCACACACAAATTTTTTTTACACATACAAAACCGATTTACAAGTACAAAATATTTATGACCACATTTTGAGCCCATAGTTTTAGGCCAACGAGTCTCACAGACTTGTGTAAGTTATATACTGCCTATTTTAAAAAACACATTATTTTATTGCATGCAAAAACAAAGATGATTGTGATTCTTTCAAGGACTGAAAGTGGTTTGCATTAAGAGACACACCTGGTCACCCACGTGCAGACTCATTCAAACATCCACAGAGCAGGAAGGGTTTCCCTTCCAGATGTGCTCTCTCCATCCACATCCACGAAATTCAAGCCTAAACAGGCGGAGAACGTCAAAATGAATCCAGGAGGGACGGGGTTAATTTCATCCATCAGCAAAAATTCAAAAGTTAGAACAAAAACCAAAAAAAAGTCCGATTATGGGAGAAGTGAAAGGGGAGGTGAGGGGGCCGCCTGCACAACGAGGCGAGAAGGAGCAGCAGCCAAACCACTTGGGAGTAATGGTCTGTGAGGCTAATGTTTCCTCTGTCTCTGCTGAACCCTGAAGGAGAGGTGGGAGGACCGCGGGGGGAGGGGGGCTCACTTGTTGTCGGTGCGACGTCGGCGAGGTGGGCAGGAGGGGGTCACCTGTAATGGCGGAGCGCTACATTGTGGCCGTTCCACACTCATTACACCATTTACAATTACTGCTACCTATCACCCAACTCCCCAAGAGGCCGCCATTAGCACCACGACTCAAATGAAGTGGATAATTGTGTCTCTCTGTGGCATATCATGAGACAAGAGAGTCAGACGAGAGGGGAGGAGGGAGACGAGGGGGGAGGGGGCGTGCGGAGACAGAGAGATGTTTGAAATTTAAAGAGGGAGATGCGACGTTTGAGGCCCGGTGTGTGAGCTACAGGTCAGAGCGCTGCAGCAGAAAGCACGACTGCGGGTCTCATAATTAACAACGTCCCAGAAAAATCACAGCTTTTCCCTTAAAAGCGAATCAGATCTGTCACAGGGCGGCTCTGCATGATTCAAAGATCATAATGATCCTTCTGTACCTGATCCTGGGCCGTTTTAGCTCCTCCCCCTTGCAGGCCAGCTGTCTCCTGGCTGCAGATGGGCGGGGCTTCTATCCTTTTTCTGTGACTTGGATCTAAGAGTAGAAAAACTCTGAAGTTTGGGCTAAAACGTATTACGTGGTTTAATATGAAAGTTCTGGTGTGACCACACGTTCGGAATGAGCTTCAGTCGGCCTGAAACACCACAGCTGCTGCTCGTGTGTTTGACTATTTTCCACTGTTATATTTGGATATTTCTAGCTTATTATGATAACGTGATCATTTCTGGACTTTGAAGCTTTGTTATCTTCCTGGTTAAAAGATTTGGCAACAATAGTCACGTGACTCTTACAGGGTTACAACACTATGGGTCAAATCCCACACGCTACCAACACGGCACACTTTTATATCGAATTCACTGCTTAAATGAGACGAGATTCGCTGCGTGCCGTGAGCTCGACATCAACTCGAAGCCCTGACGATTCAGGAAGCGACTGACGGCATACATCCTCCCTCTGCCTCGCACTTAAATGCAAAGATGACAAAAAGTTGTAAAGAACGAAAAAGGCATCAGTGCGAGAGATGCCATCAGACACACTTCGATGACACGTCCCCAAAGCATCACGGAGGAAAGGTGGAGCGCTGCCACCTCTCCGGAGATCTCCAAGTGGCTGCAGGGTCCAAGTGTTAAGGACCGATGTGGATCACAAGAGCCTGAAGGGCTAATGACAGTCCCCATCTCCAAAGAGGAGGCCTGCCGCTGCGAGTGTTCATTCAAAATGGAGCACATAGGGGTGGGAAAGAAGAATTGGTGAATAGGAGAGGGAACAAAAATAGAGATTCATCTCATGGCATCTCTTGAATGCTAAATATAAGATGAAGGCCAATAATTTTAGAGCAAGCCCAGACAGACTTGTCAAACTTTGCGCCTTTACTATCCTTTGTCTTAGCACAGTTGTCATGTAGGGCCTGTACCCGTATGAAATATTAATTCTGCATAATAACTTTCAAAGGGGAATAAAGCACAGAGTTAATTATTAATAGCATGTGTATTCAAGGCATCTCCCTTTTTTCACACACACCAAAATATTCCCTGACAGTTGCCACTCGAAGGAAGAGAATCCCCATAATGCCGCGCTGCCGCAGAAATGACAATCACTAAACACTGATGCAAGTTCCATGAAACATCTAACCTACATTTCACAGGTATCAGCCGGAAATTCGTGTTTCTTCCTCGGCTGCCTAACATCCCACGCGCTCGCCACATTTACAGAGCGTGCTGGAAAGCAGCAAACGGCCACATATGTGAGAAATTAGTATGAAAATGATTTTTTTAAACATGTTTGAACTCATTTCCGAGTTTCCGTTCGGAGCTCTGAACAGTTTACCTCAGCTCGTCTGCGCAGCCAGCTCCTTCTGTCCCACTCACACAGCTGCACTGAGCTTTTCCACACACTTATTGTAGTTTTATATTCTCACTTTGTTTTAAACTGGATGGGATGGGTGTGTTCACCGAGGCAGTGGGAGGGTGGTTGTGGGGATGTTGACCTGCCTCTACAAGATTGTGAGAAAACAGATAGGGATTTGGGATTGGCAGACTGGAAAAGTGGTTCCTGTTTTTAATAAGATCGCCAGCAGAGCGGAGAGTCCCGGTAGTCGAACCTCGGACTGGATCGGATCTTTATCCTCTCAAGGATAAGAGATCTCGGAGAGGGTGTTTGAGCACACTCCTCAGGGGATCCTGTCAGGGAGGATGGGGTACAATCGCAGCACCAGCTTGGACTGCACTGAAACTGAAACATTTCTAAATTGTCATCATCATCATCATCATCGTTTATTTGTATAGCACTTTAAGAACACACCAGGCAGACCAAAGTGCTGAACAACACAGATCAAAACAACTACCAAATTAAAAATACCATAAAATCATTACATACAATAAAATAAATAAGAAGGTGTCAGTTTCCTACAGAGTTAAAAGCCAGGGAATAAAAATAAAAATAGCGTGTAAAAACCCGCGTCGTCTCATGGTTAATGACGTTTCCTAAAACTGGAAACTTTTACCTGGAGTCATTTTGACCCCAAAGAAATGAGGTGAAACCGCCAGTGCGTCACGTTTCATACATTTTGAAGTGAAGGCTGTTATAACCAAATTATTAATAAATGCAAACAGGAGTGTTACAATGTCTCCACGCATGCTCAATCATCCAGGTAAGTAAATCCCAAAAAGTCGATCCCGTGCATCTGGACGTAGCGTTTGAGTCTGAGTCTCTTGGATTCAGTGACGAAACGTTTCTCCCACTGGAAACGCCACGTCCAGGTGAACGCAATCGACTTTTTGGGAGGACTGTGGTTAGATAACAGACGAGTAATCACTGCTGACCCCTCCGGCGGTGCTGAAGGAAGTAAGTTAGGCTCCATCAGGCCCGCCCTTTCTCACCACTGCTGTTCAATATGGTCAGAATTTCAATGCACCAAGCGACGGAGGCTCTCCTGTTCAGTGGCTTCAGGCTCTCCACTCTGCTTTTTGCAGATGACGTGATTCTGTTGGCTTCAGTGAGCGATGACCTCCAGCTGGAACCAGGGCGTGAAGCAGCGAAGATGACCGTTATCACCTGCAAGTCTGAGGCCTTCATCCATCCAAGCATTCCTCTCCACGTTAGGGGGGAGCGCTTGCCAACACTTGGTTGAAATTCAGATTTTATGCACTGCGCGCGCGTGTGTGTGTGTGTGTGTGTGTGACACGGGAAAGCCAAGGTCAGGTAATCTGAGGTGTCTATCCACCAATCAGGCGTCAGATGTGGAGAAAAATCAGCGAGGCACTATGATGAGGAGAAATGTTATCTGCCAGACAATGGGCATCTCATTTACTGTATTCCCATTTCGGCCCATTTCGGCACGCTTCGCCCAGAGCCTCTTAATATACGCGTTATCCGACAGCGCCGAGGGGGCGGGAGGAGCTGCGAGAGGAGGAGGAGGGGGCGAGGAAGGCGAGACAGACCATTTCAGTGTCAATTTACAGAAATTCCCGCCGTCAAAAATGAGAAGGGGAAAAGTGAGAGTACTTCCCAGTTTCTTCCCAGATCTTTTAGTTTAATTCAATTGGACCTTTCAATACCATATTTATGACACGCAGGAAGCATTCGCCCTATTGCATTATGGGAGGAGGGGAGAGATAAAGATGCTGACTCGTTAAAGCTCTCTGGCACAAAAGGAGATAAAAGCAGATAAAAAGAGGAGTGTGTTTTTCATTGTGAGGGAGGAGAGGATTAAGTCGCTTCATATCACCGCCTGTCTGCGTTCAGGAGACTAAACACGTTTAACTAAACGCCGCTATTTTTGACTTCTGCTCTCGCCGAACTTTAGAGAAGTCACCGCACTCTTCCATCAGAGTTTAACTCATCCATCAACATGTCCTTAAATCATTTAATCTGAGAGTTTAGAGGAGCAGGAAGGTGATGCAGATATTGCGCACACATGCAGAGAGTCACACCAGGAGGAAAACATTTCAGCTTTGGTTTGGGTCGCTGTCAAAATAAAAGCAGCAGAGGACTGAGAGCGTCATAGTCAAGGTATGAAGGTTTTACCCAGATCATCTCGTGTTCTTAACTGATCTCCAGACTCACGTGGACGGGCCGGCTGCTGTTAGATCCACCTGCTCCCAAACCTGCCCGAGCAGTTTTAGTGCCTAAACATCACCACCGGTGGCAGGTAGGATGTGCTCTGCTCTTACTGCTTCTCCTCAGCTACGAAAGCCTACCTGGGTAGGTTTGGGTCAAAATACACCTGTAATGATGGGAGCATAACCAGGTGAAGCACGCAGGGGGCCACCTCGCCACGCAGACGGACGAGTAACAGGTCGACTGTGCTCAAAGAGCCGAGCAGCAGATCTTCTCTTTTCCAGGAATCTCAATCAATAAGCAGTCGCTAATGCGTCTGACTGAGCGCGACGCACGAATCCATATTTAAATAACGGGGGGAGGGGCGGCGAGCGTTTCCTTGGGCAGATTCAGAGCGGCTTCCTGCGCCTCCCTCTGCAGGCCTTCCTCACACAGCAGCGCAGACGGGATGCCAAACGCGCCATCGGAAAATGGCACATTCCCACACTTAGCAGCACCGCGTGATGGCTCCAGGCGCCACCTTTGTCTCAATCGCAGCGATGACTAAAATCGAGCATTGTAACGTGACACCCTCGATTTCATGCAACGTGGCGGATTACGGATATGAATTGAACGCTCGGCTCTTTTTTGTGTTCCAATTTCCCCAATTAGGATTTTCTGCCTTCATAATGACACAAAGTGTTCTCTTAGTCAAATCAGTGACAGCTATTTATATGAGCGCTAATCTCTCAGCCAGCTCCGAACTGCCAGAAAAGAGGGACAGCTTTCAAAGTAACGCCGGGAAACAAAAGCAACGCAGCTCTCTGTCTGTCTGCGTCCATCTGAGCCGGCCAGGAAGGGCGCACAAAGAGCTGTTTAAGACAGCTCATTTGGTAAATAACCCATAACACCGTGTTTGCTACCAGTTAGGCTCGGAATAAAATGTTCAAATAAGCAGCCCTCCCTCCACCAGCGCAGCTCATTCCTCTCTGTCGAGCGTTTCAACAGAGCAGGGCATGAATGTCTGACGAGTAGGCTATCATCCAAGAGATCATTAAGCACAAGGGTTGAAGTGCCATCTTCAGTGCCATGGCAACAGGGTTGCGAGATGAGATAAAAACAATGCGAGGCAGGAGGCAGGAGACAGGAGGCGGGGCGGGCGCTCGCTGATCGATGGCTCTCTCTCTCTCCCCCTTCAGAGGCCAGGAGCAGGAAGGGGAGGAGGGGGAGGAAGGCCGGCGGCTTCGGGGCTTCGTAGGTGCACTAACAGCGGGGACGGTCTCTCTTCAAAGCGCCGATTGTTTTCTAATTGAACGTGTCAAACAGAGCGTTTGCACGGGAACGATTATCCTTGCTTTGCTGCGCAGAAGTCCGTCTAAAACCAACATGGCTGCCGGTAAACCCGGCTCCCGGCCTCGCCGGGCTCCGGGTTCTTTCTCCCTGCGCTCCAGCTGTTTGCAGCACGACAGAGGTGACGTGAATTATCTCATGCAGCTGGCAGCACCGTTCGCGGTTTCGTGCCGCAGCTCAGCGGGGGCGCCGTCGGGTTACAGCCTTTTCTCCCTTTAACTGAGAGCGGGAACGCTTTTCAAAGTGTGCGTTAAGCCCTGCGCATCCAGCGCCCCCTCCCTCGCGGAGACACGCAGTTTGGGAAGTTGCACTCTCCCAACGTGTGCTAATCAATCTGCGGAGAGCAATCTGTCAGGAAATCTTTAGCTTTACCGCGGATGAGGCTCTTTCTGTGGGGCAGGGCGCTGCGGGGACTTACCAATAGCTGTCTTTACGCCTCCCGCAGTGTCAATAAGGATTATGAGAGCGAGCTTTTATCTCTTCAAACACGCAGACCAGTCACTCATTTAAATGGATGAACAATTCAGGTCTGCTCAATAAATAAAAAAAGAATATAGTTCCGTAAATACATTCAAATCCCAACTCTATTCAAATTCCACCAACCATATGCTTCATTTAAGATCTAATCTCCCTTTTTCTATTTCCGCCAATTCAGCGAAGGGAAATCTTTGTACACGTACTTGTTTAAGACCTCAAAGGATAAACACACACTACCTATTGTCGATGGCAATGCACCTTTATCCTCAACTTAAGACCCCGGGCTCCTTTGAGAGCGCTGCTGGCAGATGCCGTATGCAAAGCAGGTGCACGCGGGGAAAACGTGCCTAACAAAAGAGACATTATTGCATTTCGCAACCTCCCAAAAAGACGAGCAGAATATTAAAGGTGACACAACTGTATTTACACATCGCTTCCCGCACACCTAAAATAACCTCGTTTCTATCTCGCTCTATCAAATAAAAGGCAGGCAATAAAAATGTGCCAAGAGAAGAACAAATAAAAGCAAATTTTGACATTTTGCTTTTTGACGCCTTCCATTTATAGGTCAGAGGAAACACCGGCCGACCTCTCATTGTTTTTTAAATGCCATTTTGTAAGGCTGGGAAGCGGGAATTAATTAATGCGTGGGTAGCTGCCACTGTCAAGAGGCGGCACATTAAAATCAATGATTAATAAATTCAAAACACACAACAAACTCAGCTGGGAGATGAAAATAGTATTGTGCGCTCCATAGGAAGCGGCCCCAGCGCGCGTCCTCCCACCGAACCGAGCGGCCACTCAGATGGCTAATGGAAAGTAGCCGGTGCCAGCTGTGTGCCTATGAATAAAATCACTTTAATTAAAGGAATTACAATGGGAAAGGAACTGGGAGTGTGTGTGTGAGTGTGAGACACCCTTTCCTGTCGATACTGCTGCGCGCACACACACACACACACACACAAGATGAAATCCCATAAAGACTTAAAATAACAGAGAGCCTTTGTGCTTGCATTATTAAATAGGCCTAATCCACACATGCTCCATTGTACCAAACAGCTTTAAGATTTACAAATGTGTCGCCCTCAGCGCGCATCATACGCCAGGATACAGATACTATGGCGGCGTCTGCGAGCGTGACACCCACTGACGAACAAAGACCACCGCGTCCCCGACAAATCACAAATCCCAACGCGCAATTAAGCGAGGTATTTGTTTGCTTAAGCCGGGACAACGGAGCCAAAGCAGGACGAGATCTTGCCGGTTTGTCGGGGGTGAGAGGGTGACAATAGCACTTTTATTTAACCTTCAACCAGGCCAGGAAGTCTCCGAACTCTATGGGGGCCCACTGGGGCCAAAGCCCCGGCAACGACGCCTGAAATGAACCAAACTTTAATTATTACCAATGAAATCGTCTCCAGCTCTTATTAGGGCGTTAATGAGGGCTCAGGTCAAAGTCTCAGCCCTAGACTTGACTCAGCAATGTCACTGCATAAGGTCAAACACTATAAACTGCAGGAAAAGCGCATCAAAGGAACATTTGTATGAATAGTTTTCTTGATTCACACCAAATATAACACAAACATATCAAAGTGCAGCCACAGACGCTATAACAAGGTAATAATGTGCCATAAGATCACGTGACTTAACATTTATATTTCTCTTCAAAGACTTCAATTCATTTAAATTCCCTGGACAGAGCACGTGCATGCACACTATGCAGCTCG
Organism: Perissodus microlepis; assembly: GCF_051167445.1. Lineage (NCBI taxonomy): Eukaryota > Metazoa > Chordata > Actinopteri > Cichliformes > Cichlidae > Perissodus > Perissodus microlepis. The sequence goes on from NC_140461.1 coordinate 1,099,144, forward strand.
TCTATGGGCAGAAATCTGTGCCATCAGAAACTGAATTTGAATAAGTTAAATTTGAATTTGAATTGCTCAGATTGAATCTGAATTGTAACTTGAATAAATGCTTTTGAAAACTGAATTTGAATTAGTCTAAATTGAAATTGAATTTTATATTTTGAAAATGAATTGATTTGCTTTGAAACTGCATTTTATCCTTTAAAAATTTAGCTCTCGAATAATTTCAGTTTCACTTCTCACCATTCAGTTTCAGTTCTACAATTCAATTTCAGTTCCAAAATTCAGTTTTTTGGGACTTACATCCGGTTCCGGTTCAAGCGCAGATTAATAGAACTACGTTTTACTAGCGGACCGAAAGTGTTACTGACGGGAATCTACAGCGTCTTGAGCTGAATTAAGACTTCAGAAGTCATTCGTCATGTCGAATGACCAGCGGATAAACTCTCAGGTTGGTAATAAATGTATTACATGTATAAGAACAAGCGTCATGTTAACAAATGATAGCCGTAAGGTAACTTTTATGCTTATTGTAGCTGTTAGCTAAAAACGCTAATTTAGCGTAGTTTGCCCTGGATTCAGCTTTGACAAACAAATATGATCGACTGTTTCTAGTAGAATTCCAGAGTTGTCATCTTGGACCCTCTCAGAGTACCCCCTCTGTATGCTTGCAGAGACCCCTACAGTAGGGAAACATGCAAAACGGTGTCCAAACCTTTGTATTTTAGCTTTATTTATGTCTTACACAGCATCCCAACTCTTTAGCTGACTTAATAACTTTAGCTAAAGTGAATAGTTAGTGTAATTCATTAGTGCAGCATTACTGGATCACCTCTGTTTGAAGTGATATAATGTGATATACAACTATCACTGAAACAGCAAACTTTGTAAATAAGCAAACAACACTTCTCATTCTCTAAACGTTTGGCCACAGCTGTAGATTACACTGTCAGTGCTTGTTCACTCTTGACAATAATAACATTTCTAAATTTACTTTGTGCATTTACAGGTAAACAATATCTAATATTTTATCTAAATGACTGCTTTGTCTTTGAAAAGGGTGAAGAGCCTGAGGCCGGTGACAGTCCAGTTCTACTCTAAGTACATCCTTACAGTGGCTCACAGGACAAGGCCACATTCCTGTCCTGCCAGAAGAGAAGAGAAACTTCAGAGTCTTCATGCAGTTCAACCACACCTGTCTTATTCCATATGACAGGGGTCTCAAACTCCAGTCCTCAAGGGCCGGTGTCATGCAACTTTTCCATGCCCTCGAGGACTGAAGTTTGAGACCCCTGCCGTATGGTGTTCATGCTGTTTTCTACCCCACAGTTACAGCATGTCTGACTGCCTGTTCAGCATATGCAAAAATATATGAGTTTAAGCATGTGATGACTAAGGCCTTCCATTATGGTGTTTGTCATCACATGTCACAGACATCTGGATGATCATTTGGAATAAACAAAAAACTAAAAACTTGTTACTTCATCCTTTATCTTTATTATAATTACTATTGTTCTTATTTTACACTTTTCATTGTTAGGCATTAGGTTTATTTGTAGTAGTCCTTTCCAACTTCTTTCCCTCTTCCATGTTACTGTGTCAGCTTGTCAGCATCTATTTGGGTTTGGAAGTGGAACAGAAAGTAAGGAAATCCAAAGTGCCATTAAAACCAGGAGAGGTTCTTATATTTCAGAAGAAGGGATTAATTCAAAAGAAATGACCTCAATGCCATATTTTATTTAGGAACCCTAGAGAGCACTTTGCAAAATAACACATTCTTATAATTTCACCCTCAGATGAGCCAAGCTACGACTGTCAGGGAAGGTGATGTAGGTACAGAGCATATGAGAGTGGTTAAGTTAATGTCTCTTGTCTAGATGAAGGCACAAGAGGGATCAATGGCAAGGCGTAGAGATTCAGTATGTTCAGTCTTCAGTGGACACTCCATTTCTGGCACAAAACACCTGTAAAAGACGGTCGATTTAGGAGGTGACCCGACAACTTCAGCCTGTCAAACATAGCAATGGAGCAGTATGTTTTTTTAAAAAAAATCTAATTAAGCATGCACTCAGTACCCTAAGAATTATTATGGTAGTTAAAGACAGTGATAGTTGTATATCATATCATATCATATCACTTCAAACAGAGGTGATCCAGTAATGCTGCACTAATGAATTAGACTAACTATTCACTTTAGCTAAAGTTATTAAGTTAGCTAAAGAGTTGGGATGCTGTGTAAGACATAAATAAAGCTAAAATACAAAGGTTTGGACACCGTTTTGCATGTTTCCCTACTGTAGGGGTCTCTGCAAGCATACAGAGGGGGTACTCTGAGAGGGTCCAAGATGACAACTCTGGAATTCTACTAGAAACAGTCGATCATATTTGTTTGTCAAAGCTGAATTCAGGGCAAACTACGCTAAATTAGCGTTTTTAGCTAACAGCTACAATAAGCATAAAAGTTACCTTACGGCTATCATTTGTTAACATGACGCTTGTTCTTATACATGTAATACATTTGTTACCAACCTGAGAGTTTATCCGCTGGTCATTCGACATGACAAATGACTTCTGAAGTCTTAATTCAGCTCAAGATGCTGCAGATTCCCGTCAGTAACACTTTCGGTCCGCTAGTAAAACGTAGTTCTATTAATCTGCGCTTGAACCGGAACCGGATGTAAGTCCCAAAAAACTGAATTTTGGAACTGAAATTGAATTTTGGAACTGAAACTGAATGCTGAGAAGTGAATCTGAAATTATTCGAGAGCTGAATTTTTAAAGGATAAAATGCAGTTTCAAAGCAAATCAATTCATTTTCAAAATATAAAATTCAATTTCAAATTAGACTAATTCAAATTCAGTTTTCAAAAGCATTTATTCAAGTTACAATTCAGATTCAATCTGAGCAATTCAAATTCAAATTTAACTTATTCAAATTCAGTTTCTGATGGCACAGATTTCTGCCCATACTCGTCTATGTGCTGGCTCCAGAGCACCGCAAAAGAAAAGCCAGAAATAAAATTAAAATCAGTTACAGAGAATCATAAATCTACAGAAAACACAATATATTAACACAGAAATTTTAAATATGTAACACCAAGTAAAAACACAGCATATGCATCATTCAATCAGAACTACAGATACCAAGTTACTAAACTAAGCTCAGCAGTAATAAATAAATAGGATCCTAAATGGGTATAAAAAGGTTAAATGTGTCAGTGTGTAGTGATCTCCAAAGTCTGATGCTTGTATATACTATTTATCTCTGCTCCATGTTTATTAGAGGGTATATTTATTAAAAGTATCACAGGTATGACTCACAGAGGTCTACAAATGACCTTTATAGGAACAGGACGTACGATCAACAGCAAACGTACAGACCTCCTTTACTGAAGCAGAAGTACAGATACCTGTGTTAAGAAATACTCCAGTAAAAGTACTGAAGCCACTTTTTTACTCAAGCAAAAGTAATCAAGTACAGGCTCAGAAATGTACTCAAAGTACGAAAGTAAAAAGCTGAAGGACGCTTCTACTCACTGCGTTTGTACAAAGGTAACTGAACCTTGTGCTAAATCAATATAAGAATAAAATAATATCAGCACATGAGAATACAAATAATGAATGTACTTAGTTTGAATCTCTTATGTAGGAGACAAGCAGTGATTTTAAATAAATACCTGTTGGCTGCTCTGCAGAGGGTGACCTGCCCTCCACACCTGAACAGTAACGTGGGTCAGGGGTCACAGTGGGATTCAGCAGGTGGCTCCGAGTGGAGATCAGCTGACCTGCTGCTCTTTGTGGGCGTGTCTTTATACTCGACAGTATACAAGTAGTGTCAAGTTGGAATTCAGTGAATGAATCTAAACATCGTAAATGCAAATTCATCTCTGCTACAGTTGATGTACCAGCATCTGACCATGAGCACCACAGCTGCTGTGCAGCACTCCAACACAGAGCTGTGAATTCACCACATTAATGCACAGTAATCTGATTACCCTGGATAAAATTACCCAGTGTTTTCATGCAACATTTGAATAACGCAGGTTTGTATAGCTAAATAAAAACACATGATTTATCAAAACACATCATATACCAATATGTGATGAAAATTATGACATGTGAGCTTTAAATCTGCAGTGTATCGAGCGTCACTGAGCATCCTTCCCTTTAACTCTAAGCTCTGTTCTTCCTCTCCTGTCTTTCTTTCTTATTTTTCCCCATCTTTGAGTTAAGTTAGCTCTCTTTCTTTTCTCTCCCTGTGAAATAAGCAGCTGGACCTTTAGCTGCAACACACTGTGAGACAAACTGCACACAAACATTTTGTGTTTGCTGATGTTTGTTGATCTCATAGAAACGCTGTATTTCAAATTACGACACTTAAAAAAAGACGTTACTTCTGTAGCCCAGCTCGATGCTAAAGTAGACAACTTACACAACACAAACACACCTTACGGACACTGCAGTCCTCTGGCCACTTTATCCCCAGAGTAGAAACGCTATAAATGAACCTAGAGTAACGGGTTTCGGAAATGTAATGAGTAGAAAGTTCAGATATTTGTTTAAAAATGTATGAAGCAAAAGTCCAAAGTTATCAGAAAAATAAATATTCAAGTACAGATGCCTGAAAATTCGACTTCGTTACTTTCCACCTCTGATGTTCAGACATAGTGTCCACATTTTTATGCCACAAATTTCACTAATTTGTTTAAATTCTGTCTCGCGTTTAGAAGAGCTGATGAGCTTTATGGTGCACAGGTTGTGGCTGGGATTGACTGAGAGAAGCTTCTATCTGCTCTTTAAGTGATGACCTGATGAATCCTGCTTCCGGGTCCAAACTACTCTGCATTTATTAAGGCTGTTGTGTTTTCAACATGTTTTCATGTTTTGTATCTTGTTCTATTTAATCTCAACAAGCCCTTAAAAACAGTCAGTGATGACTGTCGGCCTCTCTCTGTTTTTATTACGAATGTTAAATTTAAAGCTCAGTGTTTAAACCCTTCCGATGTAACTACAGCCCAGCCCATGCAGCAGTATATTAATGACTAACCTCGTATTGTGGATGGATTATCTCAGTTGTTCTCCTGGCTGAAGTTTGGCCCATTTACAGCATCCTGCCATGTGACTGCATTTGTCCCTAACCATCAGGAACCCTCACGTTAACTTTTATCGAGTGTAAAAAAGTTCATCCTCCAGCTTCACTGCGTTTATGCTATGCTAACATAGCTGTGTAGCTAGCGATCACGTAGCACATCATTATATACCAGCTAGCCCAACTTCAGTAACCCTACAAACGTCACTGCTGTTTAGTTTTCTGTCTTCATTTATGTTGGAAGTGATAGCAGAGCTGTACGTTTGAATTTGTTCAGAAATCTATCAGTCAGAACATGCTATATCATGTTTAGGTGGAAGCTAGCGAGCTAACTTCCTGCTAACTTCTAACTCTGTTAAATTTAATAAATCCTGTTTTCATGGATGCCTGGATGTTAAACTTCATTGTTACACCTGGTAAAGCAGCAACGCTGATCATTTTATTACAGATGAAAGAATTTACAGTTTGTAACTCTCAGTGATGCCGCAGTGTTCATTTGACTTTGGGACCTGAAGCCATACATGTTAACCCTACCGATTTTACTGGGAGAATCCCGAATTTCAGTGCCCCACCTGATATTTCTCAGACCCACCATTCTCCCGAATTTCTCCCAATTTTCCACCCGGACAACAAAATTGAAAAACCATATCCCAGAATGCATCGTGCGGCCCAGCCAATTCCGGTTTCCAACAATGGCGGCAGCTACTTAGTTTTAATATTACTCTTATAACTTACTGGGTTGCAAAATAAACTTTCAACATATTTTCAGGCGAGAATGTAGCTGTGTAAACTTCAAATACCTGAGCCGGGGAGAACAGAAAACTCCCGGCACATCGTTTTCAAACCCCCGCCGTCTTTCGCTACTCAGGTGATATAAGTCACTTAGATAACTTAAAAATGTTATTGTTTGGCTTTTTTCAGTGTTTTATTTGTTCCTGAGTAAATCGGTTTGGCTGAGATTAAAGTTATTAGATTAGATTAAATTTAACTTTATTAATCCCTCGGGAGGGTTCCTCCGGGGTTTTCACACAGCTGAATAAACGCCAAACAAAAAACGGATTAAACAGAAGTGTGAGATGGTCGAGAATTTACGGCTGGTTTTCACTCCACCGAGAGAGCTCGTGACGCAATTCTGAAGGCTAGACCGTTAGTGATGTGTCGGTCGCGAACTAAATGGCTCTTAGAGCCGGATCTTTGACGTGAACGACGCGAGCCGGCTCCTAATAGACCCTGTGCACGAGAAAATGCTAACTTCCTAGTTTGAGACCGGATGTAGGGTTGTACATTTCCGGTAGCTTTACTTTGCGGTCAATCGCTACTGTGAAGATATACTCCACAATCATGTCCAAAACTCGAAAACGGAAAGATTTACAAAGAGCAGGAGGTGGGAACACTCACCACTGTTGTGTCATAAAAAATCTAATGATCAATTTTGACGTTTAAAAAGTTTAGATCGATCAGTTGTTTACATCACTCAACACAAGCAGAACTGCATCACTGCAGCAGAAGACGCATCGTCCACATTCAGAAGCACATCTCTGTATAGTGACTGGTCTCATGATTTAAACAGGCAAATGTTCAGCATTCAAACTACAGGTGAAGAATAGTCAAACCAGATGTTTCCCGTTATGTTGATATCAGCTCGTCAAGTACACACCTACACAGCATGTTAACAAACCATGAAAAAAGCCACACAAAAAATGAACGATTGCTGGTAAGGATTTCTATACATTAGTATGTACGAAGGGTATGTTGTGACTTACCTTCAAAATTACAGTGGTCCCTCGCTACAACGCGGTTCACCTTTCACCTCGCTGTTTCGCAGATTTTTTTAGTGCAAGTTTGCATGCTTTTTTTTTTACGTCACATTGTGTCCTGCGTCTTGATCGCTGCAGACGATCTCCTCCGTGACGTCTCTCCTGTACAGTACAGAATCGCTGCATCGATCGCAAGCAGTGTGACTCTGAAGTGCAGTGCTGGATGTCCACGAAACGTTTTGCACCGTCAAAAATAAAATTGGCTACTTGATTTCACCTATCGCTGGTTATTTTTTGAAACAAAACACCCGCGATAAACGAGGGACAGCTGTTTACAGATACTGAGAAATATAAAATTTGAATGCTTTTTCTCTTTTGCTCTGAGGCGCGGGGGAAAAATATCGACAATATCGAACATCATTTACAGATATATTGGGTAAATGCCCAAGACATCTATAGAAATGTAAATCGCCGTTTGATTCATTCATTTGCTTAACTTGTTTTAGACCGTAAACAAGGCGCGAATAGGACACCGGAAACAAAGCTCCCCACAGGAGTTTCCGCACCGGAAGTAGCATATGCTAACGTGCACATAGTCTATCGCGAGACATGGGTTGCTTTTTTTTTCTTTCTCTCTCTCGCTTCACTCTGCAAGCGAGCCTTGTGCTTTGCGCTGGGCAGAGGGTATGGGCTCAAATTGTGGTCAAGTACGAATTTTGACCCTATTTTTCTTCCTTTCATCTGATTGGCCAATGTCATGTCAATCACAAATTTAACAATCCAATCAGAGAACAGATGGGTTTGGCTGTCGGAGGGGTGCTTTTTTGAACTGCAGGTCCTTGAAGGGTAATACAGTTTGAAGCTGGAGGATCTCTATATAAATATCCGATAGCAGTTAGGTCCCCTAACTTTCAGCAGCTGTTGAAAGGATAAAGTTGTGTATATCAGTGGTTAGAAATACCATTATTACTTTAGGATTAGTTTAACACAAAGTCAGGGCTGACCCGGGACCATGGCTGTGAGTCACAGTGCGCAGCATAAAGGTCCTTTCACATCGGACGCAGCATGTGCTGCTAATGCTAACTGCTAACTAAAAGCCAAGGATCCAGAATTTGTTGCTGGCTGCTGGGCTCTGTGGGGTTTTGCAGCAGCTCTACCTGTACTAGATGCACCTGCTCCTTGTCGTTTCTATCTCTGACTTTATGTCCTCTATAAGAGTTTCTGGTTTTTTTGCTAGTTCTTCAAATGTTCAATAAAAACATGTATGCTAATTCATAACGAAGAAAGCTTTTTAAGTATCCCCACCAGTGTTGGTCAAGTTACTTGAAAAAAGTAATCAGTAACTAATTACCGATTACTTCCCCAAAAAAGTAATCCCGTTACTTTACTGATTACTTATTTTCAAAAGTAATTAATTACTTAGTTACTTTTTAAAAACACAATTTACAACCTGAATAGGTGATGAAGTGATAGATCTTTCAGCTCAATTCTACTTTTTCTGCATAATCCATCATACAAAATGTAATCAAATGGAAAAGTCCCTTTTTAAAACTTGTTTTATTAGTTTTAATCTTTTAACTTTATGCATCAAGCAAATATTTAATTATATGCAACATTCTCTGACTGGAAGAAATTTGTTTAATATTTAAACCTATTTTCTGCACATTCCAGCACATAAAATATATTTTTTTTGTGTTTACACTCAGTCTTTCAAATAGATGCAAGTAAAACACAGCAGAAAATAAATAACATCAAAGACTAGCGGTCCTGTTGCTCTATTTTCACCTGTAAAGCAGGAGAAGCGTAGGCGGAGGTTTGCCCTGGTGCAGGTGTGCCGCGGCGGTCAGTTGAAGAATCAGCGAGTTTCTCAGCGCACTCGGTGCTTGCTTGGAAGTTTAGGGGTTTTTTTCGCTGTAAAGAGAAGTTTTCTTCCCACGCACAGCGGACACTAATGTTTTTGTCACTTTTTATGGAATCAAACTCAAAGTAAGGTCAGTACTTCCACGCTTTAAACGCTGCACGCTCATACTCTCTCCTGCATTCGATATATGATCCACTGTTGATCTGCACACAGCTGTTGTCACGAACGTCGCACTTGCTTACGTCACTGTCATGAGACATTCTGGCAAAAAAATCACGGTTTTAGTAACGCAGTAACGCAGCGTTCCTACGGGAAAGTAACGGTAATCTAATTACCGTTTTTGCAATAGTAATCCCTTACTTTACTCGTTACCTGAAAAAAGTAAAGACTGTCATTTCCACAACACTGCCCCCCCCCCCGCCGGAGGTTCGCAGCGCTGTTGAAAAGGTTCAGGAGGTCCCTGTATTAAGCATGTAAACCTGTGACACAAAAATCACAAAACTCAGACCACCACAGACTGTTTTCCTTCGTGGTGAAAGGAAAACGCTGGGCTGGCATGTAAAAGGGCATTTATTCCCTTCAAGGACCTGCAGTTCAAAAAATCACCTCTCCGACAGCCAAACCCATCTGTTCTCTGATTGGATAGTTAAATTTGTGATTGACATGACATTGGCCAATCAGATGAAAGGAAGAAAAACAGGGTCAAAATTCGTACTTGTAACTTCAAACTTGAGTGCAGAGTTTCTCACGTATTTTTTGGCTAAGTCCACACACAAATCTTTTTACACATACAAATCTTTTTTACACACACACAAATTCTTTTTACACATACAAATCCTGATTTACAAGTACAAAATATTTATGACCACAATTTGAGCCCATACAGAGGGGCGGTAGTTACACTCGCAGTAGCACAGGAACAGAGCGGGAGGGAGAGAGAGAGAGAAAGAGCCAGGGACAACAACGCCACATTAGAAAGGTATAGTAATCATCCACAAATATTTTCAGTTGCAGATGATAAAGGATTCAGGATGCAGATTATTCATGCAGGCCCATATGACAGAGAATGTCCATCTTCTTTTTGTTTTCATATTTTAATTTATATTTAATTGTGTTGTGGTTTGCAGTGTTTTGTGTTGTTGCACTTTAAATTTGTTTAAAAGGAAAAAGCTGAAAATTTAAATAGTTAAAAGCTGAAATGTGAATAGTTGGTTTTTGTATTATGTGATTTATTTATTACATTTTATGTGGAGTGAATAAATAAAAGTATATTTACGGTGGCCCCTACAGACAAAGCACATACAAACTTCAAATCACGTAAAAACTCCAAAACACGTACAAAACACAACAGAAGTGCTCCAGGATGCTAGGGCGCAGTGTTGAGCTTTTGTTACCTAGTGGCTACACAAGCCAGGAAGTACCAACGACCGGATTTGGTGTGTGGTAGTAACAGGTAAATTATTTGAATATATATGAGTGCATGTGTATAAATACACAAACAATACACACATGCTTTCAATTGTGTAATTTAAGTGATCTAGTAGCTCTGCTTTGGAAGTTCAGTTAACGCTAGAAATGTGTTTTGGAGTTTGTATGTGTTTTGTCTCTAAGGGGATATATTTATATATAAACATATATAAATAAAACCACTTTTTTTTACATTAATAATTCCTTTTGTGCATAATTTTATATTGTTGTTAATAATAAATTAATTAAAGCAACAAAACAACCTGAAGAGCCGGCTCTCTAAAAAGAGCCGGAAATCCCATCACTATAGACCGTCACAGTCACTCACTTCTGGCCTACCCGGCTTTCGGAGGACCCGCCACAATTAGGCTACGCCCACACGTACCCAGGTATTTTTGAAAACGCAGATTTTTCTATGCGTTTGCACCTTTCGTCCACACGTAAACGGCATTTTCGGTCACTGAAAACGGAGATTTCTATAAACGCCTGCCAGGGTGGATATTTTCGAAAACTCAGTTTTTGCATTTACGTGTGGACGGGAAAAACGCCGAAAACGCAGCGTCAAAGGTGTGCGCCTTTTTTGACATCACACTGTGCGCCACGTTATTGTTTCGGTGAAATGAATTTCTACAATACTGTTACTGTTAATTGTACTCTCTGCAGTGTTTAAATGCTTACATTTACACACAGTTACTGTCCCTCCACACATACGACTCGGTTCTGCTTCTATGCCCCAGCTTTGTTTACTATTTCCCGCCGAGGCTTCTAGACTTCTGATTGGCCAACATTTCTACACGGTTAGGAATATATTGCCACCTGTTGCTTTGGCATGTTCCTAGCAGCGTTTTCCTTCATTTCTGCGTTTACGTGTGGACGGGATTATTTTTCAAAACGAAAACGGAAAATCTCCGTTTTCAAACATACCCGTGTACGTGTGGACGTAGCCTCAGACCACGAAGGCCGGGTCCTCAATTGGATGCAGCCTCTGAATTTGGGCACCCCCGCTGTTTCCGGCCCGACAACAATAACGGTAACATTTGACTTATTTTATAAACACTGTAAAATTCAAGCTTTTTGTATATATATATATGTATATGTATACCACTCCCCCAGCAGCCCTAATTCTGAGGTATCAAGGTTGGCAAGTATGCCTGAAGCGGAATTTGGACTCGAAAAGGCTAATGACATCAGACTTAAAGACAGGATAATCTCACGGTGAGGCCAGTTATGTTTCCTTGGCCAATAAAGGGTCGGATATATTTTAATAACATTTGCTGAAACAGCCGAGAGGATCGAGTCTGCGTCGTTTCGTGGCGTCGTCGGTTGCGGGTCGGATGATGGAGCAGTAATCTTCTATTTTGATTTTGATGATTTTTTTTGTATTGCCATTTTTTTTGAAAACAAAAATTTCTTAAATAAAACTTTCTGTGATTTGTTCTTTTTTATTTAAATGTTTTCAGTTTTGTTTTTAAAGAAAAAAGGAACATAAGTTTATGGAAATAAAATATATATTTTGAGTTTTTCTTTGAATGTTTCAACAAATAATAAACATGTTTTATTTTACATTTCAGTTTGCAGCAAAAATAGTTTCAAAATTTGTTTATGGAAATAAAATGGCTTATAGTTTGTCATTTATTAGAATTAAAACTTTTAAATTTTATGCATCACGTTTTAAAATGTGTATAAAATTAAATGTAAGTGTGTGTAAATGTTTTCAGTTCACATTTTCATTTTTCCACTAAGTTTTAAGAGATAACGAACAACATACAAGACCTAACTTTAACTACACAAACATAAAACATGCAGCCGTTTTTTTTGTTTTTGTTTTTTGAACGTGTGTGTGGAAATAACAAAAATGTGTGTATGTTAATAAGAATACATAAAATTCTGTTTTGTGTTGTTTTTTCCCCCAATTTTAAAATGTTTTCACTTCACATTAGTTTAAGAACAAATTATCTTCTTATCATTTTACAGCAGAAATAAACGTCCTTACGAAAACAGTTTGGTGTCTGTAACGAAAACACTGCGTTACGTCATGGTAGCTACGTCCGTCTTTTATGTACAGTCTGTGGTGCAAGTTTCTGTCTGTGAAGCTGTCTAAATCCAGAGATGTTAAAAATAAAGCCTGGGGCCCAGAACAGGGTCACCAAAGGGTCCAACCAGGCCCAGTGGGTGGCTTTAATGTGTAAGCATTCAAAGCAGGAGGAATGTGGCACTTTTCACTCTATTCTGCATCATTATCGTCTGTATCAGCTGAACCACAGGCTGAACCACAGGTCTGAGTCAGTTTAACTGTCGGACTGAAAGGCATCACACGCTCTGCGCTTATACACAAGTAAGGCAGTTAAGTCCAAGGAGCCGATTTACTCAGCATTCACACGGAGAAACTGAGGCTTATTTTTCTCATCAGTTTTATAAACGCACGGTTTAGTAAATGTGAACATTTTAACATATTTAAGCGTCTTCACACTAAAAGAAGGAGGTGATTTTATCGCAAGGTTATTGGGCGACAGCTCCTAGTGGTCCCGCCCATTTAAGATCATGCTGGAGTCTCTGTCTTAAAGAGAACTTCTGAGGGGCAGCCAATGAGGAGAGAACTGGCGTTAAAACGGCTTTTTCAAAGAGAGGATGAGTTAAAGGGCTGCACTGAGGCGGGACCAGATAAGGAGGGAGGGCAGAACAGGTCACCTTTAATATACACACACAGGTGATGAACACTGAGACACTGAGCTCAACAAGGAAACCCTGCTTCAGTAACAATAACAACATCAGGATTTAAGTCCTGCACAGGTAAACTGTAGTTATCGTGAGTGTCCACCAGAGGGAGGTACAATCCCAGCTAAACCATCAGGAGCCGCTGAGCCTGTCCAGCGCCTCCTCGAGCCCTCAAAGCTTCTGCAGACCCGACAAACTTTAGTGGACTCACTGAGTCTCTGAGCTGAAAGTGTGCGTTACCCAAAGCGGTGCTTGAGAGCGACTGCAGCCGTTCCAGGCGACATGAATGCAATGAATGAAATATTTAAGAGTAAGAGAAGAGAAAGTGAGAGAGCTGCTAACATCAAAGTGTCTGCTAACATACACTGGAGCAAGTTGTTTACATGGGGCGGTGGCACGGCCCTGAGGGAGGTCTGGCCTGGTTCTGACGCCGCTCAGCTCGAGCAAACATCACTTCACACAGGCAGGAAACACCACCCCTCCACCCCCACCAGGAGCCCGGAGGCATCCACCACGCTGCTTCACCAGAAGCCCGACGTGGATCCTGATCCCCCCGATCCGCAGCTGGAGCTGCTTCTTTTTTTCTCCAGCAGATCTCCACGTGAAACTTTAGAAACCGTGTAGAAAGCAAAACTCCAGTCCACCCAAACTGGCTTCACAAACCTATAAATACAAAAACATCGTCTGATTCTGAGCGGCTCGCGGACGCTGGGACTCCAAAGGGAACCTGATAAAGAGTTTGATTAAAACAGCGACAGAGCACTGAGCTATTTTCATGCACCTGTCTATCAGAGCAGTTTTTATTAAGCATGTGATGGGTTTAGATTTTATTATTGTCATTTGTATTAGGAAATATTTAACCATATATGCTTAGAGGTGTATAATCAATTGTGTAGTGATAGGATGTGTGATCTTTAGCAGGCTGCAAAGGCTCGGTGTGCATTCCAGGAATGCACACCTACATCCTGGGAGCATGGGAAGAGGGCGTACCTTGTTTTATTGTTTTACGGTAGGATTAACGTAGCCATGTCAGTTTTAGTCTAAGTGCTTTTTTACATATAGATGAACTGTTGGATTTTCCAGACCAGCAGGTTAAGGGAAGTCGTTTGTGGGGCCACACTCTGACCCCACACACACGCACACACACACAGTATTCTTTGTTCACATGTATACCTATTTAAGATGTTATATGTTAATGACCCTATGCATATTCATGTAACCACAATAAAAGGAGTGCTATGGGGAACCTGGCTGAGAGTCTGACGGAGGTCAAGTGGTGGAACGACACTTGGCTCCAGGCAGGTCTCCCTCATGCATGAGTGACCCAAAGAACTTTGGTGCCTTGTGTCTTGCTGTGTAGCAAGTTGTCCTTAACGTTCCAGCGAATAGGTTTATGCTACAAACCTATCAGCAGGTTTAAACTACAAATCGATCTGAGGTCACCTGTGTGAAGACATGAAACCAGACGAGCAGATCCACAGCTCCTTCGTCATATAATGAGACCAACCAGCGGTCAGGCCTTTTTATCCTCGAGAGGCTGAAACAAACCCACTCTTCACTAAAGGACGATCCTGAAGGAGTGAGCGTGCCTTCCTGTGGGGTCAGGATTAAATGAATTCCTGAGTGGGAAAATTCACAGACGCTCCTGGAAGTCGGAGGTGGTGTTGGTGCAGCAGCTGATCGGTGACGTCACACCGCAGTGAAGCGTTTTTGATTAACGGTCCAAACTGGCGGCTCAGATTTAAGGTGATTGGCTGTAGCTGTTAGCCTCCAGCACTCTGAGCACTGACAGAACAAAATCAAAAACCTTTTAAAATAAAATAAACTTTAACAAAGCAGCGGTTTCAGGAGTGGTCCGGGTCAGGGGGGGGGGGGGGGACCTGGAATGGCAGAAATTTAGACTTGTTAAAGTTTCTGATTGCTTTTAGAAGAACTCGTCAGCCCTCGTCGAGCACATCCATCATCTTTGAGACGTCCACATTGCTCTCCATCCGAGGAGCTCGTGAGCTCAGAGCCTGACAAAGTGAACCCTCGGTCTGATAAAGCTGAGCTACCGTCCTCATCGAGGCTCACAGACCGGACCAGCACGCTCTCTGCTTTAATCTGCCAGTTCACGCGTGTGTTTCCAATCCAGAGTTCAAAGAACAGAACACGAGTTTCTCCACCCAGCTGAGTCAGGTTCAGGTGACTTTACCTGTGCCCGCAGGTGCATTCTGGGAGTCACCCATGAAGATCAGAGTCACGTGTTTGTGTTCTGGAGGGTCTGAGCTTCAAATTAAATCTAAAATCAGCACAACTCACATCAAACTGTCAGCAATGTGAGAGAAACAGAGGTCAGAGATAGTGTCTGTCTCCTGAATCCAAACTGGAAGCTGGTTCCACAGAAGAGGGGCCTGAAAACTGAAGGCTCTGCCTCCCATTCTACTTTTAAATACTCTAGGAACAACAAGTAGGCCTGCAGAGCGAGAGCGAAGTGCTCTAATAGGGTGATATGGTACTAC
Source organism: Perissodus microlepis (assembly GCF_051167445.1). Taxonomy (NCBI): domain Eukaryota; kingdom Metazoa; phylum Chordata; class Actinopteri; order Cichliformes; family Cichlidae; genus Perissodus; species Perissodus microlepis. The sequence goes on from NC_140461.1 coordinate 1,114,525, forward strand.
AAGGTCTGTAGTACCATATCCTACCCTCTGCATGTCCTCCTTCACTACATCCATGAACCTCCTCTGAGCTCTTCCTCTCACACCCTCCCCCCTCAGCTGTCCCTCTGATGGACTCATTTCTGATCCCGTCTCACTGCCAGTCAATATCAGAACATCTTCAGTTCAAGCTCTTTTTGTCAGCATCACTATCGTTGTGTTATCCTAACACCTCATCTCCTGTTTGAATGCAGTGAACTCATGTTTGAGTGCCAGAGATGCTCTTAGAGTTCCCGTTTCCTTCCTATCAGCTTAAAGCGTCTGACGGTGTCACAGTGCCACCTAGTGGAGCGCAGCCTGAACTCGTCCATCTCACACTCATCACGTCAAAGAGCTTAAAAACCTTTATTGGAAAACATGTAGCAGCATTTCATTAAAAAACAAACAAAACAAATCATGTAGAGACATTTTTGGGATAAAAAGGTCAAAGTTCAAGACAATCAACATTTAGCTTCTGAAGCCCGGCTGGTTCACCTGTCCATCAAGGTAGCCAAGCTACTGGTCCCCAAGCAGAACATGGCCACACTGTGCCCATTAAAAAGGAAAACACACACACACACACACACACACGCACACACACACAGTTCCCATCATGCTCAGCCCACTTTATAGCAGCACGTAGAGCCAAACACGACCCTAGAAATAGTTTTAATAGATTTAAACACGCACGCTCGCTCGCTCGCACGCTCTAAAGGTCTCCTCAGTTTGGCCTCTGCATAGAAAATAAAGGCGTGGTTGGACTTGATGCGAGCGTTCAGCAGCACCACTAGTAAAAAGCATGAAAACAAAGTCTCCTCTGCTCGCGCTCAGACCGGAGCTTAAGCACGTTCCCATGGCGGTGACGCGTCTCCTCGCTGCGCCCACAGAAGCTCTGAGAAGCTCCCAGAAAGCACAAAATACTGTTTCCCTCCCTGGAATTAAAAATTTAATCTCAGCTGAAACTCAAATCCAACACGCTGGCGTCAGCAGCGCTCTGCTACTGGGGGGGCGGAGACTCCATGCTGGTTCTGATCTTAACCACGGTGGCCTCGCCTCGATCCGGCTCTTCGGTCTTCTCGCTGCTCAGGGGCGGAGTCAGGACGCCCGAGGGGACGGGGCAGCCGCCGTGACACTGCAGCTCCACCTCCTGGTAGGAGTACGCCTTTTCCTGTAACACAGCAGGAACACGCGTGTGAACAAGCACACGTTTGGACGTTTCTCACATTTACTACATCCTGTCCCCATCGACCTGCGGGACACGCCCAGGAGTCTACATAACTCCGCCCTCTACCACCGCGTTATGATGACCGCTCAGTAACCTAACCGCCATGAAGGGGGCGGTCCTCGCTGCAACCCATGTTGGAAAAAACTTAAGACTTAAGTTTTCCTCGGCTCTCAGGAGGAAACGGAAACAATCCAGAATCAGCTGAGCTGAGCAGTTTTCTGGATCCGTCATCGCCGCCACGACGGGGCTGGAAACAGGAAGTGTGAACAGAGCAGTTTCACTCGTTTTGCTTGGAGGGCGTTGCTGCTCAGTTTGACCTGCCATGAGTTCTTCTGCTTCGAGCTCGTTTAACCAGAGGTGGCAGCGCGTTTCACGTTTTCATCATTTTTACGAAATTATTCTGTCTGAATTTCTGCTTCTGCTCTGATATTAACGCTTTGGGGGTCAACGCACACGTGGGCGTGTCCTAATCACATGACCAACGTAAGACGACATGGAGATGCAGTGATCTATAGACAAGTTTTTAAACTTCCCCTGTGGGACTAATAAAGGTATCTTATCTAATCTTATGTCGAGAGGCCACGTAGATCCAGAGATGATAAAAAATGTTTTTTTCTGAATGAAACTGTTACTGCGTTTACAGCAGGAAGAAAGGGTGTGTTTCCTGCTAGCAAGCACACGCCCCTTTCCTATTGGTAGAAAAAATGTACCATGTCGACCAATCAAACAATGATATAGCATCCTGGCATTTGGTTGTTTAGTAAGGGGGGGGGGAGAGCGAGAGAGTTGAGATGTGTGACGTCGAGCGTGTTTGCAGTCTAAAGTCAGCGTGTAGCGTCGTGTAGTCAGCGTGGTCAGCGTGTAGTGTCGTGTAGTCAGCGTGTAGCGTCGTGTAGTCAGCGTAGTCAGCGTGTAGCGTCGTGTAGTCAGCGTGTAGCGTCGTGTAGTCAGCGTGTAGCGTCGTGTAGTCAGCGTAGTCAGCGTGTAGTGTCGTGTAGTCAGCGTAGTCAGCGTGTAACGTCGTGTAGTCAGCGTAGTCAGCGTGTAGCGTCGTGTAGTCAGCGTGTAGCGTCGTGTAGTCAGCGTGTAACGTCGTGTAGTCAGCGTAGTCAGCGTGTAGCGTCGTGTAGTCAGCGTGTAGCGTCGTGTAGTCAGCGTGTAGCGTCGTGTAGTCAGCGTAGTCAGCGTGTAGCGTCGTGTAGTCAGCGTGTAGCGTCGTGTAGTCAGCGTGTAGCGTCGTGTAGTCAGCGTGTAACGTCGTGTAGTCAGCGTGTAACGTCGTGTAGTCAGCGTAGTCAGCGTGTAGCGTCGTGTAGTCAGCGTGTAGCGTCGTGTAGTCAGCGTGTAACGTCGTGTAGTCAGCGTAGTCAGCGTGTAGCGTCGTGTAGTCAGCGTAGTCAGCGTGTAGCGTCGTGTAGTCAGCGTGTAGCGTCGTGTAGTCAGCGTGTAGCGTCGTGTAGTCAGCGTAGTCAGCGTGTAGCGTCGTGTAGTCAGCGTAGTCAGCGTGTAGCGTCGTGTAGTCAGCGTAGTCAGCGTGTAGTCAGCGTGTAGCGTCGTGTAGTCAGCGTAGTCAGCGTGTAACGTCGTGTAGTCAGCGTGTAGCGTCGTGTAGTCAGCGTAGTCAGCGTGTAGCGTCGTGTAGTCAGCGTGTAGCGTCGTGTAGTCAGCGTGTAGCGTCGTGTAGTCAGCGTGTAACGTCGTGTAGTCAGCATGTAACGTCGTGTAGTCAGCGTGTAGCGTCGTGTAGTCAGCGTGTAGCGTCGTGTAGTCAGCGTAGTCAGCGTGTAGCGTCGTGTAGTCAGCGTGTAGCGTCGTGTAGTCAGCGTGTAGCGTCATGGACACGGATGGAGCGGTCCGATGTGCAGCATCGGTCTGACCCTGACTGCTTTTAAAATCACAAAACATGCAACATGTGGCGCAGGTAGTGACCTCAGCACGTCGGAGCAGTACGCGTCACGTGATAGAGCGGCTGCTGTGTGCGGGACCGTCGGTGGTCTGGAGTTCACACAGAGCATCTGGAGCCTCGCTACGTGCTGCCAAACCAGGTGTTGTGCCGAAGTAGGCACCGCCGACAAAACCCCCTCCCCCCACGCCACGAGCACCCACCGGGCAGAGTGGGGATCCAGTTTACTCCGCCTCCCTTGCAGACAGCTAGACGTGAAGTAGTGATGTTTTAGATTTGTGAAAAATGAGTGTTGTTACGTTAGCATTCAGTGTCTATATTTATTGTTCTCACGTCAGACGTGGTTATTTTAACAAACGACTAATTATTATTTTTATCCTCCTGTAACTTTACTGTATAAAGAGCTAAAAGCTCCAAAGTTTCAGGAGGAGTTCATCGTTATAAGAAGTGTTTGTGAACTAAAAATCAAGAATGTGGGATACTGTGTGTCCCCACCCCCGTCACAGCTGCTGCCAAAGAGCCACAGATCACAGTGTAAACGCCGTCCTGACACCTGCAGGTGTCAGGCTGCAGGTGTCAGGCTGCAGGTGTCAGGCTGGGACGTGCTCCTCTGTCTTACAGTGGACAGAAACTATTTTTTGGAGCGGCACAAATAATTTGTGTGACTCTTATTTGATGCAGAACAGCTGATTGTTCTGTAAATACTTTGAAATGGTTATAAACAAATGCTTAGCTGCATTTTTAGGTAAATAGCTGCAAAAAACTTTGTTTGCAAAACTTGTGCATAGTTTTTAAAACTTACAATTTATATTTGCATTTCAAGTTATGAAAATTATTCTTTAAACATGTTTGTGTTTGTTACAGTAAAAAATAAAACTTCTACTGATTTCATGTTTGTCTGATTTCAGATCAGTTGTGTTAATACGGTAAACTGAGACACGTGAGGTTGTCCTGAAAGAACGAAACCAAACAAGGCGAGAAACCGTTTTAAAGGTGAAATAGTCAAAACCAGCCGATTGTACCCCGGAGCGATAAACTTATCAATAAAGTTACAAACCGGTGGCTGTGAGGGGAAATAAACAAACGCACACACACAGCTGTTGGACCTACCAGCCAGGTCACGTAGGGGGCGTGTGTCTGGATGTTGTGCATGTCATCCGCAGAGATTCCCGGGAACGTTTTCATCGGCGAGCTGCCGACCTCTCGCAGCGCCATCGCAAACGGCACCATCCACCTCACGCACTCCTCCACCTCCACCCTCTTCAGAGCTGCACGGACAGAAGGAGGAGGAGGTGAGTCGGGGTGGAGTCACACCAGCGCGGACAAACAGGAAGTGTGGAAAATGATTTTTACCTGACACGTTCTCCACCAGCTCCAGGGACGAGAAGTGAAAGAGCGCCGAAGCAGCGAGAACGCCGTTAGAAAACTCGAGGCAGCGCACGTCCAGCATGCACAGGTCCAACAACTGAAAGCAGACGCACCATCAGAGACATTCGGCGGGAGACAGACGGTCCCACCTCAGCGAGAGACGCTCGTCTCCGAGCACATCGGCACAATTCATTTATGGTAACAGACGGCGTACCTCTGCGATGTGCGTGAAGGTGGCCTGCGGGTATCTGGGGAGGAGGAGCTCGTCCGCGTCCTTCAGGTAAGCCACCTGCATGTAAACATTGAGCCAGGACACGGGAGTCTGTGGGCTCAGGCTCCACTTCAGCTCCTAGAGAGAAGACGAGTCCACGTTAGACACCCAACACTCCCACACTCGCATCTGACGCAGGTTTAAGGGCTGCGATGACAGAATGACATCACTTCCTGTTGACATCATGAAATGATGCGTTCACAGCTTTAGCCGTTTGCTGGTTGTTGAAATAGTTTTGTGAGCTTTAACCTGAGATTCTGTTGTTTCTGGCAAAATACATTTATATTTAAACTTGATTCAGGACTTAAGGAATCGAGATCACTTTATTCAAACTAAAATTGATTTTTTTAAACACAATGAGCATCATTAAACCGCTCAGATGGCTCCGCCCCTTCCTGAGCCTGGTTCTCCTGGAGGTTTCTTCCTGTTTTTCCTTCCCACTGTCACCAGGTGCTGGCTCATAGAGGACCGTCTGGTTCTCTGTAGGTCTTTACCTGACGGTATAAAGCACCTTTGACGCTGCATAAATCAAGCTGAATTAAATGGACCAAAGAGTGAAATTGTCACCGAGTCTTCAGCTGAGAAACCAAAGGAAACCTGATGACGTCACAGAGGCCGTGTCTCACAGGTGAGGACACAGGTGTGCTCAGAGGTCGGTTAAGGCCGAGGCAGGTCGTGCGTTTTACCTTCATGACGATGATCTCCATGCTGAGGATCTCGTCTTCTGTGCAGGCCTCGTCTGTCACGTAGGCAAACTGGTGGACTTTGGGAGGATACATCTCCTGGGAGAGAAACATTTAAAGATGAGAAACGCAGCAGACACGCTGCAACAAAGCACCCGCACGGTACCGAAGAGCTCCGCCCTCCCTACCTCGACTTTGGCGGCAATGAACAGGCAGGTGATGCCGATGAGCTGCAGCGTGGATTTGAGGACGTTCCTCTGGGTGGCCATGAAGCGATCAAAGTAGTCCTGAGCGAGGTGGTACGTCTCCCTGTGCAGCTTATAGACCTCGCTCACCTGACACACACACACACACACACGCACGCACACATGCACACGCACACCTTGAGTACATTAAGGTGACTGCATCTTTACTGTTTATCCACAGATGAATGATTTCATGGTTTCCGGGATGCCGAGCTGCGTCTGCCGTGGATCGTCCACAGTAAAACCTGCAGCCTGAAGCTAAAGGTTAGCGTAAAGCTAAAATCTCACGTATAGACACACCTGAGATCAGGTCGTGCTGCAGGTTCACAGACTCAGTACTGACCTCCATGAGCCAGTCCAGGAGGATGGCCCTCATCTTGGGCTGCAGGTGTGGATGTTTGTCCATCATGTGGACGTCTCTGCTGTAGGACTTGTCCTTCTCCAGCATGTTGTTCCACACGGCGTCCTTACTGGCCCAGCTGACAGACACAGAGTCAAACAGATTGCTGACACGGGACAGGTACAGGTGACAGATTAAAGGAAAACACCCCCGACCACAGATCCTTACGCTGAGGGCTGAGCAGCCATCAGCACCACTCACCAGAGCGCAGGCAGTGGCGCGTGGTGCACGGGTGTCACACATGTGGTGTGGAAGCTGTAATGAGGAAAGCTGGCGTTGACCGGGGGGACGAGCGGGCACTCCTCCTGATCAGGCGTGGAGATCCACCTCTGCGGACTCACGCGATCAGCTGCAGGACTCCAGCCCGGCTGGGAGACAGGAAGAGCTCGGTTAGAGTCGAAGAAGGGTGGAGGAGGAGGAACACACGCCTCCAAGACTGTGGGCGTGGAGTCGCTGCAGGTAATTAGACCCACCTCACACTCGCGCTGCTTCTTCTTCGTCATCTCTGCTACCTCCTCATCCAGATCCGGTAAAACCTGAGGAACAAACAGAAAAGAAGGAACCCTGGAGTTATCGTTCTCATGCTTTTGTTGTTTGGAGGTGCCCCTCCTGTGGACCGCGCTTGGTGTCAGGTGATCAGCCTTCAAACCGTCTTCCTGGCAAAGCTAATAAGTTAGGGCTGGATCAGGTGACCGCTGACCATCCACCTGTCAGCGGCGCCACGGGCTGCAGTTACAAAAAACCTGAGCTTAAAGACGCGCTCTGTGCCTCGTGCTGTTCACCATCTCCCCTCAGATGACGGCCCACTGCTTCTGCCTCAGCTCTCCTCACTGTGGCTCTCTAATATGATGTCCAACATTGTTGGAACCCTCTTTGTGACAAAACACATCAATGACCCACCCCAGCAGAGTGTGTGTGTGTGGGGGGCCCTGCTGGAGCCTCAGCCAGCCTTTCAGGACACTCACAATAGCAACATCTGCCTTCCTCTTCCTCGGTCGGACTGTGGTGTGTTTGGGGGCCTCGGCAGGAGCACTCTTCGCTTCTGTGTCTTCCCTGAAACAAGCAAAGCAAACAGCAGCTGTTAGCGAGCGCTGCCATGTCCACAATCAGCCGAACAAACCCGGGTTAGCACGGGTAAACGCTCACACGGTCCAGAAACAACAGGCTAGTTAGCCCGTGAGGCTAAAGCTCCTGGTGGCTCTTCCTGCGTGGGCCAAACTCACCGTGTTCCTCTCATTATAGTCGGGGCCGTGGAAGCGTCCGTGGGAGCAAACCTGGGGACGACAAACGACTTGAAATTTAGACTTAAACAGCCGTAAAAGTGCGACGTACAGCGGCCCCAACCCCCACTCCGAGCCGCCTTCCTCCCGACAAAGCCCGGCTCAGCCTGGCGCGGAGAGCGGGGCAGCAGGCCGCTTTCAAGTGCCCCCAAAGCCCCCCCACCGGACCTCGGAGACCCGGGAAACTGCCCCGACATCCACGCCACACCGAGCAAGGCTGGTCTGAGGCGGCCACGGAGCTCGGTTAACCGAAAACAGCGATATTTTACCGAGTCCGGCTGCACATCATGGCCGCCTGATGCGGACACGGAGCGGCCAACAAAGAGCCGAACCCCCGGGGGCTGTCTACGTCTGCACCGGAGACCGTGGGGGTTTAACGTGGGAGCCTGGGTCACATTACGCTGCAGGCAATCAAGCCCCAATTCTACTCACGCAAACTTTTAGCCAGCTGCAAAAACTCACCTCAAGTTCCTCCCTTGAAGTTCACCCTGCTCCGCCGAGAGCTCCAAAAGAAGGTTTAACCCCGCAGTGGGTTCCCCTCAGGTCCCCTCAGGTTCTCCAAGTGTGTTCTCCAGGTGTGTGCTTTCTGTCCTCCGGTGCTCTCCTGCTCGCGGTGCCCGGGATTCTGAGCTTAGGCCGGGCTAACTGCTCCGAGCTGGCGCCTCGCAGAGCGCAGATGAGCTCCACGTCAGGAGGCGTAGATTCCAGTTGGCGCTAAATCTCCACCCTCTGCGCCGCTTTACAGCCGCATTGAGCTGCGTCACCTCAGCCGCTCACCTGTGCAGGGCACGCGGCAGGTATGCTGGCTGAACTCTACGCGGATGGTCGCGAGCGTGAAGGAAATGGTGAGTTTTTAGTTTTGCCGGTAAAAATGGGGGCGTGAGTGCCGCGCTGACAGCTGCGAGGGGCGGATCTTCGCAGACCGGAAGCGCTCGGGCACCGCGTGGCTGTGTGTCAGATGTAAACAAAGGCAGAAGCGGCGCAGAAAGACGCGGAAAACGACGCAAAGCGGGCAGAATGACGTAGCAAGTGAGCGAGCGGGTTCCGTGCACGTTACCTTCAGTGTCTGTCACCGGGACCAGGCTGTGATTCAGCGGGAAAATGAAGCGTATCGCCTCCCACATGTCCACTGCGGGCTGCCGTACTCGCCCCGCCTCCGACCGCAACGGAATGACCCGCTCAGCCGCCTCCGGACTCCTCCCCGAGCTCCCAACTTCACCATTAAATCTGATAAAGTGGCGGAAGGAGGCGAACCAACCTTTGACGTCAGCAAATCTGTGGCTGCTGGTCACGTGATCACATGACAGCGTCCTCACACGGTTGTTGCTGCAGGCTGAATATGATCATTCATTAGGTTTTAATAACCAGCTTATACAGGAAATGTAATAACGTCACATCGGTACCATCCTTCCTCCTGCTGCTGAGACATGACCCGTAACAGAGCTCAGCATCTGCATTTACAAACACAGCAGCACAGGTCAGGACAGTGGAGACTTCCACGATGATCCCTGTGAGCTGTGGGAAGCACCGAGGCTTCCTCGTGATTTACAGACAGCTCTGATCACGGGAGGAGAAATGGAGCAGGAGTAATCCTGAAGGAGGAGCCTGAGCAGTGCTGTGGAGGTGAGGAGTAACAGGCAAGATCACCAGTATGAAGCGTGAGGTCGAAGGGTGTCAGTGTGTACGCCCCACAGGGTGGAGGTCAGAGGGGTGGAGGAAGGTACAGAAGGTGTGATCTGAGCGAGAAATGAGACTGTGAGGTGGTGTCAGGGAGGATGTAGCTGGGCAGTATCGGATGGTTGACTGCAGGGTGACTTTGGACATCAAGAAGAGCAAGTGAGTGAAGGAAGGAAGGATGCTGGGAAAGTAAAGCTGAGGGAAACTGCAGGGAGTGTCCTCTGGACAAAGGAAGGAGGACAAGGAGGCTTGGTGTGGACCCAAAGCAATGAACGGTGCACTAGAGAGGTGAAGAAGGCAGGGCGGAGCGGGTGGAGATGAATGTCAGGGGTGATTCGTGACGGAAGGGTAGCAGCACGAGACAAAGGGAAGGTTCAAAGACAGCAGTGAGCTCTGCTGTTTGGAGATGGCAGAGGATGAGCTGAAGATGTTCAGACGTTCACTGGGAGTGAGAAGGAGGAGTCCAGCAGAGGAGGGAGGGTGATGGAGCTGCCAGGTGCAGAACGACTGCTTTGAGTTTCCTGCAGTCGGCACGGAGCTTCGAGGTTTGCTGCTATATGAAGAATAGAAGTTTTAATAAGTGGGTGAAAGTGGAGGAAGGTGAGTCTGAGAGGAAACCCAGAGCCAGGTGAGTGCAGACAAACATTAATGGTTAAACTTCAGCTTCCTCAGAGAGCGTAAAAGTTAAATAGATGAAACACGTCCTGCTGGCCCTGATTCACAGCCAGGAAACTTCTTTTATTCAGAAACAAACTTGTTCCAGAGATGATTGTGTTCTTATCTTCGGTGAAGCTGAAATACTCTTTTTGTTTGGTGAACAGAACAAAGTCGACCTTTGGTCAGTCACATGACCCCCTCCTGCGAACGACACAAACAGGTTTCATTCTGTGGCGTCTGCACAGAAAGGGAAGGATGAAGTTTTTGGAGCTGTTTGGGCGTCTAAAATCCGTCGTTATCGGAATGATTCACGTGAAAGCGTTGCCAGGTAACAGAGTCCACCTGTCGGCGTCCTCCAGGTTCAGGTGAAGTGTTTGGTCGTGGCAGGGGGAGGTCAGTAAGAGCACAGAGGTTTGCAAAATGTGGTTTCAGGGTGAGCTGGCGTGCAGCTTCGCGTGGGCCTGCGCGTCATCAGGTTAAGACAACATCGCACATTCTGATTGGCTCAGATTTAGCTGATATGTGACATTTTCCTGCGTACGCTGCGCTCAGACATGAACTTGATTAAGTCAGACGTGTAACATTTCAGCCTCACACACCGGTGTGGTCGCCCTGTGACGGGGCAGTTAAACTTTATTTAACCAGGACAATGTGAGTCGAGATCAAACATCCCTTTTGCAGGCTGAGACTCGCAGCAGTACAGTCGACCTTAACTTCATACGAAGATACACGGCAACAAAATACACAATAAGAACATCGATGCACACGATGACCCACCCTAACTGTAACGCCGCTGAACCCTGAACCTCGGCCCCGTTCTCCTGTCCAAACAAGGCCTGTTCTCACTTTTTCTGCTGTCATGACCTTTGACCTTTCACACACTAACACACACTTTCTGCACGCTCTGACCTTGGGGTAAACTTGCTGGGACGTCCACTCGTAGGGATATTTTGGGATTGTGTTAACACACCTGAACACGGTCGCCCTGCAAACAGACCAAACCTCTGCTTTTACAGAGGCGCTCACACTGCTGATGATCAGTTAGTCAATAACCTGCATTGATTAGCAGCAGCTGATAGTTTCTCACACGCTGCTTCTGCGTTTTGGTTTAGTGTTAAATAAATAATGACACGCTGTAAATATGCGGTGTTTTGTTGTTCGTCCAGGTGATCACGGTTGTGTCCTGATGTGTCACCAGGTGTACTCGTGACTTTGAGTAGGAGGAGCTGCAGAGAAAAACATTCTTGTACATGCATGATGTGCACATCGGTGCCCACATCCTTAAGTGTTGAGGGTACTCTTTGAGACCTTATATAACAGGCTCCTCCTCTTCCTCAGGTAGCCCACTGGGCTCTTTGAAAATGTCTGAAATCAGCGAGGCGGCGTGCCGGGAGGCAGCGATCTACAGAGACGCAGGGGTTGTACGTTTGTGCACGTTGTTTGCGTTCCTCACAGCTCTGCAGTCTGCACAGGCGAGGCGCTAACCGAACCTCCAATCCCGTCTTTCAGGATGGACTGATCGTTGAAAACATGCACGATGTGCCGTACTCTCTGAGCGTGGGCCCCGAGGTGAGCGCCTGCATGACCGCCGTCTGCTGCAGCGTTAGGGCCGCCTGTCCGTCCCTGCCGATAGGAGCGCAGATCCTGACTGCAGCCAATCAGCCGGCTCTGGCTGTGGCTCTGGCTTCAGGTTCAGTTGTTCGTTCAGTTCATGTTGATGTGTTTGGAAAGATGCAGGACGTGTGATCAGCACGGTGACGGCGCTGTGTGCTTCCAGGCCTGGACTTCATCAGGGCTGAGGGCTTCGTCTTTGCTCACGTGGCAGACGAAGGCCTCCTGAACGCCGGCGCTGGGGACTTACTGCGGTACCGCAAACAGATCGGAGCTGAGCACGTGCAGATCTTCACCGACATCAAGAAGAAGCACAGGTGAGGTCACCTGCTGTGCAGTTATAGTAAAGAATGGAGTACTCAGTGATGCAAGAAGACGTGAAAACACTTCCTGTGTCTGAGTACAGCTGCAGATAATCAGGATGAGCGGCCCTGGCCAATAGTCATTCATGCCTGTCACAGCTGAGCTTTCAGGCACTGGGACGTTAATGGGGCCAGCCTGGGCAAGAGAGGTGTTAAAATGTGTGTCAGCACCTTGGCGAGCTCTTAGAGGCCGTCCTGGATGTTGCCTGGACCTGCGGCTTTCGTGTTGATGGTCCCCTGTGGTGTCCTTCTGGTGTCTACTGCAGGCACACTGAAGGGCAGCTCACCTGCTGCTGTGGGAGGAGCATCCACCCCACTGAGCAGCAAATCATGAAACTTTCACACACCTCACACAAGGTTTGATTTTTATTACAGTGCAAACCACTTATCATCTCCAGTGTGTAACATCCACACATGCCTCTGTGTGTGTGTGTGTGTGTGTTTCCAGCTCTCACGCCCTGACGTCAGACGTGAGCGTCGCAGAGACGGCGCGTGCTGCTGAGTTCTTCCTCTCAGACGGCGTCATCATCACAGGAGCAGCCACAGGACTGCAGGCCGACCCCGAGGAGCTCCGAGGTCCCGCCCCTGCCGCGCACACACACACACACACACACACACACACACACACACACACACACACACTCTGTCCAGATGTTAGCCTGACTCTCGTCACTCTGTGATAAAGACAGACTGTCACTCACTGCATTTTATCACTTTATCATCTACAATCAGAATCCTAGCAGCTTCTGGTCACTGCTGAGATTAACGCTGCAGAATATAAAAAGGAGGAGACACTACAAGGATTTTTATTTTGAAATTAAAATCTAAAGTTAAAATCTCAGGTCAGGTGACTCCTGTTAGAGCTGCAGAAAGGATTCACCTGCATGCAGCACAGAAACAGCTGATTGGCTCTGCAGGGTTCAGGTGTGACTTCATCAGCTGTGCTGCGTGGGTGGATGCACACTTCACTTTATTCTCAGAACAGTATTTCACAACATATCAGACATGTTTTTAAGCCCCCTCACCTCAGGTCCTCCTGCTTTTACCCCGTTTGTCCAGAAGAGGTCCCCCTCACCTCTATCAGCAGCAGGACTGGAAAGTGTTTGTTCAGCAGCTCAAAGCTGAATCTTTCTCTGGCTTTATTAAATAGTTACAGTGAAGACTGACAGGAAACCCGAGGGACAGAGGGCCGCGGGTCGGACTCGAACCACTGAGCTAAACCGGCGCCCAAAGAGTCTGAATTTTAAATGTCACACTCACAGCAGGGGGTCAAGCCCACCTGAGCTGTTTGTGGGAGATAAATCCACTCGTTTTTCCCTCTGTGTCTTTAAGTGATCAGAGTAGAAAAGAACCAGTTCATTTCCTATTGAAAGCTTAGAAATGAAAGTCATGGCTCCACCTACATTCACTGAGATAAACCCAGAGCTATACCTGCCCTCAGGTGTTACTGATGAGTGCCATGTTTTTGTGCTTCCTCATCTGTAGTTCCATTTCCTGTTTAAAACATTTAACCAATCAGCGTTCAGGTGCTGCTCTGCAGCTTCATGCAGCTTCATGCACAGGACCATAAATCCTGCAGTAATCAGTCAGTAAGGTTTGCATCAGCTCAGGTTACTGAGTCTGAACTCTGCACCGCGTCCTCGCAGCAGCCAGGATATTTATAGCAGCCGGACACTCAACCCTGTAAACAGTCTGAGTGCTGTACATGCCACTGCTGCGCACACACACACACACAGGTGCTGGTCATGTTCAGACACATTCACCAGGTCACGCGTGTGAGCGGAGGTTCACTGAGTGCAGCTCTGCAGGTGGTGAAGGCGTCTGAAGCGTATTTTATATTCTGTCACACTCTAATGCAGGGGTGTCAAACTCATTTTAGTTCAGGGGCCACATGGAGAAAAGTCTATTCTCAAGTGGGCCGGACTGGTAAAATCATTGTATATATAACTTAAAAACAACAACTTCAGATTGTTTTCTTTGTTTTAATACGATCAACATAAAAATAAAGCTAGAGCCTGTGGACAGTATGTTCAAAATAGTACAGGCACAACAGAGCTATTAATCATAAAACATCTCAAGTTATTTGAAAATTCTGAGGACAAAGAACACAAACACACAGTGCCTCAGTGATTCACAGAACTGTTTCACAGATCACAGAACTACATCAGGGTGTCACTTCGCAGGCAGCAATGTAGATAAAAATAATGAAATCCTGTCCCTCAAACAAGTACAAGAACCACAGAATAGGTTAAATATATAAATCAAATATAATCAATTAGAAACAGTCTCACATCAACAAAAGTATGTAACAGGGCTCTAGACTAACTTTTTGACATAGGCGCACCCGCACAAAAGTTAGGCGCACACAAATTTTTCAACCACATCACTTAACACCGCAGTTTGACATGTGCACCTTCTTTGGGGGGGAAGCCCATACAGACAATATTCATTTCTAAATTATTAACTAACAATCTTGTGCTTAAAGTGCTTTGTCAATATTGTAGAAAATGTTAAACTTAATCATCATCTCGGCTCCTCTGACGACCTGTTTGCTGCTGCCTGCTGCTGAAAGGCAGCGGGGAGAGGGGACACTGCAGTGCATTTACTGCAGCATATAATGTGTTTCCTGGATACTCTGCTGCTTTTTCAGCATTCAAAGATTGATGGCACCGTGTCAGAGCTGGCTATGAATTTCAGACGGATCAGGCCTTAACTTAACAAAAAAGTTATCGATAGTTCTTTTCGTCTTTTCTTATTACAGCTACATCCACTCTGTCGGGCCCAGGCTGCTCACTAGGGCTGGGTATCATCACTGATCTCTATAATCCATTTGATTCTGGTTCTCAAAGTCCTGATTCGATTCAATTTAGCCTCAGACAGTCAGAAATATTATAATTCTGATCATTTATCAGCACTGATACATGTGAGACTTCATCAGCATTGTGAACATCACAGCAGATGCCTTTGTGTGAAAGTAACTGAGAATAAAACGCAGAAAGACATGAAGGAGATTTTCCTGGTCTGGCTTTTTATAGCAGATAACCTTAAAAATATTCTGCAATTTTGCATAATTTTAAGAAGTTTAAATTTCTTCAGTATCGAACAGCAGACATTAGGCTTTCTTGTCAGAGGTCATTTAAGTGAAAAAAGAAAAAGACAGCGCTGTAAACAACGGTAGACTGGTGGGTAATAAGCCAATGAATAATGCAGAAAACAGATTTGAGACAGGACACTGTTCCTGAAGTACAGAGAGAGAGAGCTGTGCAGGAAGTGTGATTTTTATCGTGGTGGAAGTCAGAGGGAATTCATGACGACATTGATCAAATGTGAAGCGTAGTTTGCTGCTTCTTTTGCTGCTGGCTCGGCAAATTTTGGTTGGAGAGACAAAACCTGCAGCTCAGAATCAGCGCAAAAAGACGTAAACACAGAGCAGACCCGACGCATCAGAATCGCTGAGCTCCGACAGCGTGTCCGTGTTCGGGCCGTCGGGTGAGAAAGCCGAGAAAGACAAAGCTGATTCTGATGCGTCGGGTCCGCTCTGTGTTTACGTCTTTGTGTGGAATTGATATCGCCTTATTCAAGCTACTCACCTCTCTCTTCCACCTGCACTTTCAACTGGACCACGGCCAATCAGAGAGGTCCCGCCCCTGACTATCTCTGATTGGTTTAGTCCACGATAGGGGCAAAATGTGTGTCTGTTGTTGACCACACGGAGAGTTGCAGAGATTTGTTTTGTTACCCGAACAGTTAGTCGCACAGGTGCAACCAAATTTTTTTTTTTTTAGGCGCACCACTGAAAAATTTGGTCGCACTCTAGAGCCCTGTATAAACATCAAGCTGGAGCCTGAGGACAGTGTGTCCAAAAGCACAACATACTATTAATTACAAAACACCTCAAGTTATTTGAAAATTCTGAGGACAAAGAACACAGAAGCACACAGTGCCTCAGTGATTCACAGAAGTATATCACAGATCACAGAACTACACCAGGGTGCCTCATGCAGCACTTTCAGTGGGGTTGCATCGTTTATTTGACTCCTGATACCTGACATCTTTAGCTTTCACCAGCTCATCAATATCAGGCTTCACATCCTGAGCGGCAGCTAACTTCAGGATGTGATTCAAGTGCCTGTGCGTGAGCCTTGAGCGCAGTTTTGTTTTATTTATGCTCATTACAGAGAAAACTTGCTCACAAAGATACGTGGTTCCGAACATGCACAACGGTTTTGCAGCGAGGGCTGTCAAGTTGGGGTAACCTGGCAAGAGATTCTGACAGAATGTGTTCAAGCCAGCTGCGGCTTTTGCCCTTCAAATGCGAGTCACACCGCAAGTCTATTATTTCAAGTTGGATCCTGACAGCAGATCAGAGGGATTCACGCTGAACAGCGAGCAAAAAACTTTGAAGTCTTTCTCCAGTTCACCAAAAATCTGAAATCGTTGCTCAAACTAGTAACAGTCCCGTTATTTTATCTTTGAACCGCTTCATATCTGCCACACTTTGGATCGTGCACACATTTTTCAGACAGGGGAAGTGAGCTGCATCACCGCCAGCGAGCTGCGTCTCCCACAATAACAGCTTCAACTTGAAAGAACGTATGCTGTCATAATACTGCCTGACAACTTTGTTGCATCCTTGCAGCTGTTTGTTCAGGTTATTCAGGTGCTCTGTAACATCCACCATAAATGCAAGGTCCTGCATCCATTCTGCAGAATGAAATTCTAACACTGGTTTGCCCTTTTCTTCCATAAACTGTTCAATTTCTTCTCGTAAATCAAAGGAACGCCTCAGCACAGCACCTCGGCTCAACCATCTCACCGCAGTGTGGTACGGCAGGCCATAGATGTGGTCTTTCTCTCTGAGAAGGCTGTCAAACTGACGGTGATTGACGCTTCTGGATCGGATGACATTAACAGTTTGGATGACCACCTTCATGACGTTACCCATTTTCAGTGACTTGCAACACAAAGCCTCCTGGTGCAAAATACAGTGAAAAGTCCAAAAATCCCGTCCTCCATTTGCAAATTGCACTTTATCTCTGGACTTTTTTACAACGCCTGCTTTCTTCCCGATCATTGAGGGCGCGCCATCTGTAGCCAGGCTGACAGCGCGGGACCGGTCCACTCCCACCCTGTCCAGCGCGCCGACGAGTGCGGTGAAAATATCAGCTGCGGTCGTTGTATCTGTCATCGGTACCGACTCCACGAACTCCTCGGTGACGGTCAATGAGTCATCAACTCCGCGGATGAAAATTGCCAGTTGTGCAACATCTGTAATGTCCGTGCCTTCATCAATTGCAACTGAAAACACAATAAATGACTTTATTTTTTGTCCAAATCCGCTGAAAGATCAGAGATCCTGTCGGCAACTGTGTTTCTTGTCAGGCGGATATTTGCAAAGGCCTGGCGCTTTTCAGGGCACACAATCTCCGATGCCTTCATCATACATGTTTTTACAAATTCACCCTCACTAAATGGTTTTGACGCTAGTGCAATGTCGTTAGCAATGAGGTAGCTAGCTTTCACTGCAGCGTCACTGATGTCTCGGCTGTGAGTAAACACAGACTGCTGTTTCTTCAGACCCGCCAACAGTTCGTTCACCTTCTCTCTTCTCCGCTGTCCTTGAAAGTTGTCATATTTGTCGGCATGAAGAGTCACACAGTGGCGGCGGATGTTATATTCTTTCAGCACTGCAACATGCTGGGAACACACCAAACATACAGCTTTCCCATTCACTTCCGTGAATAAATAGGAGGATGACCATTTTTCTTGTAACACTGCACTCTGCATCCACTGTTCTCTTTTTTGACAGAGACATATTGGGGCAATGAGGGTGCCAAAGCACATCAGGTTTAAATTTCGCGGGCAAAACAAAGTAGCTCACAATTGCTATGGCGCCATCCAATGGACACAATTGGAACAGCAGTTTCTTTATTGAAAAATTGCTGCTCATTTTTATACTTTACAAAATCATCTCACGGGCTGGATTAAACCAGTTTGCGGGCCTGATCCGGCCCGCGGGCCGTACGTTTGACACCCCTGCTCTAATGTGTCAGTCTTATATCTGCCACACCCCTCTGCGCACAGACAGGAGACTCTGGCAGGTCAGAGAGGGCACACCTCAGGTGAGCAAAGTCATTATGAAGCCAGAGAATAGGCATGCAGTGAGCCTGTTTGCACACACACTGTCCTGCTCCGACCCAAAGGTCCTGCACAGCATGCAGTCAGATACCTTTGAGCTCCAAGGAGTTAGCGCTCAGTGATGATGTTTATATAGCAGAGGCTGCTCCAGGCGAAATAAACAAACCACACATGCTAGCAGCGGCTGCGTTTTAGTTAGCAATGCTTCAACCCAAGGTCCAAACAGCTGACAGTAAACGAGGCAAACGTATCAGAGACAGGGCGCAAAGACCAGGTCCAAAATCCAGAACAGAGTCCCAACACGGAGCCAGGAAAACACTCGGACTGTGTCAGGGAACAGAAGGATCATCAGAGTGGGAACAGGTGTGACCAGGTGAGACTAATCAGGGTGGGTCACATATCGACTGAGAGGCAGGAAGTAGCGCCAATAATTCAAACAGCCTTCCCAGACCACAGCAGCCCTCACCCCGACGCCTCTCTGTGCTGTGAGTCCAGCCTGCAGTGCGTTCAGTAGCGATCTACTAGATTCCTTTGTAATATTCAGAGGTTTAAATGAAATCTAAATGATTTAATTCAAATTCTAAACCTCGTTCCTCACAGCCTCAGGTGGACTTCAGGGTTTGTAAGTCTGGAGGGTTGAGATGCGTTCGTGTGCTGCTGGACGGTGGGAAAAGAAGCTTTCGACTGCTGACGTGTTCTTAAATAGAAATTCATTAAAGTGATTTTTTTCTCCGTTTTTCCAGACGTTTCCCAGTCTGTGGGAATCCCCGTGCTGATTGGCTCAGGAGTGACCTATGACAATGTCGAAAGCTACCTGGATGCAAACGCGATGATAGTGGGCTCCCACTTTAAGCTGGGCGGGCACTGGGCCAACGAGGTGGACGCGCAGCAGGTGAAGAGGTTCATGGGAAAAATCCGGAGGCTCCGCCAGTGAACGAGCCCCCACCATAAAGACACGCAGACCGCAGCTTTAGAAAATCTCAAAAACTTTATTTTGTTTTTTTAAAACATTTTATAAATACACACAAATAAAAACACAAATTAAAATCTCACATTTGTGTCAAATAAAAAGTAGAAAAGCAGCAGGAACGCTGCAAAGGTCAAGAGGTCAACTCATCACACACTTTAACACGCAGAAGAAGAAGAGCGAAGCCGCCAAAATGACAGATTTAAACACGGCGACAGAGCACGAAGCTCTGACATCATCAACATTAATCTGAGCAGTGACTGTTGTGCCGCGCGGCGCTCGCCCTGCTGATAATAAAGTTTACAGACGAATGAAAAACGTGTGGTTCTTTCAGCTGTTTGATGGCTTTACTGCACAGGAAGTGGTGAATGTCACGTGATGTAACGGCGAGGTGAAGCCTGAGCGGCGCCGATATCGGAGTCAGTAGTTGTAGAGACGCTGGCAGGGCTGCTTGAAGTGTCCGTAGCGCCGCTCTGCAGGGCAGAAGCGTGTCTTGGTGAGGTTCTGCCTGTGAAGGGCGCCGCGGCTCAGCTTCCTGCCTTCAGCACGACTCCTGGCACGCTGCGCCGCCGGCAGCTGGACGTTGTACGGCAGAGGAAGCCCCCAGGCGGCGAGACACCAGGATACATGCCGCCTTACCGCCACAGGCCTGGAGAGACACACAGGAAGCCACATTATAAACCCCGCCCACCTGCCCTGCTGTCTTCTTCTGTGTTTGTAAAACTGGTTTCAGATTATCTGAATGAAAGCATCGTCAGCATCATAACCTTGAGGTTTCCCCTTCATCAGAGCCCGGCTCCTCCTCCTCGGCTCCACCCACCCCGCGTCTCATCTGGTAGACGGACATGCTCGGGTGTTCGATCAGCAGGTTCTCGAGGAGGTCCCCGTCTGGAGCCGACAGAAGCCCGCCCTCTGCATGAGGATCAGAGATGTTCAGAAGCATCGGCGCTACAGCGTGTACACCTGAAGCAGGTTGACTTTCTCACCTGGCAGGTTAACGATGACCCAGCCCTCGTCCTCGAACTCCAGCAGCGTCTCGTGTTCTTCTCCTGCTGACTCCAGGTCCTCGCTGGCATTCCCGATAAGCTGAGCAAGAATCTTTCCGATCATCCCGACGTTTCCGACAGCACCTGTGGATAAAGAGCAGCACACAGGTGAGATCATCACAGGTAAAAAGCTTCCCTCATGACGCCGAGGCCTCAGAAACCTGAGCAGCTTGAACCCAGATGATGTTCCACAAAGACAGGAAGTCGGGTCGTGACCTTTCACCTCCTGTTTCCACATTACTGCTCAACAGCAGTTTGTAAGATCTTAAAATAATAAAACTTTATTTTCTATTGAACTGAGAACCGTTATTCCTGTGTGTGTTTGTCCTGCTCACATGTTGACCGCAGCTCCGCTTCATCACGTGACCCTCAGCTTCATCATGTTTACAGAAACATCTGTGCGTGAAACACAACAGAAGTGCACGCACTCACTAACAGACACGCGCCTGTGTGTGTGTGTGTGTGTGTGTGTGTGACAAACAGACCTCGGCAGGACTCCGTGTACCCCCAGCTGGAACAAGCACCCCTGCCCGTGCTCCGGTACGGCGGAACAGAGACTCTAACACTAACCGCGTGCAGGTCAAAGGTCACGCGTGGGTGTAACTAAAGATTCAGACCCACCTGCTCCGATAAGTCGATGTTTTCGCTGCTTTGAAGCTTCCGGTTCTCTCTGTGCTTGTTTTCATCCACAGGTTGTTTATCTCACACAGGCTCCTCCCCCGCCGCCTCAAACGTCACCAAAATCCACCCAATCAGGTGGAGCGTATCTCACTGCATCACACGTAAACAAACAAAGCCCCGCCCCCTGCCCCGATCCTCGCACTGAGCCGAGTTCAGCCGGGCAGACCCGGCAGGCCTGAGGTCACTCCTCAGCGTACCGGTCAGGGTCAGAGGTCACCGGAAGCAGGTTATCAGCTCGCTGGGTTAACCCGCGCGCTCAGCGATCTGGAGCTCAGCAATCACAAACACGGATGAGTGTAACGTCAGCGGAGCGGCTGGTTTTAAACAGGAACGAACGTCTTTGTGGCAGTGTTACGCAACAGGAAGTAAAAATAGGAAGAAAGCGTGAAATAAAGATGCAAATAGAATAAATGTAAACATGTCAGTGATCGACGCGGAGGCTGCTCCAGCTCGCTGTGCCGGCTGCTTGGACCGGGCTCTGTTTCTCTTTATGAAACTGTGACATTAGAAGGATGCGAGGAGGTGAAATAGTCCCTCTGCTCTCAGACAGGAAACAAGACAAACAGGATTCAGACGCAGGATCAGATATGAATGTTTGTGACAGCTACAAGGTCCCGAGTCCCACATTCACCCCACTCGGGGCGTGTGTGGGACGCAGCTTCAATGAAACAAACGCTTCAGATATTAAAACAAAGGGGGCGGCGTCTCCTGGTGGCAGCCGCAGGTACTGCAGGTGAGGGCAGCGAGGTCCGATTTACTTCATTTTTCTTCGATTCAGCATAAGAAG
This sequence comes from Perissodus microlepis, assembly GCF_051167445.1. Lineage (NCBI taxonomy): Eukaryota > Metazoa > Chordata > Actinopteri > Cichliformes > Cichlidae > Perissodus > Perissodus microlepis. Next base: position 1,135,841 of record NC_140461.1, read on the forward strand.
AAAAAATAAGTCAACCATAAAACACAGAAACGTCCTCTGGGGTCCGTTCTTCGTACCTCGCTAAGTAAGTTAGCTGGATTTGATTGTTGACGATTTCGCGTGATCTTGGATCGTTCGGTTCTCCGAAGCTCATCCGGGACTTGCTGTCATAGCAACAGATCCGTAAGCGTAAACCTGCTTGGGAGCAGGCTTACTTTATGTAAACAGGGGTCCGTTCTTCGTACCTCGCTTACAAGATCAAATGACACATCCAAGATCAAATCATCGCGCTAACTTTGAGCTCGCTATTCCGGTTCTCCGAACACACCCGTTGTTGACGATTAGTACAGCTGGATGAAGTAATGTGAGATCACTGGGTGGCTTAAAAGGGGCTACGCATCGATAGTAGAAACATTGATCGGCAACCCTTTGATTGGTCGGCGAAAATGTCGAAGGAGCGGCAGCAGAGCAAGAACTCTTGATTGAGGGATTTCAGGAGTTTCAGAGTTTAATTAAAACGCAAAGGAACACTGCAAAGGCTGCAAAAGCAAGGAGAGAGGGCTGGCAGAAAGTTGCTGACAAATTAAACTCGTAAGTAATTTATTAATAATAATAATAATAATAATAATGATAATAATGATAATAATGGATTGGATTTATATAGTGCTTTTCAAGGCACCCAAAGCGCTTTACAATGCCACTATTCATTCACTCTCGCATTCACACACTGGTGGAGGCAGCTACGGTTGTAGCCACAGCTGCCCTGGGGCAGACTGACAGAAGCGAGGCTGCCATATCGCGCCATCGGCCCCTCTGGCCAACACCAGTAGGCGGTAGGGTAAATTTATTATATTATATTACATTATATCCTCTTTCACATTACAGCCACAACAGGACCCACTAGAACATGGGAACAAGTAAAAGTGAAATATAAGAATATTCTACAGAATGGTAATATTTATCACTTATATTGCTTTTAGTCTCTTGAAAAGAGACCCTGAAATAATCTGTTTGTTTGTTTATAACAGCAACCAAGAAAAGGGCAGAGCAAAAAAAGACAGGTGGTGGTCCTGCACCCCCTCGTCAACAAGTTGGTTAAGTAAATAATACCCTCACGGGAAAATCGATATCTCTCTATGAGCACACTGTCGCGCTGAGCTAAAGGATCCTGTCTATCCCGCAATATACGCTGAATTCTGAAAACTCTCCTTATCAATCTTGCACCTTCCGCAATGGGTTGCTCGCGTACAAACGGACAGGACATGGCTGCGACAGACTTCCCAAATCCACCTTCGCTTTTATAGCCGTGGTCTCTCATCTTGATTACACGAAGTAATTTACTATTACTACTCTAAAATATGAATTACATCTGGAATAATCAAATACATGAAATAGAATGATTAATAGTACATTTCCCTTTTTTTAGGAAATGACCTGTATGTATCTGTATGAAATCAATAAAAGAATCAAATACTGCATTATCTTTAGTTACACTGATAATATTTATTTATGGAAAAACAGTGGGAAAATATCGCTGTTGCTTTCGTATAAATGAAGCGGACATACCTGAGCGGCCGCGATCTAATCCTGTTTACATAAAGTAAGCCTGCTCCCAAGCAGGTTTACGCTTAGGATCTGTTGCTATGACAGCAAGTCCCGGATGAGCTTCGGAGAACCGAACGATCCAAGATCACGCGAAATCGTCAACAATCAAATCCAGCTAACTTACTTAGCGAGGTACGAAGAACGGACCCCTGGGGTCTGTTTCAGAAAGCGGGTTTAGAAAACTCAGAGTTAAAAATGATACTCAGGGTTGAGTAACCCCGAACTGTCCAACTCGGAATATTCGGTTTCAGAAAGGCTGATAACAATTAGTTCAATCAACGCGGAGTTGCGTCAACCCCAAGTTAAGCGCGCGCAGATTAAGCGAGTCACCATGGAGACGGAGGGAAAGAAGGTGCGGTCAATGTATTTTACAGCGCTTGAGGCCGAAATTCTGATGGCAGCATATGCCGATAACATGCAAATTTTGCGGAAAAAAAGTAACACAGCCTCAGCTGCAAAAGAAAGGGAGCATGCATGGCAAAACATAGCCGACAGAGTCAATGCGTGAGTGTTAATTTAAACATTGATCTAGGGATTTCCACCCATTTAACACGTTATTTCATTATATATATATATATATATATATATATATATATATATATATATATTTTATTTTATTTTTTTTTTATTTTATACATTTTATTTTGTGACGTGATGTGAGCGCAGGTGCAACCCAACAGGCCCCAAACGTTCCTGGCAGCAAGTAAAAATGAAATATAAAAATATAGTCCAAACAGGTAAGGTGTAATTGTATTATGAGCCATAGTGCTTGGTCTGTTTGTCCTATGTAAATCAATTGCAGTTAGAGGCTACATTAATTTTCTTTCTGTAAGCACTTATTGAAATTATCTGAGCACATTACAAGTACATATTTGCTTACTCTGTATGCTCAAATGTGACCCGTTATAGCCAACAGATAAAAAGCGGAGGCCCGAAAAACAGGTGGGGGTCCTCCACCACCACCACTCACAGAGGCTGAGCAGTTGGCCCTCAGCCAAAACAGTGGGCGCCCTGTGGCTGAAGGCATCTCTGCGGGGACATCCTCTGAGTCAATAACCCCGCAAGACACAAGTGCCTACATAAGGGGTAAATTCAAAATAATACATGATGTGCATACATCCTTTCTTCACAGTCACCTTTGCAGTGCTACTCATTCATTTGATAAACTCTTTACCATAATGAATTACTTTGTAGTGAAGTTATTTCCCTACTGATTTTGCCTTCCCTCAGTCTTGGTTGTCTTTGAGAGCATAATGACAATGAAGTGTAAGGTGATTGGTACATGTTTGTTAATTGCCATTTGGTCCCTTGTAAGTTATAAGTGACCTGTATAACCTCATATTCTATCAGTTGATGGTGATGGTGTACTGCATCTGGTGCAGCCTCCTGTTGAGCCAGACCAACATGCAGTTGTGAGTACTCTTAATACTCCACAGATTATATGAGTTTACAGTAGAACAGCAATGTTGTTAATTTCTTTACTACAGGAAAATAATGAAGAAACATTGACAGCTGTTACAGAGGAGGAAGCAACAGAGACACTTTATGAGGTTTACATCTTACAATGGGAAATATAACAATTGAATAAAATGTGGTACTATAATACAACCATGGACTTTCTATGTCTCTAACAGAGTGATGATGGAAATGAAGAGGAAGAGGGTCCAGCCACTTCTCCAACAAACCTTTCCTCAGTAAGATGTTCAGCACTGATTTACAACCAACCTAAGTAGGCATGTACTATGAATGTCAATGCTATTTTCTGTGTTTCAATAGCTCCCTGTAAAGCAGCTGTACAAGACCTATTTGATCAAGAAAATAAAAAAAATGCGACTTGGAAATGGAACACTTCAAGCAGCAGATCCAAAAGACCAAGATTGAGATTTTACTGCTGGAACATCAGTTAAGGGTGGGTGAAGTGGTCAGAGATGGACGAATTATTTCAGTGTTTGAACATCATAATAATATACTTACTAATACTTTGTGTACAGGAAATACAGGCGACCAATAAAGCCAGTTGAACAAAAAATCTGTTTATTCTTCTTTCAACATGTTGAGGTGATGGGTCAAAGGAAATGATTGTGACATATGGTGTCTCTGACTGCTCTTCCATCTTGTATGTCCGTGGGAGGGTCAGGATGTTCATGGTTTGGATCACTGCTGATGTTTGGTTCAGAAGGACAGTGTTCTCCTCTAATTGTGGCAATGTTGTGAAGAATCACACATGCCACAATAATGTCACATGCCCTTTCTGGGGTGACCCTGAGTCTTTGAAGGCACTGGAACCGGGCCTTAAGCATTCCGATAGTCATTTCAACTCTGGCTCTTGTCCTGCAATGAGCCAGATTATATCGCTGCTGTAGGCCCGGTTCAGGGTCAGGGTAAGGGGTAAGCAAATAGGGTAAACATGGATACCCCCTATCACCAAGCAAGTAGCCAGTGAACTCTCCTAAGACAGAAGGATACACTTCAGTTCAAATGTCCCTGTAGCAATTGGTCTTTATATATTTTAAAGTATTTTCAACTCACCATGTCCAAATTTTGTGCTCGGTGTACATTCACGAAAAATTCGTGAGTCATGAACAGAGCCTGGCCACTTGGCTTCCACATTTGTGATAATGTTGGCAGCATCACATATGATCTTCACAGTGCAGAGAACACAAATTAGCATCCATTACTATAATGAAATAATTTGTTAGTTTGAAATGCTACAGGGAACTATGTACCTGTACATTAATGCTGTGGAAAGACTTCCTGTTCACATAGTCTCCTTCATTTACTGAAGGAGCAATGATTGGAATGTGGGTGCCATCTATACAGCCAATCATGCCTGGGAACCCTGAAAATAAATGTAAAATTTAAGTAGTAGTTCAAGTATCACCACATCATGAATTAAGTTTTGTTCATCCTGATACCTGCAATTTTGTGGAATCCCTCTTTGATAAATCTTGTGGGTCTGTGACCGGGGAACACCACAAACGAGTACAGGAGACGTTTCAGTGCAACTGTAACATTCCTGACTGCCCGACAGACGGTAGCCTTGGAAACGTGCTCAGCGTCACCAATATTATACAGAAAGCTCCCGTTTGCAAAAAAACGAAGTGCAATACAAACTAGAAAAATTTGCATTTCCTGCGAAAATGCTGTGTGGATGCCTTAACGCTGAAGATGTCTGCTGAAAAAAGCTGAAAAAGTTGAAAAAAAAAAAAAAAAAAAAAAAAAGATTGCCCTGAGCAGGATTCGAACCTGGCACTTCTGGTCTCAAGGCTGCTACTCATCTCACTGCGCCAAACTCTTTCTCATAAAGAAGAGGTGGAGAGACTGACAATTGTGATGAGATGAGCAGAAGCGGCTGAGAATTGTGCTGATAAGGGGTGAAAAGGCTGAAAACTTTGCAGAAAAGAGGTGAATCAGCAGAATTTCTGCTGAAAAGTGGTAAAGAATTAAAAAGTTGCGCTGAAAAGAGATGAATCAGCAGAATTTCTGCTGAAAAGATTTCAATTAGCAGAATTTCTGCTGAAAAGAGTTCAATCAGCAGAATTTCTGCTGAAAAGAGTTTTTTCTGAAAACAGCTGAGATTTGTGCTAATAAGAGGTGAAAAGGCTGAAAATTTTTCAGAAGAGGTGAATAAGCAGAATTTGGGCATAAAGGAGGTGAAAATTCTGCTGAAAAGAGTTCAATCAGCAGAATTTCTGCTGAAAAGAGTTTTTTTCTGAAAACAGCAGAAAAAACTGAAAATTTTGCTGAAAAGAGTTCAATCAGCAGAATTTCTGCTGAAAAGCTTAAAATTCTAATGAAAACAGCAGAAGAGGCTGAGATTTGTGCTGATAAGAGGTGAAAATGCTGAACCAATCAGAGGTACTGCTTCTGTCTGCTTCATCAGGCTGTGTACTTGTATGTATTTCTGCCATAGACTGTTAACAAGAATCTGAGGTCCATATTAGAAAAGCTGCTAAAATCATAAAACTTTGCAGAATTGTAATAAATTATCAATATGAATTACAGGTCTGTGATGGTGTATCAATTTGTAGTGAAAAAAACATGTGGGCCAAGGTGGAATCGAACCCACGAACTTCGGTCTGAAGATCCGTTTCATTACCAATCGCGCCACTGGGAAAGAGAGCGGGCGCCTGGAAAACAGGGTGATGAGCAGTCAGAATTAGATCGCGGTGAGAGGCGAAAATCGCCGTTTTTTGGAGTTACAAAACGTCGTGTAACTCAAAAACTAGGTGGGATAGAATAATAAAACATAATAAAACATAATTCTTGTACTGGGTGAATCAGCGGACTTTGGTGTACTTTGACTGCGATTTCCATAGCTCTTTGTATCTCAGTCGCGGAGATATGACGAGAGAAGAAACGGCTTCATTTTCGGAGTTTGAAAAATGAGAGGAGGACAGATTTCCACCCCTCAAACAAACGTAATTTATGGCTCAACGGTAAGATGACTGTAAAAACTGCTTCGACCTTGAGTGTCAGCACTGTCTTTAGATGAATTGGCACAAGCCTCGTGTCTTAACTTTGCTTTGTTAAGGAGATATGACGATTTGAAAATGCCTCTCATTAGAGAGTTCCAGCTGTGATTTTGAACAAAGTCCCCATTCACTTTCTATGGAGAGTTTTCAGACATTGTGTTGCTCTGAGGCGATTTGATAAAAATCTGTAACTTCCACAACAGTGATAGTGACATTTTCTGAAAGCCAGCAAAAATACCTACGTTTTGATGTATAATTTGTGGAAGTTGAGTGGAAATTGAGCGAGTAGCAAGAAGTTGTTTGGACATGAAGAGAAAATTTGCAAAGTTTCACTGTCCACTCTGAGTTAATTGCATAGCAACCATAGCAACACATGTATTTTCTGAAAAATCACAAAGCTGCAACTGAAAACTTAAAGAGGCATTAAATGAAAACGGTAACAGATATGAAAAAGCTGAATCACACAGGAATAGCCCAATCATTTGAGAACGTTTTAAAGTTTGAATGGAGTTTCTAGGTGAAAGTATGAGGAAGTAGTTAAGTTTCAAAGACAAGCAAGTTTTAGCAGAATTGTGGAAGTTTCCCATTCATTTCAATGGGACAAATTAAAGGAAAAAAGTGTAATATTTTAAAAAGTATAATAGTAATAAACACCAAAAGTCATAGCGCACATTAGCAGAAAGAGCAGAACAGTTTAGAGTTTGAACGGAGAAAATCGGCTGAAAACTGAGGGAGTAGTTAAGTGCCAAAAAGTGTACGGAAGCAACTAGAATAAAATAGTGGAATAAAGAATAAAGAGAAACAGGAACTCAATAGTGTGGATGCCCTTGAGGGCATCCACACAATAATATGTACAGAACTGAGAGAATGTCCGCGATATGTCACATGAGCAATATTAGGCCTGAGGATGTTATTCAAATGAATTATAGATTGTGCTGAAAAACTGTAACGTTCACACAGAAAATCATCAGGAAATGATAAAATGTCCAAACGCGCTCTAACCACTCTCTCCCGGCGGAGAGCTCTGCGGAGAATTTGGGCTCCAACATCTACTGGCTCTTCAAGGAAGGGGCACGCCATGTCTGACACTTCCTACAGTCAGGTTTCCGACAAAGAGGCGGAGAAAGTCAGGGTAAGTTGAAGTAAACCTGCTAGGGGGCAGGTTAGCTTCACGGAGTGTGTCGTCATAGTAACTCACTCAGAATTAATCTAAACTCGCTTTGTGAAACCGAAAACCCAGAGTTTTCGTTAACTCAGGGTGTACTTATGTAACCGGTGTGATTCTGCGTTGTGTCTGATAAAAAAGGTAAAAGAAAGAAAGACCTCCAAGTAAATAATTTGCCCACTCCAGCTCCTCTCCCACAGGGGAATTGTAGAAAAAGGGCAGAGGCAAAAGGGGTACACTGTATTTATAGTATTGCACCAAAGAAGAAGAAGAAAAGAATGAGGAGGGGCTCTAACTGATAATGAACACAACTACAGGCTTGGAGGTCCTAAAAGTCAGGTATAAAAGGAGCAGTTTGGGGGTTTAGGACACATTTTGTGTAATTATAACAATGTGATTTATGACTCTGTTACATTCACCCCCCCAAGAATTACACAAAATCCTAAAGAGTACACCAAAAAAAAGTATAAACCCACAATAACAGATACAGTGGCCTCAAACAAATTCACATCACATATACAATGAATTAGATCAGCAACATAGCTTCCTCCAAGGAGGATAAGAGACCTGAGACCCGCTCGGCGCCTAGCAAGATCCCAGGACACACTATAGACAAAATGAGGTGCCATTTACACCACACAAAACAGGCCATAATATCTATGGGCGTCACTATCAGACTGCACAGACTGATAGTATACAATGAACTCTGTGCTTGTATTATTCTTTTCCAAAAACAATAGCAATGAAAAACATACAGAAATAAACAAATTCACACATCGATAACCGCTGCTTGAACAGGTTCAACGCCAAGGAGTGTTTCAAGTTGAGCCATTGATTCAATCAAGCGACGAACTGGTTTAATGATTCTACCAAAACGTGTGGTGAGTCCTTGATCCACGTCCACATTTTCGGGTTCAAGAGAATGAAAACTGTGGGACGGGAAAGCAGCAGGGGAGCCTGGGGAGGCTCCATCACCAGCCAGCCCACCAAGATCAGGAACACCCGTTATGGGAGGGGTCTCATGAACGCCATCTTCGACCGGGTCAGCAGCGGAGTGCTGGTGGATCCATGATAGTGTGCGGTCATCACACTCGCCAATGCTGGAGACAGAATCCACAGTACACGTAGCAGGGGGTACAGCTCCTGTGTCCCCAAGAGACGTCATGGACCCATCCAGGTCAGACTCAAGGGGGTCACTGACAACGCTCACAGCAGGATGTGCAGCATCGTCATTCAATGTTGTGTCCAAGGGCAAAAAGTTAACTTGAAGTAGCAGGTTGCGATGCACCACACGCTCATGACCTTCTTTGTCTCTGATACGGCAGATGTGAAGAGCAGGATCCAAGTCGACTACTGTGTACACAACAGGTTCCCATTTGTCAGAGAGCTTCCTTTTTCCTCTGACTCCCTTGTTTGCCAACAACACCTGGTCCCCTAGTGAAAGAGGCAGACCCTTCACCTTTCTGTTGTACTGGTCAGACTGGTGTCTCTGCTCCATCGTGCTGTGCTCCTGGGCTTGGAGCATGGCAGAGCGCAGGTCATCCATCAGTGACTTGACATAGGTATCATAGTCACAAATGGTGTCATCACGAAGGACATCCCGAAACATGAGGTCAATTGGCAACCTCGGGACCCTCCCAAACATCAGGTAGAAAGGTGCAAAGCCGGTGGTCTCGTGTGCTGTACAGTTATACACAAACGTCATGGACTGTATCATCTGCGGCCATTTCTGCTTAGATCTGGGGGGGAGGGACCGTAACATGTTTCCAAGGGTGCGATTAAATCTCTCCGTGGTACCATTACCCATGGGGTGGTATGGTGAAGTGTGAGATTTGGCAACGCCACCCAAAACCAGAAGCTCTGCGAGCAGCTCACTCTCAAAACTAGCTCCCTGGTCAGAGTGAATGCGCTGAGGGAAGCCATACACACAGAAGAATTAATCCCAGAGCTTTTTAGCAACTCTCTTAGCTGTCTGATCCTGGCATTGGAATGCATGTGCTAATTTTGTGAAGTGGTCAGTAATCACAAGGACATCCACAGACTTGTTGTTGCTGTCCTCAGCTGACCAGAAGTCAATGCACACAAGTTCCAGTGGAGCACAGGTCTTAATGCTTTCCAATGGGGCCCTAGCTGCTGGCTCTGGGGTCTTGCTGAGAACACACCTGCGGCAATTTCTCACATGATCGCGCACATCCTTCTCCATATCATACCAGAAGAAACGCTGACGAGCCAAGGAGAGTGTGCGAGGTTGACCTTGATGACCAGCATTGTCGTGTATGCCAGACAGCACCACTTGTTTTAGGGAGTCAGGTACCACAAACTGGAATCTCTTGTGTTTGGTCAGTGGGTCCCTCACAACTCTGTAGAGGACACCATCGAGGAATGTGAGCTTATCCCATTGTTTCAGGAGCCGCAACGTATGTTGGTACTCATGACAGCGCTCACGTCTGGAGGGTCTGCGCTTACGCTCAACATAGCGGGCTACTCTGGAGATCACAGGATCCCCTGTTTGATGAGACAGGAGATCAGCACGGGACAGCGCATGAGTAACATCACAGTCAGGTGGACTAATGGAGGTTAGGTGACCAGCGAGGGATGTTGCACGCTGGCGAGAAGCAGACTCCCACTCACAGAGGGAAGACATGAGAGAAGACACGTCATCAGTTGACAGAGACACATCAAGCACAGCAGAGGGTGGAGCACTGCGTATCGATTGAGGTTGACAGGTCAAACGGAAGGCATCTTGGACACTGGCATCTTTCACATCACTGACTTGCTCTAGCAGCTCAAAGTAGGGCTCCGACAGGCCGCCAACGGCCTCACAAACGGTTCCCTGCTCAGGGTGTCTGCCACGATGTTCAGCTTTCCAGGAACATATTTGATCTCAAAGCAGTATGGTGCAAGCTTAGAGACCCAACGCTGTTCACAGGCATCCAGCTTTGGCTTTGTCAGAATGTATGTGAGAGGATTGTTATCAGTCCAGACAGTGAACCGATGACCCTTGAGCCAGTGGCTGAACTTATCGCACACAGCCCACTTCAGAGCCAAAAATTCAAGCCGGTGTGCTGGGTATTTGGCCTGACTGCGGCTGAGAGACTTACTAGCAAAGGCTATAGGTCTTGCTCTCTCCTCACCAGCTGGCACCTGGGATAAGACAGCACCCAGCCCATCCATGGAAGCGTCAGTTGAAAGGATGAATGGCCTCTCAAAATCAGGATGTGCCAGCACCGCACAGCTGAGGAGTGCACCTTTGAGTCCCTCAAATGCCTTCTCGCAAGCAGGAGTCCAGTCTTGAGGGGTGAGCTTGCGAAAAGTTCCAGGTTTCCGACTCCCATGGCAGCCTTTAGTCCTCTTCTGACCGGCAGTTAGAGCAAAGAGTGGCTTCGCAATACGAGAGCACCCTGGAATGAAATGCTGGTAAAACATCACCATGCCAAGGAAGGATCTCACTTTCCTCTGGGAAGGGGTGCAACCGTCACCATCCATAAGGTCAGTCTTCTGAAAATTGGCGATAACCCTCACTTTATCCTGATCAACCGAGACACCACCAGCATCCACGACATGACCCAAAAACCTCACAGAGCGTCTGAGAAAGTGACATTTTTTTCTGCGCCAGCTTCAGATTGCTGGTCCTCAGGCGAGAGAAAACAATCTCAAGACGTTTTAGGGCCTCCTCTTCTGAAGGCGCAAACACCAGCAGGTCATCAAGATAACACAGGAGGGTGGAAAAGTTCAAGTCACCAAAGATGCTGAGCATCATCCGCATGAAAGATGCTGGGCTGTTGCATAGACCCTGGGGAAGTCTGTTGTACTCATACAGGCCAAGAGGTGTAGTGAAAGCCGTGTACCGTCTGTCAGACTCATGGAGGGGAACGTTGTAGAACCCGGATGTGAGGTCCATGGTGCTGAAGAAAGCATTCCCACCAAGGGCAGCAAGACAGTCAGCCTGATGGGGCAGTGGGTGAGCATCCTTAACGGTTTTGGCATTGAGCCAGCGGAAGTCAGTGCATATCCTCAAGTCACCTGACTTCTTCCAAACCATTACCAGTGGCGAGGCGTATTCGCTGGTGGACTTACTGATGATGCCTTTCATCTCCATGTCTGACAGCACCTCTCGCAACTTATGATAGTGAGCCGGGGGTACTCTGCGATAGGGAAGCCTGAAAGGGCGGTCGTCAGTGAGGTGGATACGATGGACAAAGTCTTTCACCTCACCACAGTCCAGTTTGTCTCTAGAGAACACATCTTGGTAAGTCAACACAAGCTCCACCAATTTCCTCTTCCACCCATCTGACACTTCACAGCCTTCAATGTCAATGTCAGCCAACCCAGTGTCTTTGAGTAGCTGTGCAGAGTCAGGCACAAAGTCTGATGAGGGGGGAAAACTGGTATGCTGGTCAGTCAGAGTCTCGCAGAGACCTTGAGTGATGGGCAGGTCCTCCACAGCAATACAAGGAAAGACATCCGCAATCTTAGCATTGCGACGAAGTGTCACAGGGCTCTCTGTTGGGTTAAGGACTTTCATAGGGACCCAACGATCTCCCCACATGGGTGTTATAATGCGCCCCACCATTATGTTCTTTGGAGTGGAACGGGCTGACGTGGGTTCCACAACGACAGTACTTCCTGGAGACACAAGGGCAGAAGGTGGCAGCTTTCCCCAAACTACATATTCTTTTTGTGGCAGGAGAGTGACACTCTTCCGCAACCTGACTGTACCTACTTTATCTGGCAACACAGGAGCAGACCACCGTGAGATACAGCTCAGCAACTGCAGGAAGTCTTCACAATCAGTGCCCGTGTAATTGGAGTTAATGAGCTCCCAGTACTTTGTATCAGCCTTCATCTTCTGAATGATGGGCCGGATCACATTGCTCCCCACGATGAGTTCATCTTTTTGCCCAGGAACCACAAATGTTGGCACAAGAAACCTAGTCCCATATACTTCAATGTCCAAATCATAGATGCATTTCGGTTGTGTGAGAAGGCCACCGCAACCAACCAGCACCACATTTTCAGGGGCATGCTGCTGAATCAGAGCAACACCAGCGGCTCTTAGCTTGCTATCAGCCTCTTCACTTAGTGTGCATGACATACTGCCTGAATCAAGCATGCCTGTCAGGGAACACCGGCCACTGACCGACACTGGAGTGTAAAACAACTCACTAGCCTTGCCAACTCTTTGTGAACCCATAATAACAGTCTTCTCATCAGAGAGGCTACTACAGCAGTTAACATATATGGCTTCTGGGTCTGTTGCATTTCTGAGGGTTTCATCAACACTGCCCATGCTACCCCTCTCGTTACATGGGCTGGCTAGTTTAAAGCAGCATTAGTGGGAGGAGGGACTGAAATGCTTGGTTTCTGGTGCAACTGTGGGCATTCACGCCTCATGTGTCCAGGGTCAAAGCAGCTGTGGCATAGCTTGTACAGCCTACAATGCACATGGGTTGTGTGTTCATGTGAGCCACACACTCTGCACGAAGCACGATGAGCATTGCGGTGCCCATGGGAATGACCTGTGGGTTGTGGGCACCTAGGACCAGTGGCTAGTGATGCAGTGCACATGGACAGAACCTTGTCAAACAGTGCTACCATCTGTTGAACACCTGGCTCAGCTGGAGAAGGGCCGGAAACTGGCAAAGATGGGGGCATGACATGTAGAGTTAAAGGAGGACAAGCAGAGGGCTGCTGCACACTTACCATGCCATCAGAAGAGAGAGGCTGACATGTGGCTGCAGAGGGAACAGAGGGCATAGGATACGAGGCTGGCTCATGTGTTACTGGGACTGCTTGAGCACCGCTGGAGTGGGGCTGGCTGTTAACAGCAACAGGGCTCTGATGTGGGATGGACAGACTTGCTGTATTATGAGACAAAACACTAGACTGTCTCATTTTCCTCACATAGTTGTCCAGACGGCTCTGAACCTCAGCTGCAGTCCACTCCTCAGGGGCCTTCAGTTGAAAAGACAACGTAAGACTGTGGTCAGGACAGTGATTAATGAACATCGAAACAACCTCACTACTGGGGTCCTCTACCAGCTTGCCGCGCCTGCGGAGACACTCATCAGCAGCGTCAATAGACTTGTTCAACCGGATCCAGTAATCCATGGCGTTCTCACCTGGACGTGGCACAGTACTGTAGAAGTCTTTCATGGGCAGGCTGGAATATGTCAAGTCGCTGAAGTTAGACCTCAGTATGTCAAACACAGCAGTAATAAGATCATTCCGATTCATCTCAGGGCGGCAACGAAGTGACACCTTGACCACATCTCTGGCTTTGCCAGTCAGTCTAGACATTAATATGGCAAACATTTCTTCATCTGTGTCACAGCTGATTCTGTGCAGATAACATCTCATCATGTCCTCCCATTCACCGATGGGAAATAGATCTGTGCTGTCACCCTTGAAGTATGGTGGAGCTTTGGTGTCTGACTGAACAACAACCTTCAGCTGGGACTGGTCATTGCAGCTCGAGGGCACATTCTGGGGAGACTGTGGCTGGGTGGGGGCTGGCTGGTGCATAGAGTTAAGAGAGGACGTGATATTTTCCCCAATTTGCTTTGCTAAGTCAGTGATCAAGCTGCTCAACATGTCACTAGTGACAGCCTGGGTGTGTGTTTGGCGTTCGCAAGCAGCTGGTGTGGAGCTAGCTGCTGGCGTTAATGGTGAGTGCATCACTGACTGGTCTACAGTGCGGGCACCAATACCCGGGACTACTGGCCTACCCCTCCCAAAACATTTTGGAGCAATCTGATGACCCCTCCCCAAACCAAAGGTCATATTACTCCCTGCAGAGAACAGATCAGGCAAAGCGCTATCCACAGTTTCCTCACTTAACATGTTGGCCCAAGTGAGATATCACTGTTTAACAGCAAAAAAAAAAAAACGAGCCTAACCCCCACACACAATTATGCAAAACTTCACAAAACAATGAAATGTGGGGAGAAGAAAAAAAACATCAAGGAATCAAAACACCATAGAAAATAAAATAAAATGTTGTTTTCTCCTCTCAGTTAAAACAGGCTGTAAAAGCCAATATCAATAGAAAAAAAAATAAATTACAATCTGTGCCTGCATAATTTGAGGCAACAATATGAAACAGTGACAGAAATGATCACCTACGTATTTGCCCTTTAAGTTCACACGTGACAGAGATGCCTGCAAGCCAAATTGCGGGGCATCGATCACACACTCGATATAAAAACCTGTGAGTCAAAGCGCAGGGCACAGGATTCTGGCACACAGCTGCAGAGAGGAGGCGGGAAAACAGCGGCAGCAGAAGGAGGAGGGGTGGATCGCGGAGTGGCGATGTAACGGGTCAGCGGCACCAAGTGTAACCGGTGTGATTCTGCGTTGTGTCTGATAAAAAAGGTAAAAGAAAGAAAGACCTCCAAGTAAATAATTTGCCCACTCCAGCTCCTCTCCCACAGGGGAATTGTAGAAAAAGGGCAGAGGCAAAAGGGGTACACTGTATTTATAGTATTGCACCAAAGAAGAAGAAGAAAAGAATGAGGAGGGGCTCTAACTGATAATGAACACAACTACAGGCTTGGAGGTCCTAAAAGTCAGGTATAAAAGGAGCAGTTTGGGGGTTTAGGACACATTTTGTGTAATTATAACAATGTGATTTATGACTCTGTTACACTTACTCAGAGTTTGCACTAAACCCGCTTTCTGAAACAGGGCCCTGGTCTGAAGTTCGGTAACATCCGACCAAACAAACAGCCGAAGGAGGTAAAAGCTAAACAGAATGAATACAATAAGAAAAACAAGCAGATAATTAAATATCATGTCATAATACTTAATAAAGTAAAATGTGAAGGACAGAGAGTGAAGTGCACAACAATTTAAAACACACAATATACGAGCAACACAATGAACAATATACTTAAACCACAATATCAAAACAATCTAAATCCTTATATGCAAACATACAGGATTACAGAAACGAACACAGCGCGCTGCAGGATGTTGGAAATGAACCGAGGTGACTTTCAAAACATGAAGAAAGAATTTAGTTCTTTTTTCTTTTTAATTCAAGCGACCAATGCGGAGGCTTGGGTGACGTAGCGAGCTGCAGCGACCAATCAGAAGTCTCCGTGTAGAAACTTTGTTTGAAGTTTCTCCGGTCTCCGGCTTGTTTAGTGCGCATGTGCTCTTTGAGCGTATCAAACTTTGTGCGCATGCGTTCGTTAAATAAAAGTAGAGTGAGATTAGAGCGTGAGTGTTTTAACGTGAGTTCCTGAGCGGACCGGCGCACCGGACCATCTTCTCTCCGTTTCTCCGGTTTGTGTTCAGCGAAGAAGAATCAAACAGGCTCGTTTGTTTCCTCCTTCATTGATCTGCAGAGCCGGAAGTTGTCAGAGTCGAGCAGAGTTTCTACAGTTTGCGGACAGTGACGGACTGAAGGTAAGCAGAATGTGTCCCGATCGGCTGTGTGACCTTTGACCTCTGCAGCCTCACACAGAGAGGGGAACGAGTCTGAGTGGTCGGTAAAAAAAAGTCCCGAGTTCGCAGTTGAATCCAACCGGATTAGATTATCCGACTCTGTGACTCAGACAGAGAGCAGCTGATGTTCACGTCCTGACTCTGTACTTACTTCTTGTTTGCCGGTGTGCTACACCTGTCACTGCCGAGCCCGTCCCACCAAACTCCGCTCAGAAACCGTCTAATTTAAGTCTGCTGTGATTGTTTACACGGAGCCCTGTCCTGAATCCGGAGCTCTGACAGTCCCCCTAAGAAACACAATAACGCAGCAGGGCCGTGGATGTGGTTTATTCAAGTAATTATTATATTAATAAGTAATTATAGGCCGTCTGATGGTTTCAGGCTGTGTTGGAAAGTAAAAGTGAAACCAAGCTGTGGTCCTTTCCCTGCCTCGCGCGTGTGTGTGACAGTTTTATGCAAACAGGCTGAAGGTGGATGAGACACTCTGCTCTTTGAATCTCACTTTTCTTTGTTACATGTCACAGTCAGCAGCTGATGGAAAACTGAAACTGGTTTTTATTTTAGGGTCAGACCTGATTTTCCCGTGAGGTCAGAAAGAGACGTGCTGCTTCCACTTTTGTGTCTGTGCTTCATTTCTACTGTATGTTATTTCTATTCATGCGTCATCATACAGCTGCACATTTGGCACAGGTGGATGCTGGGAAAGGGTGAGGTGGAGGCGGAGCAGAAGGAAGAGAAGGGGACGCGAGAGAAATCGCAACCCTCCGCTGAGCAGCGTAGGCTCGGGTTGGGTGGTCTGTGTGGTCGCAGATAGACACGGAGTCAGTACACACGTGACCTCGTGTCGCACACGCGTGTGTTACTGTGACACGCTGTGTGTGACGTTAGTCACCGCTGCCTCTCTCACGGAGCTCACACACTGTTGCATCAATGATGCAACAACCACAGAAATGCGATTAAAGATGTGACAGCTGCGACACGCTAACAGCAGATTTACCTGTGAAACTGTGACGCCGGCAGCTCACCTGTCCCAGGTGTGCGTCGCTGTGTAAGGAATAACCACTTACACTCATCTTCATTTTTGAACCTTGTTTTCAGGAAAGACACCACGTGGAGTCGCAGAGATGCCCGCCCGGATGGACGACGTCATGCGTTTGTGCTGTGAAGTATCGGCTCACGAGGAGATCAAGGTCGCCGTGAAGAACTCCACCAAAGGGGCGATGGTGGCGGGAGGATCTGCGTTTGTGGGCGGGCTGCTCGGCGGACCTCCGGGGATCGCTGTCGGTAAGTAGAAGAAGAAGAAGGAGGAATTAAATCTGCTGATTCAGCAGAAGGAGATAAAAAGACATAAAAGGAAACAGAGGCCTGAGGAGGACGCTGGGTTTGAGTTTGTCAGTTTAAACCTCTGTGACTGTGGACGAGGCCGCGTGTTTGCCACAGCTGTCAGGAGTAATAACACGCTCTGAGGATTTGTGCTTTTTGTGGGAGAAGGCAGTAAACACGAGCAGGTTCGAGTCCTCTGCAGTAACTGCAGGTAAGAAGAAGTTTGGAGGCTTTAGTTGCTGCAGTGATCGTCACGCGGGCAGCCTCAGTAACCTGGACCAGCAAAGTCCTCCCCACACAGCAGCCATCTTGAAAGGCCTCTGGCGTTATGTAAATCGCTTTGTGTGGCCGACACCAGAGTTAAAGCACACCTGTGTGAACGAACAGGTAAACGACCTCAGTGAAGGCAGAGCCGTTTTCACATGAGCGAGTTTACCTGATTCACTGTGTGACGCTGAATTGAATCGTTCACATTGATGGAAACACAGACGCACTTTTGTCACCAAAGTTTGTAAATCTGATAACTTGAGAACGAAGCGACGCAGAGTTTAAAATTCACAGCAGGGGTGGGTGTACTAACATCTCATTTGGTCAAGGTCAGAGGTCAAGTTTTCTGAAACTCTGGCGAATCCCATAATTCAACAAGGGAGTCACAAGTTTGTCCACCAGGAGGCTTTATGTCCTCACATGTGCTCACATGCATGGGCTTCCCTGAAAGCACACGCCTTAACACGCTCTGATCTTAACTTTTCCTTAATAGATATAATATAATCAATCAATAAATGTATTGATGTAAACAGCCTGTGTTTAAAGCTTTAGACGTTTAAAGTTGGACGTCGCTGTCGCTGACCTCGGCCACAGCTTTTACTTAAGCTTGTTCACGCCTGTGTGTGCGCCTCTGATGCGCTGGTGTTCTTCTTCTTCTGCGTCTCTGTCAGGCGGCGCCGTCGGCGGTCTCCTGGGCAGCTGGCTGACCAGCGGGCAGTTCAGACCTCTGCCTCAGATCCTGATGGAGCTGCCTCCCGCGCAGCAGAGGCAGCTCTACGAGTCCATCACGGCCGTCTTGAGGAACCTGGACTGGACGGACGCGGCCCAGCTCGTCTCGCTCGTGATGGGGAACTCCACCCTCCAGCAGCAGGTCGCCGCTGCCTTAATTAGCTACGTCACCAAGGAGCTGAGAGCCGAGGTGCGCTACAAGGACTGAGGGATGGTTCCACGTGGACCTGACCTTTGAACTGAATCACGGACGTCTCGCAGCTCACACAGACGAAGTTCTCAGTAATGTTTGTGCAGCACTGATGTCTTTGTTGCTTTGGCTTTTTTAATCCCTGAATGGGACCAGTGTGTAATTTAATCTGGATTAGAAAATCTGCTCATTCGCACACTCTGCATCAGGGTCTTTTTAGAGTGCTCTGCTCTCAGATTTCAAGCTTTTCATTCAATATTTGTTCAGCAGCTTTGATGACTGACAGCTCAGTGACGACCTCAGCTGGTACGCTGTAAAATGATTAAGCTCCCCCCGAAGGCCGAGGGCTGGTACTACACCTCTGATGTTTTTTATCATGTTTTTACTGCAGCGTGTTATGACATCATTGTGACACTGCAGGATGTTGCATTGGACAAATAAAAACTGTGTTGTACAGCTCTCTGTGTCGCCTGTCACACAACGTATTTCTCATACTACTTATTTAACCTCTGTCTCTCTTCCACAGCATGTCTTTATCCTGTCTTCCTTCTCTCTCCCCAACCAATCACAGCAGATGGCCCCGCCCCTCCCTGAGCCTGGTTCTGCTGGAGGTTTCTTCCTGTTAAAAGGGAGTTTTTCCTTCCCACTATCGCCAAAGTGCTGCTCATAGGGGGT
Organism: Perissodus microlepis; assembly: GCF_051167445.1. NCBI lineage: Eukaryota > Metazoa > Chordata > Actinopteri > Cichliformes > Cichlidae > Perissodus > Perissodus microlepis. The sequence goes on from NC_140461.1 coordinate 1,154,700, forward strand.
CACATGATTGTTGGGTTTCTCTGTGTGTGTTATTGTAGGGTCGACCTGACAGTATAAAGCAGCTTGAGGCGACTGTTGTTGTGATCTGTATAAATAAAATTGAATTGAAAGGTCAACATTGACCTTGGGCTTAGCCAACCTTGGTACTCGTGTCTGTCGAGGAAGACCTAGTATATTGTTGTGAAATTTGATGAATCTATAAAAAATTGTGGGCAATATAAAGTTTTTACTGATCTTCATATTTGGTTGACTTTGACCCAATTTTCACCAAATCAGAAATCAGCTTGAGCTGTTTTTGGTATCTACCAAATCTCATAAACTCAGATTTTATTCTGAGTAGAACAGAGAAAACATATCAAATGTTTAAAATGAGAAAATCTGATGGCAGCGACACATCTGTAAAGTGGGACAGCTCCATGTTTCCTCTTAACATCAGCCTGTGATGGTCTGTGAGCTGAGGAGGGCAGCAGTCCTGGCTCCGCTGCGTCCTGTTGCTGATGCTCCAGATGTTTTCAGCTGACTCGCTTCCTATGAAGCTGTGCAGCTGGAATATTGACTTCAGTAGGTAACAGAGCTACATTATGGAGCAGCTTGTGTCTGAGCAGGGAGGAACCTTTAGAAAGGTCAGTATAACAGAAGCAGGTAGGCCTGATGGATTAACTGATGGATTGTGGGAGTGTAGGAAAGAGCTTAGCTTTGTCTTTAGACATCAGTCCCAAATCTCTTATGGTCCACACTGGTCTCGTAGCCTGGGCGTCCTCATAAGGTCCTGTACCACTGTAACACATCCATTGCAATGAATAGCTTTAAAGAATAGATCGTGTTCTTAGTGAGGTGAAAGGTAAACTGCACCCACGTCAGTTTGCACAGAAGATGCTCTTGTAGCTGTTGCAGAGAATTAGTGTCACGTGGACCCAACAAAGATATTTATGGACTGTTCATCTTTAATACTGGACCACATATCTTAATGCAAAGGTTATCACAGCTTAAGGGTCACAGCACACTGATCAGCAGCAGAAGGGTGTAGAGTATGGCACCAACAGGTGGGCACACCTGTCCTGACCCGGCCTCACAGGCCACAAAGCACCAATCCCTGCTTCTGTTAGTGCGGCTCATTTAAACTGGAGGAGTGATTTACCTGACACAGCTTTGCTGTTATGACACAACATTAAAATGACAAAGTAATAGTACGGGAGCGTTTCTGGCTTTGCACTGTAAAAGTCCAAAGTTCATATTTATGTGTAGGTGAGCTTCAGGGTCCAGGATCTCAGGTGTTCCTCTGCACTGCTGCACCTGGAGTCTCACTGTGACATCATTAAAACCAGTCCTGGAAGACGTGTGCGTATAAAGCTAAAGAAGTATCCAACCGAAGGTCTCGGCTGACGTGAAATATCGTTTCACATTGAAAGTGGAAATTCCTAACATGTGACAGTTGTTCCGGTGTTAAGGGTCCGGTTTGGTTTGTACGAGTAAAACGGGACAAACCAGCATATTTTCAGTATTATGTACTGGATGTTTGCAGAGACAATCCAGGTAATAATGAAACTTAAGAAGAACTGAAAGCCACTTACACCTCCACCCGCCCCACAGACATCTTGATATAAAGTGGAAGCGGGATGCTCAGGTCAGTGTTTCTGTGCACAGGAGATTATCAGCTCGCACACTCAGGACAGCACGGTAAGACATTTATTCTTATTCACGCTGCCTCCAGCTGCATTAATATGGATATGTATTCTGTTTTAGTTCATAGGAACTTCTCTGTGATCAGTTATCATATTTTTTCTCTTACAGGAGATTCACCAAGAAGATGGAAGCGAAAGATGAATATATCGAAAAACTGATTCATGAATTATCACCTGATGTAGAGAGAGAGCTGAGAAACACCTGGATGCGCCTCCTCAAAGGAACAGTTGTGACGGGAGGATGCACATTAGTATGCGGGGCTCTCTTTGGACCTGTGGGGTTTGCCGTTGGTGAGTGAATGAATGATCCAGATAAGAGGGAACTGTTCCTACAGTGGGTAATACTAAGAAAATAAAAACAAAGTCGTTGTTTCCATGGTGATATTAAACTGTTCAGATAACATGGAGGAGAAACACATACGGGGACAAAACCATAAATCGGATCATTTTTCTTTGGCTTTTATGAAACTTGTTCACAGTAAATATAAATCTATTATTAAACAGATACAAATCCTCAGCTGTGTTTTCTGATGTTTTTATTTGGGATAATTCAAACACTTGACCTTTTTGTGGAAACAGGACTGGATACCAAACCTGTTTCTGACTTTCCATTCACCCTCTCCTCTGTGTCTCCTAGGTGGAACCATTGGTGGCCTCTGCAGCTGGCTGACCAGTAAAAAGTTCAAGTCTGTACCTGAGATCCTGGAGGAGATGACTGGTGACCAGAGGAGAGAGCTCTTCGACGCAATCAGGCAACATTTACGTGTCCTGGTGTGGAAAACTGCTGAAGACCTCATTGATAAAGTGATGAGAAATCATAATCTCAAGAGGACAATTATCAATTTGTTAATCAGAATGTTAATGTGAGAACAGGCGTCTTAACATTTATGACTCTGTGTGTGTGTTGGCCTTCGTGATGGACAAACACAGTCAGTGAATTTTAACCAGACGTATTTCTCAGTTAGAAACGTAAATTAGAGATAATCTGTGCCGGAGTAGAAAGTCAATGTATTTCCTCACTCTGATTCAAATAAAAGAAAAAAACTGCTGAACATTTTGGTGTCCTTACAAATGATTTCATTCTCCTGAATAAAGTACTCCACATACTGTGCAAATGTAAAATATGGAGAATTATACTTGAAGTTGGCAGCCGGTTTTCTCAGACCAACAGCTCCTAAAGGTCAGACATCAGTTTCCTCCGGCATGTTCGTCTTTAGCTCCCTGCTCGCCTTTTTGGGTTTGGAAGACAAAGAAATGTCAGAAGGTGCAGCTGAGGAACATCAACAGCACGTTTATGGAAAAAAACGAGTGTAAAATCCACACGCAGCACATGACCAGCTTACCCACATTCAACAAACTCAGATGTTAAAGTTGTTTGAATGAAGCGGAAAGGTCAAACCAGGTGTAACCAAAGGGTGCAGTTAAAAGCAAAGGTGATAAAGAGCTTCAGGTTTCCCGTGAAATCTTAAGAACTTCGAGGTGATACACGAGATCTGAGCTGAATGTTTGGGCTGAAGTGTGTGAACAAGATGAAGCAGAAAAGCTTGTGTTTCAGTGAAACACTGAGAGTGTAATCAGACCAGTCCAGCAGAAATCCTGCAAACACTTCAGTGTGAAACCAGAGAGAAGACAGGATGTCCATTCTGAGGTCTGCAATCTCTCTGTACCATTACACTGCACACTGACTGAGAATACAAGTATCTGAACTTGTTCTTCAGGTTTTTACATTAAATGGAACATTTAAAGGTAATCCATTCTGCTCATTTAAGCTCCGATTCACAGTCTGTATCTGATCCTGGGCCTCAGTGCAACCACTCAGCTCATTGCATCTGAAAGAAGCGCTTTTAGCTCCTCCCCCTACCTTCCTGTCATGTTTGGGTCAAATCTGACCAATTTACAAATGATAAAACTCATAAATATTGTGTTTTACATCCGATTGCCTCAAGGTCTTATGACATCCTCCACAGTATGCACTATATGAAAGTGATAAGCACCTCTTTAGTTGAATTTTGAACGTTTTAATCAACTTTGTAAATGGTAAATGGCCTGTATTTATATAGCGCTTTACTAGTCCCTAAGGACCCCAAAGCGCTTTACATGTCCAGTCATCCACCCATTCACACACACATTCACACACAACTTTGTTACATCTCTAATGTTCCCGGCCATAGAAAACACCATAGAAAATGAATGGGAATCCAACCTCCACCCCATTTGGCCTCCAACCCCCTGAATGGCCCACTGAACTGAATTTGGTGGTGAAAAACGTTTCTTATGTTAATTTAAGAGCTGTTAAGACTAACTGGTCAATTGTGACCAGAACACTAAAGTAGGGTGGGTGGGTGTTGGGTCTAAACTTAGACCCCACTGACCCTGGGACTTATTCCCGTGAAGGACATGCATGTGAGAATGTGTGTGTGCACGTGTGCAAGAATGTGTGTGTGTGTCTCTGTGTGCGTGACTTCCTGATCACAACTGTTTCTAACAACATCCTGGTCATAAAGGGGGTAATCTCCCCCACACCCAATGTATGGTTCAATTCCTGTATTGGTTCACCATACACAACACAGTGAAGCCATAAAAAGGGCAGGAAGCTTACCAAGCATCAAACAAACCTTCACAAGGATCAGAATCAGAATCAGAAAGGGTTTTATTGCCAAATGTTGAGCAGGTTTACAACATTAGGAAATTGCTGCGGTGCTTAGTGCAAACATACTGTCAGATAACGCTTAAATAGACATAAAAATAAACATTAAAAGTGCTAAGTAGATAGATATATACATGAGTGCAGGTGGTGATCAGTGCAAACATGGAATGATGCACTGAACACAGCGTAGGGTCATGTGTTAGTGGTGGGAACAGTCATACGGTTATTGTTCATGAGTCCAACAGCAGAGGGGAAGAAACTGTTCTTATGGCGAGAGGTTCTGGTGCGAATGGACCGGAGCCTCCTGCCTGAGGGGAGCAGGTCAAACAGACGGAGTCCAGGGTGAGAAGGGTCAGCTGTGATCCGAGCTGCACGCCCCAGTGTCCTGGAGGTGCACAGGTCCTGCAGAGATGGGAGTCTGCAGCCAATCACCTTCTCAGCAGAGCGCACAACACGCTGCAGTCTCTGTTTGTCCCTGATAGTGGCTCCAGCATACCACACGGTGATGGAGGAGGTGAGGATGGACTCGATGATTGCGCTGTAGAATTGCGTTATTATCCGTGTTGGCAGGTTGAATTTCTTCAGCTGCCTCAGGAAGTACATCCTCTGCTGGGCTTTCTTTATGATGGAGGTGATGGTGGGCTCCCACTTCAGGTCCTGGGTGATGGTGGTACCCAGGAAGCGGAATGAGTCCACAGAGGTGATGGGGGTGTCAGTCAGGATGATGGGGGGAGTGGGGCTGTGTGCTTCCTGAAGTCCACAATAATCTCCACTGTCTTCTGGGCATTCAGCACCAGGTTGTTGTGGCTGCACCAGGACACCAGACGTTCAACCTCCCTCCTGTAGGCAGACTCATCCCCGTCCGAGATGAGTCCAATAACGGTGGTGTCATCTGCAAACTTGATTAGCTTGACAGGCTGGTGGGTGGAGGTGCAGCAGTTGGTGTACAGGGAGAAGAGCAGAGGAGAAAGAACACAGCCCTGAGGGGAGCCGGTGCTGATGGTCCGGGAGTCCGAGATGTTCTTTCCCAGCCTCACGTTCTGCTTCCTGTCCATCAGGAAGTCGGTGATCCATCGGCAGATGGGATCAGGCACATTCATCTGGGAAAGCTTGCCTTGGAGATGGTCTGGAAGGATGGTGTTGAAGGCAGAGCTGAAGTCCACAAAGAGGATCCTGGCGTAGGTTCCTGGGGAGTCCAGATGCTGCAGGATGAAGTGTAGGGCCATGTTGATGGCGTCATCTACAGACCTGTTGTGTAAACTGCAGGGGGGCCAGGAGGGGGGTCGTGAGGGTCTTGAGGTAGGAGAGAACCAGGCGCTCAAATGACTTCATGACCACAGATGTCAGAGCCACAGGTCTGTAGTCATTTAGTCCAGTGATCCTTGGTTTCTTGGGGGCGGGGATTATGGTGGAGGACTTGAAGCAGGCAGGCACATGACATGCCTGCAGTGAGGAGTTGAAAATGCCAGAATACACTGGGGCCAGCTCGTTTGCACAGTGTCTGAGGGTGGCAGGATGTATGTATCCAAGATGGCGCCGCGTATGGATGCCCTGGTACTTTAGTGCGTTAATTCTCTTTTGTTTTTGTGAATAACTTGTGTGTCTGGGCACTCCTCTGGATATTCTTACACCAGAGAAGAGCTTCTTAACTACAGGACTACTACAGCTGTGGATTTACTTCCAATATTTGTCGCATCTGCGGCAGATTTACTACAGACTTTGATCAGGAAAGTGAGCCAGCGCACTCGTGCGTCTGAGGAGACGCGGACTGCGAACTGCTCTTCCTGGGATCTTCCTTTCCAACGTACGCTAACTCCGGAATAAGATGGACGAGCTGGCCCTGATGAGAAGCATGAACAGAGACTTTGCCTCCTCCTGTGTCTTATGGATGTGCTTGTGATAAAACACTACAGCCTCCCCAGAACCTCGAGAGGCTGGGGAGGGGGACAAAGGAATTCCTTTGATCACAGAGTTGAAACAATGTAGAGATGGTAAGCATAAAAATGACAACATTTAACAATTCACTTTAACAGTGGGGGTGCACACAACAGGGGGGTTAAGAAAACGTACTCATGATTGGCTGCTCCTCACAAAAAAAACACCTTAATGACAGGTGGACAGCCTTCAGCTCTCTGTGACAACATCCAGAACAAAGAGTTAAGTCTGTGAAGGTTCTCAGTCATCCAGGTCATCGTAGTCAAATCACATGATAGGGTGGGGCCAGGTTTCACAATGAGCTCACTGAAACGCTGGCTGATTGTGACCCACACCCAGTTTCACACCTTGGCTCAGGCGATTAGAGGATCATCAGGGGGTCCTTTTGTCCCTGTTTGGGGGAAAATTCCCACTAGGTTTAAATCTGGGACTCTCCACCATTTGACCCTAGAACTGAAGAAGCTTCTTGGATGAGAGGTGAAACGTCTTCAAGCAACTTAAAGAAGTCCAGACGCTTTTCTTTGCAAGCTCCTTTGACTACAAAGAGTTAACAAAAAAGTGCTGAGAGCAGGAAATACTGTTCGTACATGGACATTTTAGAACTTCTGGTCATGTCACACAAGTTATCAGGACACAAACATTAACAGGAAGTCTTTTAAAGGTGTAGCTGAGCCAACATTAAAATGACAGAGTAATACTACGGGAGCATTTCTGGTCCTGCACTTCAGGGTTCAGGATCTCAGGTGTTGCACCTGGAATCTACACTGTGACATCATTAAAACCAGGCACAGGCCCTCCAAAGTATGGCTTCTTGTTTATCAGCTTTACAGAGAAAAATGCCTTAGAGACGCATCATACTTCACAGTTTATCCCAAAATGATGTATTGAACATATGCTTTCAGGTTTGAAGCAATTGATCTGGGCTATTCTTGGTAGAGGTACAATGCCAGTTACAAATCTCTCAACATGTGCACACCGTGCACCAATTTTGACAGAAAATACACAAACTGATCCGAGGCTTTTTCCATCTTGTGGGGCTTACAAAAAAAAAGAAAGAAAAAAACCCAGTCCTGTGCGTATAAAGCTAAAGAAGTATCCAACCGAAGGTCTCGGCTGACGTGAAATATCGTTTCACATTGAAAGTGGAAATTCCTAACATGTGACAGTTGTTCCGGTGTTAAGGGTCCGGTTTGGTTTGTACGAGTAAAACGAGATAAACCAGTCCAGTAACGTTCTGAAGAAATGAAACCGATGTGCTAATATGGTAAATGGGTTTATATTAAAACACTAATGAACACTGGCAGGGTCCTTAAACCTCACAGAGTGGGTAACGTGATCAGACAGGTTTGGATGTTTGGAGCGTCTGTTGGAAGCACCGAGACGCCGTAAACACCTACAGTTCAGAAGCACGCGGCACAGATATGACTCGATCAGGGTACTTTCATTTCTTATTGTCTCAAAAACGATTATAATACCAACTCATCTGTCAGTCAGTGAATGAATGAATTAAACAAAATGCTGGTCACCAAGTCAGAGCTTAAAGTTTTTGTTTGCTTGTTTAATATGAAGGTGAGTGAGCTTCAGGTTTCCGGTAAATGCCAGGCGCTGCTCCAGAAAGCAGGTTTATCAGATTCTTTCTGTTTCTGTTCCAGAAGAGCCGATCAGAGTCTTCAGTTGGCTCTGATCGTGTTCATCCAACATTTGTAGTGAAAGAAGCCGGGCTGTGCGCAGCAGTCTGTAAGAGTTACCATCAGAGGCTGTTGTTGAATCCATCTCCCCCGCTGAGCTACATCATTTATTTGTGTTCATCAGCACTGGCTCTCTGTGCCTCCAGCCTCTTATGTTAACCACGTGCCGTGCTAACCACCGCCCCCTGCTGACCGTCAAAAAGAATGCAGGTTTAAGGACCTTCAGTTTTGGCTTTACTCTTCAGACGCTGATGAGTTTAGGTCAGCTCTTGTTCCTGAACAGAAACCTGGAGTTTCATCTCAGGATGAAAACCCTCAGATATTTACCTAAACCCGGTCTCTGGAATGAGCCCACAAACAAAAGCAGACGTCTGCGAGTGAAAAATTCCCAGGGTGTTCTTCCAGCATTCGCAGAGACAATAGCCGACATCAGTGATGTCAGTGCGGAGTGATGGTGCTGGATCCAGTAACATTCAGCAAAAAGTGAAGAATAAAAGGTGTTTTTGTGTCAGCGCGACAGAAGCGTGTGGATTTAGACCCTGGTGTGAAGCTGAAATCCAGCTGAGCACACATCTGTGCTTATCTGTAACTTTAAATTCATTTCACTTTTACTGCACGGCACCAATTCACAACTGCAGTCGCCTCCAGCAGCTTTAAACTGTAAGGCTGTAAAGACCCTGCAACGCTGGAGAGGAACCCAACAATCAGACGATGCTCATGAGCAGCACCTGGAGACAGTGGAGGGTGAGGGAGGGGCAGCCAAAAGGCCAACAGAGCTCCTGAGCTCAGACTACAAAACTTCAAATCATTTCAGACATTTTGCAGTCACTGATGAAAGTATTGCAGTATTTATAGTTGTATGATGGAAATAATGAAACTGAAACTCAAACACTGACACCTCACACACAAACACACACCTGCTATAAAGGTGTGTGTTTGTGCTCGTGCTTCATTCCTCTCAGGACAGCAAAGGTAAGAAACATACATCATTACAGCTTTTCTTTCTTTCTGCTACTTGTCACTTAAACTTGATCAGTCATTGTTGATCGCACCAGCTGATCCATGTCATCTATATTAGCTTATTTTAACTTTCACTCCTGTGGACGAGTCAGGACTGTTTTTTAAAAATGAATCAACTTAACAGTCAAAAATATTATCAATGATTACAAATAAATCTGAATATTTTTCTTCTGATTAAATATTAGACTGAACGTCCTTGCAGGCCTGATGTGATTTGCTGCTTTATGAATAAAACTGAATTTGTTCTGACAGTAAAATTACATCACAGTTACATCCAGGCAGAAACTGACGGAGAATTTTACCCAAATACTTCATCAGTAAGATGGACGACAAAATAAAAAAAGATCTCCAACAACTGCTCGACAAATTATGGTCTGAGCCAGATCTCAAGGTCACCATGAAGAACTCGGTGAAAGGTGGAATTAAGACCGGAGGATGTGCGGTTGTTGGTGGGCTGGTTGGTGGTCCTCCAGGGTTTGCTGTGGGTGAGTACATCAATTATCCATTTGTGAAGCAGACATTAAAGCAGCTGATGATCGGGCCAAATGAAACGAAAGAATCGAGGACACAGTGAGATCTTCAGTGCAGAACTTGGACAAAATCTATCAGATTTTTTATTTTTTTAATTGGGTTATTGGACTGATAGACTGCCATGTTAAAAAAATCTATACGTATGTGGAATTGGGAGAAAACGATCCCTCACACAGCTTTAACTTCTCAACTTCAAAAATATAAACTGCTGTACGTGAACTTTTTGTCCATTTAAGTGCAGATCAGCAAACTGTGAGCGGTAAACTTTGAGTCTCCATCACTCTGCTCTCTGCTGGGAAACTGGAAACTGTTGAACCAAACCAACACATAAGTTGCAATGAAGTGAAAATTCTTTGAAGCTTTGTGGAGTTGAGGGGACCGAAGCATTTTAACAGTCATGTGATGAACTTGAACCTCAGTCCCATCAGATATAATTTACTCTCAGTCTCCTCTTCAAGACAGGCAGAAATATTTCTAACTGGAAACTTTATTCGAATAATCAGTCAAAAATATAACAGGAATCAACACAGCGGCCGTTTCCATGGTGATGAATGAAGAGAAACAGCTCCTAAAGCAACATATGTGACTCTCCATCCACCCTCTTGTCTTCCAGGTGCAGCCATCGGAGGCATCTACAGCTGGAAGACCAGTGACGATTTCAAGCCTCTGCCTCAGATCCTGCGGGAGATGCCTCCTGCTCAATTGGACGAGCTCCTTAAATCAGTCATGGCTATTTTAGTTCATCTGAAATGGGAAACTGTAGAGGGGCTCATTGATTATGTGATGAAAGACATTCCTCTCAAGAAAGCAATCATTGATGAGTTAAAGCGCAGGGTGAAAACTTTAACCTGAGAACAGGTGTGCCGTGAGTAGGGATGGGTATTGTTTAGGTTTTATCCGATACCAGTACCAAACTGGTACTTTTGAAACGGTGCCGGTGCTTAAACGGTGCTCAAACCGGTGTTTAAAGAATGGAGAACACAAAATTGGTCCAAAAACCTCTCATGTTCAGCTGTTTTTTTGTAAAAAGATAACAATGTTAGCCTTTTCTGCAGCTATGGGGCATATATGGTATCACTCTTGGCTGGAAGCAGTGCTTAAACATGGAAAAAACACCAATTCTGTTTTCCACTTTTTCTTTGGTCATTTTAGCCTTTTTGGCCAGGGTGAAGGGAGCATCTGCCATCAAACAAGAAGACAGCCGCATGTAACTATGATGATGTTTGCTAGTTCACCTTATGTAACAGAGTCATAAATCACATTGTTATAATTACACAAAATGTGTCCTAAACCCCCAAACTGCTCCTTTTATACCTGACTTTTAGGACCTCCAAGCCTGTAGTTCTGTTCATTATCAGTTAGAGCCCCTCCTCATTCTTTTCTTCTTCTTCTTTGGTGCAATACTATAAATACAGTGTACCCCTTTTGCCTCTCCCCTTTTTCTACAATTCCCCTGTGGGAGAGGTGGGTGTCATTTCTTTCCAACACCTTAAAACACACATAATTCATATTTAGCCACCCTGATGTTTATGATTGCGATTTTAGTTCAGTTATTGTCATTATTAAGCCTGTTTTTGTAAGATGTTATAAGTGTGTAGTATGTGTGTATCATAAATGTGTTTTAGGCGCCATAAATGCTAGCATGAATATATACCCTTGCTAGCTTGGGAGCTGTGGTGGGTTGAGCTAACCCTCTTCCCCACTGTTTGTATTTGGTCGTAGGAGCTGGAGTGGGCAAATTATTTACTTGGAGGTCTTTCTTTCTTTTACCTTTTTTATCAGGTACGTCGGATTTCATGTTGTTGTTTTTGTTTTATCTTATGTCAAATATGTTACGTGTAAATGCATACTTTATGTTTAATGTAAAAATAAATGCCAGCGCCCTTTTTTCTACAATTCCCCTGTGGGAGAGGAGCTGGAGTGGGCAAATTATTTACTTGGAGGTCTTTCTTTCTTTTACCTTTTTTATCAGACACAACGCAGAATCACACCGGTTACACTTACATGCATTAATGTAATAACGTGGTTAGCCTACTCAACGTAAATTACACACGAACAACATTAAGCTCCTCACGCAGAGAAGAACGGCTGCTGCTGCCATCATCATCATCATTTCTGCTACACTGGCAGGGCTAGGGGCCAGGACTCTTCGGGCTTTTGGGGGATGTTGCTAACTCCGGGTCCGATAACAGGCACCACACCCGCAGTAGATGTGCTCGGTGTGAGGTCTCGCAGCAAGCTATCAAATACGGTGCATTTCTCGGCTTTAAAAAAAACGCTATGCGTCGCCAGGTGTTTCATCAGATTGGAGGTGTTACCTCCTTTGCACAGTATCAGCTTAAAGCACTTGTTGCAGGCTGCTGAGTTTGCATCTTTTGCTGTGAAGTACAGCCAGACTTTGACCGCTTCGCCTTGGGCATTTTTAATCTGTAGCTCTGCTCTAAAAGAACGTACGTACCTGGGCCCGCCTACTATCCTCGGAAACGTAAAATGATTGGCTAGAATCCAAAGTGTATCACATCTCAGGAAAAAAAAGCACCGAAATGTGCGCTGCTTTTCGGTCTGGTTACTACCATTTATGTCAGAACCGGTGCCATCATGGCACCGGATACCGGTACCTATCCCTAGCCGTGAGTTCTGGCTGTCTGCAGACTTTTCATGACAGTCAGGTCTCTTTGAATAAAGAGGTTTCATGTTGAACCCTGAAACACACAGAGGAGAGAAAATCTTTCTTCATCTTTTTCAAATAAAACAAACTGATGAGCCTTTTTGTGTTTCCACAAATGTTCGCATTATAATGATTGAAGGTGCAGCGCTGCACGTGTACATTATGGACAGTTTGGAGCCGACGATGATGCTGAAAGACCCGATGAAGTGATACAAGCTGCGGGTTCAGTTTAAGATCTACTTGAAACTGTAGGTAGAGTAGGTTGAAATCAAAGTCACGCACATACTGAACAAAATTACTTTGGGAGTTATAATTCGAGTACCATCTGCAAATTTATTAATTTCATATTTTTGTATTCGTGATAAAACTTGTCACATTTGTTTAACGCAGCATGACAGTTACATGGAAATAACATTTTCTTTTCTTTCTTTGTGACTCAAAATTTCATGTCAAAAGTTTCTCTACATGCGGGGGTGTCGTACCACGGTGGCTATCCCCGACAGGATCTAGCACGCGCTGGGCAGGGAGAGTGGACCCAGCTGACTCCGCCTCCATTACAACCAACTAGACGTGGAAGTGACGTTTGACTTTAGTGAAAAGGTGAAAGATGAGTGTCGTTACACTGTCGTTCAGTCTGTGGGTTACAACAGAAAATTATACATTTATTGTTCTCACCTGTTGTCGGACGGGATAAATTAAAAAAACAAAAACAGGACCGTTTGGCTGATAATTATTTGGATCCCACTGAAACTGTCTAAACCAGCGGTCCCCAACCTTTTTTGCGTTACGGACCGGTTTATATCCGACAGTATTTTCACAGACCGGCCTTTAAGGTGTCGCGGATAAATACAACAAAATAAAACCAGTACCGGTACCAAAAAAGAAGATTTATTCATAACACACAGGAAAAGACCCAGGGAACCAAGTTAATGATAAAAACCTTAAAAACCATAGCCAACCAAGTTCAACTTTCGTGGCCCGGTACCAAACGACCCACAGACCGGTACCGGTCCATGGCCTGGGGGTTGGGGACTGCGGCTCTAAAGAGCTCCAAAACTTCAGGAGTAGTTAGTCACTATAAGAAGTGTTTGTTAACTGAAAATCAAGAATGAGGGATACCGTTTGTCCGTGATTTGGAAAGCCCAGTGCATGCTCGCAACGCATGGGAAACAAATCCTGTCAGGGATACTTAGCGTGGAACGACACGGGCACAGCTTGGAGGCTCAGCATGACCTTGAAACTTTCAACTAACCACACCAAAGTAAGCCGACCTATGTCAAAGCTCGCAAACCCCCCAAAATTCCTTCAGAGGAACAACAACATGAAGGTGCTACTAACAGGATGGTGGAACTGAGGGTAGCGTTAAGAGAGTTGAGGACGCTTGGCTCACAGTTTAAGTCCAGCATTGACAGCATTGGTAAAATGGGTGAGATGACCAACTGTGTCACAACACACCAGTTTGACAGAGATCGAGGAGAAAGTAGAGCGCCGCCGCCTGCAGACAGAAGAACCCGAAGAACGTCTGGAGAGCAGCTGTGGCGAATTAACCAAAGCAATGGAGCAAACTGCCTGGTCGAGGTGTGGCATGAACCGAATCCTGGAAAAGTGGAATACTCGTGTCACTATAGTACATTTAAAACTTGCTCCCCCATAGATTACTTCCTGTGTCAAGAGAGCTGTTATCACAAATGAAAAACTGCTGGTACAGCTGTATAGTTATAAGTGACCATGGTCCTGTCTGTTAGCATTTACTGTGGCTCAGGTGGAAGAGCAGATCATCTGCTGATTAGAAGGTTGGTGGTTCAATCCTTGGCTTCCCCAGTCTGCATGCCAAATATCCTTGGGTAAGATACTGACCCCAAGCTGCTCTCTGATGCGCTCATCGGACTGTGAATGTAGATGAGTTTGCACTTGTGAATGGATGAATGAGGCATGTTGTATAGAGCGCTTTGAGTACTCCAGGAGAGCAGAAAAGCACTATATAAGAATCAGACCATTTATATAGACGGAACAAAACGCTGAATTTATTACATACGTTAAAACCAGAACAGCATCTATTTTGGATCAAATACTGGCCAAACTAGTACCAACATAAGCTGGGAGGCATCTAAGACTCAGAGGAGAATTAATCAGCTTTACAAGCTCCAACATTTAAAGAGAAAAAATGAAATGGAAATTTCAGGAAAACAGATTAAACTCTTGGAACTTGAGCTTATTAAAAATAAAGACTACAACTACTCAAATCAACTTACTTCTTTTGACAGCAAAATATAACAAGTTACCCGCTGACAAAGCAGAGAAAAAGCTCGCTCTGGCTCAAAGCATCTTATTACAATCAAGGAGAAAAGGCTGGGAATGGGCAACTCAGAACTCAGACATCACAGTCTGAGACAGCAATTAGGATAATTCTTCAGGAAACCTAATAATAGACCCCCTAGAAACTTACAATAGTTTTAGGGAAAACCACACAGATCAGAATGTCTCAATTTGCCACAAGACCAAAACACATTTCTCAGTCATTTGCAATTTCACACAATGACCGATGATGCAAAAAAAAAAATTATTTATACAGCACCAAATCACAGCAGCAGCCTCCTCAAGGTGCTTTATACTGTAAGGTAAAAACAAAAATAGAAAACCCCCAACAATCATATGAGCCCATGAAAGCACTTTGGCGACAGTGGGAAGGAAAAACTCCTTTTTAACAGGAAGAAACCTCCTGCAGAACCAGGCTCAGGGAGGGGCGGGGCCATCTGCTGTGATTGGCTGGGGTGAGAGAAGGAAGACAGGATAAAGACATGCTGTGGAAGAGAGACAGAGATTAATAACAGGTATGATTCAATGCAGAGAGGTCTGTTAACACATAGTGAGTGAACTCCTAGTGAATCCCCCGGCAGCCTACGTCTATTGCAGCATAACTAAGGGAGGATTCAGGGTCACCTGGTCCAGCCCTAACTATATGCTTTAGCAAAAAGGAAAGTTTTAAGCCTAATCTTGAAAGTAGAGATAGTGTCTGTCTCCTGAATCCAAACTGGAAGCTGGTTCCACAGAAGAGGGGCCTGAAAACTGAAGGCTCTGCCTCCCATTCTACTTTTAAATACTCTAGGAACAACAAGTAGGCCTGCAGTGTGAGAGCGAAGTGCTCTAACAGGGTGATATGGTACTACAAGGTCATTAAGATAAGACGGGGCCTGATTATTTAAGACCTTGTATGTGAGGAGCAGGATTTTGAAGAAATCCTTGTTGTATTTAAAATACGTGGAGGGGATGCAGAGGTGTAACAGTGTCTGGGTCTGATCGGGGGTGAAGCTGGTTCTGTTTCCTAAGCAGGGGTCTTGTTGTAGTCATTTTCTGACTGTCTCCACTGCCTCGGTTGTAGGTGTGCAAGTGAAGACAGAGACCACATGAAAGGACGGTTTCATCTGCATCCAGCGTAAGTTTCTGGATCCTGTTGGTGAAGTCTGAGGAGTTTTTCCCCACCAGGGGAGCAAAGATGAGGTGCTTGGAAATGTTCAGGATGAATGATGATGAGCAGGATTTTGAATTCTGGATTTAACAGGAAGCCAATACAGGAGAAATCTGCTCTCCTTCTAGTCCCTGTCAGGACTCTTGCTGCAGCATTTTGGATTAACTGAAGGCTTTTCAGGGAGTTTTTAGGACTTCCTGATAATAATGAATTACAGTCGTCCAGCCTGGAAGTAATAAATGCATGAACTAGTTTTTCAGCGTCACTCTGAGACAGGATATTTCTAACTTTAGAGATGTTGCACAAATAGAAGAAAGCAGTCTTACATATTTGTTTATTTATGAATGAAGGTGAAAGATTAAATCCAGTTATAAAAACCCTTTTTATCAGTACAACATAGGACTTAATTATCCAACCACAGATGTTAAACCAACTGACAAACTATGACCTTTTATTGAAGTAAGTCAAAGAAACACTTGAGCAATGGATAATATGCCCATATCACCGATCAATGTTAAAATGTTAATGTCCAAAATGTTTAAAACAAACAAAAACCCCACTAGTGACAGGTGGTATAAAGCCCACCCCCATATTGGTATACCCTGTATCTCTTGGCTTTCCCCAGTATGGACAAATACAGTTTGGACGTCAGCAGGAAGATCGGGTGGTGGCTTTAAAATATGGTTTGAGAGGAGCGTGAGGAGGATAGGTCTTTATCTAAATGGCAGCTTTCTAACATTTAATCAACGTTGTCAAACTTATAACAACACTAAAAAGATATTTTTAAAAAACTACAGTTAAGACACTTGATTTGATCTAAACATATGCCTTCAACACCACTATCCAATCTCACACTCCGTAAGAAAAACCCCACCATTGATCAGTTGGAGGCATGGAGACTGGATATTCTGGAAAACATACAAGAAACAAAGGCTCGTTTGAAATCTCACAAACAGCCAGAGTCCAGAGAGTCTGGAATCCGAGACATTCCAGACTCATGTTGGAGACTTTCAGGAGAAAAAGGCTTCTTCACTCTGTATGGGACTGGTCAACACTGAAGAAACACTGGAAGACGTTAAAGTATAGTTTGGGCTGGATCAGGTGACCCCGAATCCTCCTTTAGATGTAGGCTGCTGGGGGATTCCCATGATGCACCGGGTGTTTCTTCTTCACTCACTACGTGTTAACAGACCTCTCTGCACTGATTCATGCTTGTTATTAATCTGTCTCTCTTCCACAGCATGTCTTTATCCTGTCTTCCTTCTCTCACCCCAACCGGTCGCAGCAGATGGCCCCGCCCCTCCCTGAGCCTGGTTCTGCTGGAGGTTTCTTCCTGTTAAAAGGGAGTTTTTCCTTCCCACTGTCGCCAAAGTGCTGCTCATAGGGGGTCATATGATTGTTGGGTTTTCTCTGTATGTATTATTGTAGGGTCTACCTTACAGTATAAAGCACCTTGAGGCGACTGTTGTGATTTGTCTCTGTCATCCAGACTAAATCTAATATTGTTGGTATGCAGGTACCTTATGAAAACTGTGTTATAAGTGTATAACCTAACAGCATTACGTTTAACTCAAAGGAGGAAGGAGGATGGCGTTCCTGTCGTGGAGAAAAATGTATTTGCTGTCAACAGAAGTTACTGTTTGAAGTCCTAAACCATGTATTGCACGGCTGGTTTCATATAAATCATTGTGTAAAGACATGTTGTGGTTTAAGAAAAACTAACAAAAATGTTTAAAACATGCTTTATTTTCACATTATTGAGAAACTCTACACATCATTCACTATTCGTCTGTTGTTTTGTGAAGTTTTTTATTAGCGTAGAATTTAAGAAAGAAAATTCATTTTCATGGTAAGAAAAATAAATCAGATATTCATGTACAAATCTGAGGAAATTATATGAGTGCTGCGAAGTTTTAGCTTCATTTCTAAAAACACTTTTGAAGGTTTGAAAACATTTTATTATTTTTATTTAAAGTGAAGCGAGATCGAGTTACCAGGAGGCTTTTTTTCCCTTTTTGAATAAAAACAGCAGATTTCAGGTTATTAGTTTGTAAAATATGTTTATTTGTAAAAACACATTTGGATGTTGAAATGACATCACAGTGACATCAGCAGCCGTTTCTTCTGCTTCGATGGCGTGCGATCCTTCAGCGAGGCACACGTGACTGAGCGCGAGCGTCCGTCAGGAGCGACGACGGATTTTAAAGACGTAAAGTTCAGGAAACGTGACGAGCGGCTGCTTCGGCCTGAGCCGCCACACGGAGCTTCAACGGGTCGCAAAACTTCATCTCCAGATTAGCTTCAGGACAGAAACAGAGGACGTCCAGCTACGACGGCGAGAGCTCGAAACCACAACGTGAGGTCAGACCTTAAAGTTTCCTCGCTCTGAGGTGAAGCCGTGACGACTGAGCCCGTGGCATTCACTTCTCTATGGGCAGTAACGAGGAAGAACCCTGAGAGCTTCCTGCTGGGCCGACCAACGCTCAGACATCGTTTCATCGCCTCCTAAAAGCTCAAACTCACGTGTGCCAAACTGCAGCCCTCAAACCAGCCGGGAGAGGCCAGGCTTCACCTGCTGGCTCAACAAGCTGCTTCCTGCTGCGTACAGGATGTTCCTCCAACATCTCTAATGTTTAGCACAAAGGCTGATGTGTCAGCAGAGACAAAGCTGAGCTTCAGTAATCAGAGTACCGCTCACTGTGTGCTGACAGCAGGGGGCGAGCTGCGGGGTCAGCAGCTGATGAAGGCACAGGTGTAAGAGGCTGAACAGAGTTCACCTTGAAGGCACTACAGCTGAGGCGTCTGACGGTCTCCTTTAAAACGATGGAGACTTTTTCGTTAACCTGAAGCCGAAACGGTGACGGCGCCGCGTGAGGCATAAACGGCGTTTTTTTTCTGTGAGGCTGAAGCCCACGCGTGGACGCTCGCTCTGTACTCGTCACGTGTGCCGTCGCAGATCAGGATGAGGACACGTCACACAAACGCAGGAGATTCAGCAAACATCAGCGACAGAAATGTGAAGAGTGCAGCGGTGCTTTAAGGCAAACGTAGTGTGTGAGGCAGTGATTGAGGCTCTTTGTAAGGCCTTTATGTTCTCAGTAACAAACGTTCACAGACTCGACCGTCTGGAGGTAAGAACGAGGCGAGGTCAAAGGCCACCTTTAACTCATGACTTTTAGGCCGCGTCCCCTTCAAACCTACAAAGACGTCTCCTTGTTCACCTCTGCACCGGCTGCAGATTCCTAGATCGCTCCCTGGAAGTCCCGCTCCAAACGGGAAGCTTGGATCCGTGGCTGGAGGAGCAGCATTCCCGTTTGGTGTCTGAAATCGAGCCAACCGGTTCAGAGGTGCACAAGAAGAACAGACGCGCTCCTACGACCTCATGACCTCCAGCACAATAAGAAGATCCTAGCTAGTGTTCTACGAGGACTTTTTGTCTTTGCTGAATTATCGTGTAAAATTTATGTGCAAAAGCAGAACCGGCCCAAGCAAGTCGTTGTTACACCAAAGACAGAAAAGCTGCGGCTTTTCCTCCCGAGGTAAACGACGCCGACCTCTGATCGAGCGATTCTGGTTTGAAGGCGTGCGATTGGTGGGATTGTTCTCTAAAGGGAAAGACTCCGGCGGCAGAGTCAGGACCTGCAGCGAGGCGCTCACAGTGAGGGACGATTAAAGCAGTGTGATTAGTAAAGCTGTGTGCAAAAATACATTTGGATTCATTCAGATGTAAAGCAAGAAAAATAAAAAAGACTTTACACTGTACAGGAGCTGAGGTGTGAGAGGCGGCGAGTCTAAAACTGCTCTGAGAGCAGCTCGCAGAGTCTCTGAGACACCGAGTCCCTGCTGGTCCGGAGCGTGAGGCGGTACATCTGCACAGGAAGCACTCAGAGTTACACACAGGTGAGGGTTGCACACAGAGAGTGTGTGTGTGTGTGTGTTTACCTGAGCCTGCATGTTGGGCTCCAGTCTGAGCAGGCAGCCCACCTGAGTGGTCTTCGTGTGAACGACTCCCGCTCCGACAAAGTTCGCAGGATTGGGATCGACGCCGTCCAGCAGAGCGACGCCGAAACCTAAAATCTGGAGAAAAATACATTTTCATATTCACACCGTGGGAATAAACGTGGACGCTTCGGTCAGCGTCTCTGCACGCCCGCGAGTCTCGCGGTCGGCACGCCGCAGCCTCACTCTGCTGTGCCGACCTCGAGTGAACTCAACTTTGATGTTTGTGCAGCAAATTCCTGATCACGTTTGTCTGATCTCCACAGGCTGAAGAGCGTATGCTGTAATCTGATTACTGCTATAATACAGCTATATTACTGTGTAACTCTGTGGCTCATCTGCATGACTCAGGTGGCTCACACCTGAACCGAGGGTCAGAGGAGGAGTTTATCCTCATCAAAACTCCAGCGTGTAACATCTGACCACTAGGTGTCAGTAGACTTCAGACACCTGAGCACAAACAGCTCGTTATCTTACGGCACCTGACGACATGCAGCAGCCTGAGGGGGCGGCTGCTGTGATTCTAGCTGCGGAAAGAAAACTGAACAGAAACTTGTTTACAGCCAAAGTGATTTGTGTTTTTTTACCTTGGCCTTGGCGACCTCGGTGTCCATCGGGTGTTTGGCTTTGAAGATTTTCTGGACCTCCTGCTGAGGACTGCGGACAAACAGAAGAAAACTTCAGGAAACGAGTCCTCGATTACTACGTGACCCGTTTGAACCCCGACCCGTTATCCAATCCTGAAAGCTCCTCACAGAAACACACTCGAGCTCTCTCAGATCGATCAGACGTAAAACAGAACAAATGTTTGGTGTCAGCGCTCGAATTCAGAGGCTGAAGTGTTTTCAGTCACAGCAGCGATCGACCATCGATCGGCGTATTGATCAGTGAAAGCTGCGCTTACGCTCCGAGCTGCTTCCAGCGCTGGAAGAAGTCCTGCGACATCATCTCTGTGGGCTGGAAGAACTTGTTGAGCATCACGGGGAGCTTCACAGCGATGTTCTGCAGGGCCCCACCATACCTGAACGCGAGCACACACGCACACACACGCAGTCAGAAGTGAGCACACAAACACACACGTGTGTATTTATATCCTTGTGGGGACATCTCATTGACATAATGCTTTCCCTAGCCCCCACCCTACCCATCAAAAATGAATGCCTGACCCTGACCCTAAACAGAACCTAACTGTGACCCTGACACTAAAACCACATTTTGAGTCTCAAAAATGCCTTCAAACTCCTGGGACCCGGATTTTGGTCTCCACGAGGGCTGTTTGTCCCCACAAGTATAGTAAACTACCAATTTTTGGTCCCCATGAAGATGTTAATACCTGTGCACGCACGCACACAGACACACACCTGAACTGGATGTTGAGCACCGGCGCGTCGCTGAAGTCTGACACACACTCGATGTTCAGGATCTGCTGCATCTGAGCTCCGCCCTCTATCACGGGGTCGACCGCCTTCGAGTGAACGTTCAGCTGTGGACGCGACCGTTAAGGACTTTACTGAAGGTCACAGAGGTCCACGTCATCAGAGACACAAACTCCTCTGAGTGAGCCTTCCTGATACTCACGGGGTTATTCTCCGACTACTGAGTGTACTACTGAGTGCACTACTGAGTGTACTACTGTGTGCACTACTGAGTGCACTACTGAGTGCACTACTGAGTGCACTACTGAGTGTACTACTGAGTGCACTACTGTGTGCACACAGTAGTACACTCAGTAGTGCACTACTGAGTGCACTACTGAGTGCACTACTGTGTGCACACAGTAGTACACTCAGTAGTGCACTACTGAGTGTACTACTGTGTGCACTACTGAGTGCACTACTGAGTGCACTACTGAGTGTACTACTGAGTGCACTACTGAGTGTACTACTGAGTGCACTACTGAGTGCACTACTGAGTGCACTACTGAGTGTACTACTGAGTGCACTACTGAGTGTACTACTGTGTGCACACAGTAGTACACTCAGTAGTGCACTACTGTGTGCACACAGTAGTACACTCAGTAGTGCACTACTGAGTGTACTACTGTGTGCACTACTGTGTGCACACAGTAGTACACTCAGTAGTGTACTACTGTGTGCACACGTCTGTGACCAAACTCAAACTTGCAGCTGGATTTTATTCTTTTTAAACGCAGGACGTTAACAGTTCAGGCCCCCGACACAAACGCTAACACCAAAGATTTAACGTGCGAGCGCGTGACGTCCAACTCGTCTGCTCTGGTGTTTCAGTCTGCTCCACTCAGAGGTCAGCTTCATGCTTTTGTAATTATTAACCTGCTCCCTGTTACTCTCGGCCGTGATGATGTGAGTGCACAGACACACAGTACAAACAGAGGACTGGTAGTAAACATGCATCAGCTTCCACAGCTGATGGAACAGGAAGTTCAGCGGGTATCTCACAGTCAGTTTCACCCACCGGGACGTCTTTGATCGCTCTGGAGATATTGTGATGTCACAGCATTTGAAATGTGCTCTGATTGGATTTTCCTGCACTTTGGTAGCCGACGTTTGTTTTTCTGAACTTGTTTCAGGGGGGGCGCGGTCGTCACAGGACACCACGCCCACAGACACAGAGATGCTAAAGAATCGGATGCATTTCTGTAGAAAACAGAATATAAATATTTAAAGAGGGTCTCGTCGCCTCTGCTCGGCTGTACTCGCCACCGGGGTCATGATGTTAAAGTTTCCCAACCCTCTCCAGCGCCGCCTCGGCCCCCGAGTGGTTTTCTGGGTCGTGCAGAGCTGAAGTGGGAGCTCCTCGTGCTCCGGTTCGCTGTGCTGAAGCAGAATTACGAGGTTTGTCATGAAAGGATATGAGACTTGAGCGCGTCGCTGCTGCTCACTGAGGAGGAGAAGCTGAGGAACTGGGTGGACGTCTTGTTTCCGTAGAACACGTACATGCGACCTGCGAGGGTGACCGTCAAAGTCAGGCAGCAATAATAACAAAGCTTCACAGAAAAAACAAAGATAACGAGATTTTAGTCTGAGTCTGGCAGGAGGAGGTTGTGCTTTTTACACCTCGATTTAACGAGCGGCTGCTCACCGAGGTTCTGCCGGTACTCAGACTTCAGCCCGATCTGTAACAGCTGGTTCTCGTAGATCACGCCGTTGTTCTTACAAACAAACCTGGAAGAAGGAAAACGTGACGACAGTTACACAAAGGAAACGTCTGTGTGAAGAAGAGACATCATCGTGAGGCAGAGCACGGCGGTAAAGCTCGGCCACGCCCACAGCTCAGAGTTTAGCGATCTGTTCATTCACTTCATCTTGTGCAGATCTCAGAGCGGCCACTGGAATGACTCGCATCACTAACAACGAGGAACGACGGCGTACAGAGGTAAACACGGCATTCGGTGATGTCAGAGGCTAACCTCCTGTCAGGCACTGCAAAGAAACCTGCGGCAGTTTGAATGTTGAGAGTTTCACACCGTCTGGTTCAAGGTGTGCAAACAGCAGGCGTGACACAGCTTCACACACACAGCCGAGGTCACGTGCAACCTGCCTGCTTCACACAACACTCACAACACGACACTTTTATGTCACGTTACACGGGCATCCTCGTGGACGACTCTGCAGCGCTGTGAGAGCGGCGTGAGCACCTCCATCGACACACGGTCACCCTGAGGTCACACGGTAAACCCAAGAGCTCAGTCTCGGTCTCTACAGGCCTCAGTTAGCATGAGAAAGGTCAAAGTTCATGGCTGTTTGCAAAGCTGCAGCAGTGGTCAGCCTTCAGACAGCTGTGCATGAACCAACGCTGCAAACCTGAACGAGCTGCAGCATCGCTGAGGCGAGACAGACTCACAGAGACATCAGTGCAGGTCACTGCAGCTGAACCTCACCTGGGGAAGTTCTCCTCCGATACCTCTGTGCCTGCAGGGGGGGCGGAGCTCTCGGAAAACACGTCGATGAGCAGATTGGCTCCTGATGAGGGGGCGGAGTTTAGATTCAGGACATCCGTAAAAGAGTGGGTGGAGCTCTGGAAGACAGATACCAGCAAACAAAGTGAGAACAGGTGGAGGTGTGAACTACACCCTCCTGCCAGGATTGAATCTGCTTTCACCAATGAATCGATTCACAGCTGATCGAGCAGCGCGCTCATCAGTGCAGCTACTGTTTACCAAGTCAGGCTGACAGCACCATGTTCCTATCAGAGGAGGAGGGGCGGGGCCTGTCAGTAGGGAGAAGGTCATCCAACAGTGAAGAAGAAGATGGACAGAGAGTTTGAAGATGAAGGACGAGCTGCTAAAGGCAGCCTGTGCACGCAGACTGGAATAGCGACCTGCTGCAGGCTTTTAAACAGGTATGGGCAGATTTCACAGCAGCCAATCACAGCTCTGCATCTGTGGTTACCTTGTTCGTGGTGTCGCTGTTCTCGCTGTGCTCCGTGCTGCCGTTGACACTGCGGCGACTATCGTCCATGTCTGGCAGTTTTCCGGGTCCTTTCTTCTTCTTCAGCTTGGCCAGAATGGAAGACTCCCTCTCCGGGAACGGCGGCATTTCCTCCAGGACGGTGGCCTGTGCAGAGAAACAGGAAGTCAGTTAGCATCAGTGCTAGTTCACGGCAGATGTCGCCACGTCGGCGGGTCTTATAGCTGCGGGGGTTAACGCACCAGGATGTCGGTGCTGGCGATGCAGCTGAGCCTCAGGTACTCGACGGCTCTCTGCTGAAGCTCCACGTCTGCGTTGCGCAGCTGGCTGTCGGAGCGCAGGACGTCCTGGATGGTGGCTTTCACTTCTGGAAACAAGTTGATGAACTTGATGTACGCCGACAGCAGCAGCGCCCGAGTCGGCACAGAGCACAGGTGGAACTTGGAGTGAAGGAGATTGAACTGGACCAGAGGGCTGAGGAAGAGGAGACAGAGTCGCGGTGAAACCTGCGAGCGGTCCCGTCAGCTTCAGCAGCGACGCATCAGCTTTACTGACAAATGACACGTTTCCTAAAGTCTGCAGGCACATTTTTCCTATTCTGTCACAAAATCGCCCAGAATGAGAGAAGAGCTCAAAAACTATTTATTATTCTTTATAATAAAAATCTCAAATAACAACGAGACCAGACAAACATCCCCTGGACTGTGATGATCAGCTGTGGGTGTGGTTTGTACCTGGAGCGCGAGTCGCCAGCAATCAGGTTACCGAACTCCCCCAGGATGTACCCGCCCACCTTCACCAGGTTCTCGTGGCAGGCGGGGGCTTGCAGCGCCTGCAGGTCAGAGAGGAAGTGACTTCATGAGACGGTAGAAGACACAAACGAACCACTCACACGGGCCGGAGACACATTCAGGATCACAGCTGCGTTTATGAAGGGTTCCTTCATCCAACCGACCAATCAAAGAGCTTTAAGCCCACTCGTTTCCTCCGTGAGGACCTCAGTGTTCAATGATCGAGCCAGTTAAACTTGTGTGTCGCACAGCCGTTTGGAGCCTTTAAAGAAACCCAAACGTCCGGACGAAATAAAACCTGATCACGTGGTCACAGACTGAAGCCACTCTGAACGCGTCTGCTGGGAAAAGAAGCGCGAGTTAAATCTGCGCCGTATCCCGACACGCTGCTCCCTGCAAATATAACTACACGTCACAGCAGTGCAGCCTGCAGCTACTGTGATTGGCCGGGTCGGTCCCCGTGCGACCACATGCCAAATACACCGCGCGTGAGCATGAAGCT
This sequence comes from Perissodus microlepis, assembly GCF_051167445.1. Lineage (NCBI taxonomy): Eukaryota > Metazoa > Chordata > Actinopteri > Cichliformes > Cichlidae > Perissodus > Perissodus microlepis. Next base: position 1,180,017 of record NC_140461.1, read on the forward strand.
GGCAGCGGCGCCGGCTCGACAAAGATTCACCGCAGAAGTCTTAAAACAGCAGTGAGCTCTGTAGCGTTCAGGGACAGCAGCGAGGCTCACCTCAAACACGGTCTTGGCGGCGTAACCTTGGACGTCGTCTCGGTTTATGACGATCTGGATGACGCGGTACCAGACCTCCTCGCTGACGTAGTCCCCAGCGATGCGGATCAGGTTCAGGATGGTGTCCACGTACCAGGTGTAGTCCACGGCGTACTTCTCCGCCAGGATGGCCACTTTGAGCACCTGAGGAAGAGAAGCCAGAGGCTGAAGACGAGCGCTCACCCGCTTAAAGCGAACGGCGAAACGTGCTGACATCACGACCCACTATCTCCTCTCTGATGGAGTAGTCGGCGGTCTCCAGGTAGCTCAGCATCTCTGCCACGATCTGCTTGGCGTTGCTGCGGTCGCACATGGCGTAGAGCAGATCCACGGCGCGTTGGCGAACACTCACATCTCTCTCCGTCTGCACGGGACACACACCAGGAAGCAAGTGTGAATTTCAAAGTAAAGGTCAGACTTATTGGCAAGAAAGATTGAACCGAACCAAACCTTTGAGTTTTGTCCAAGTTCAGGAGGAACGGACGACTGAGGTCCAGCTGAGGGAGACTCACCTTCAGAGCGTTGATCACAGTCTCCATGTGCGTCTTCACGGCCTCGTGGGAAAATTCGGAGCTGGCCAGCGTGCACATGCTCTCCAACGCCAGGTAACGGAGGTTGGTTTCTCTGTGCTGGAGGAACTGGCCCAGCTGGTTACAGGCTCGTACCAACAGGGTGGGCTCGCTGGGAGACAACGGGGGACAAGCGTGAGGCTCAGACACACGATGAGCGTGACGTCCGAGGACGGCCGGAGCTACGCGTGTCAGGAATGTGGGCCGGGCCCAGGAACCCCCTCTCTACACTGCAGCACATCTGTACAGCAGCTGCTCGCTCAGCCCTCTGACATCATCTCATGTTTGTGCTGTTTGTTTGTTTTTAATCTGATTTTATCACGTTGAGCTTTTTGCATATTTTTACTTTGTACATTTAAATTTGAACTATTTTAAAATGTTAAATATTTCAATGTTAACTTACTGAGCTCATTATATTCTGTTTTTTAACATTTAACTTAAATTAGTACTTTTAATTTATTACTTATCTTTAATTTTGACTTTGTGTTTGAGTTAAATTTGTACTTACTGAGCTCTTTGTTCTGGTTTCCATGGCAATGCCTTGCATTTTATTTGCATTTTACACACAAACCTGATTCCTGTTACATTTCATCTCTATCACAGGTGATGGGTCTGTCTCTGCGCCCTCCCTGCGACAGACTGGCGGCCAGCCCAGGTGTTCCCGCCTCTCACCCAATGACAGCTGTGCTAGGCACTGGCCCCGCCCACATGCGAAAGCAAACTGACGGATGTTTTGTTTTCTCCCCCACACTTGGGGATAAACAAAGCCCGCCTCGTGTATGACCTGCCTGTCATGGTGGATGATGAGGGCGATGGCTTCAAACAGAACGGCGTTCTTGGCGTTGGAGTGTTGGACCTTCTTGGACTTCGGAGGTTCCTGGGCTTTATTGAGGATGGTCTCTAAACACTCGGTGAGACGACTTCTCAGCGCGGCGTCCTCTGCAAAGAAAACGAGACGCTTCAAGCCCCGTCGCCACGGTTACGCCTCTCAAACCTTTACTTATTCGTGGTGGACTAACGCGTGCGCAGCAAACAGGAGCGGGCGTGTGTGCCGTACCTGGAGGAGGGTAGCACTGCAGCAGGCGCAGCAGTTTGACGGACAGCCACGGGGCAGCCACAAAGTAGTACGTGTAGTCCTGCAGGTCGATGGACGCCGACGTCACGATCTAAACAAACAGGAAGGAGATTAACGTCCCCGCTGGTTTATGATTGAGCCGAGCGACGCGGAGGGTCACACGGACACCCACCCTGCTGAGCCGGGCCACCGCCAGTGACACGGAGGTCCTAAAGTCATCCGGATTCTTCTGGGCCAGAGTGGTGATGAGGCTGGTGGCTGCCGTCACCACGCCCTGAAATAAAGAAAGGCAGAGTCAGCGTCTGACGAAGCGTTTCAGGGCGGGGTTTAAACTACGGCATCACATCGATCAGCTCGTTCTCACGATGAATATAAGTATTTAGCTCGCCACGAGGAGGCGGAGTCTCACCAGGTGCTGATCGTTCAGCAGATGGACGACCCGTGCGGTCCATTCGCCCATGGGCACGAGGTCGGGCGACGTCCTGTTGAGCCGTAACAGACACAGAGCTGCGCTCTGCTTCACGCTGTCCATCGTGTCCCTGAGAGAAGCAACGGCGACACGAGTTCACCAAACAGGAAGAAAACCAGCAGCGAGCAGCCGAGGACACGCCCACATGCTCCTCCCATTTGTAATCAGACTACATCAGATTACACAGCTTTAAACCTACAGTCTGCTCAGACTGTTCACACCAGCTCTTCCGTGTTATTTCAGTAACGCTGATGCACCACGATCGCCGTTTTCTTATCGTTCCCTCGCGAGCTTGTTCCCAGTAAAAATCTGATCCGTCGCTTCCAGTGAAGTCTGGCCCAGAAGGATGAGGTTTGCAATTTTTTTGCTGTTCTTTGATTTTTAACTGATTTCTGTTGCATCACACTGGCCCCACTTCCCTGTCAGAGTATCCCTCCTCCAATAACTAGTTCCCTGATTAAGTGTCGACTGTGGGCTGAGGCCCAAACAGAACATCAACATGTGTGTTTCAGTCTGAACATGAATCATCATCTATAACGTCGCTTTTAAGGGTTGTTTCCGGAAACGTTTACCAAAGTGCCGACGGCCCGTAACAGCCGCTCGTTTTACTGGACGGAGGTCGAGTGCTGACTCCAGCTGCGAGTGAGGAGACAGCTGTCTGTAATGACTGGAAGGATGGAGATGTGCGTGTGTGGTTATTCATCCATCCGCCTGCTCATCTGTTTCATGGCCTGTTGCCCACACGCTGGCCTGCAGTCCGTGGATCGTCACTGTGTAATGAGGTCGGCTTTATTAATGTGTAATGAGTGACGGCGCTGCGCTTCAGGCCACAGCAGTCAATCTCAGATAATGTCAGGTTGGATTTGGTGCCTTACAAACCGCTGCTGCAACAATCTACATAATTGACGTGGTATTTCTCACGAGCGCCCACAGCTGACCCTGAACCAGATTCATGACCAACACAAACAAACTGATATTAAAGGACTTTGAGCCGCTCGAAGCTAAAACGTGTTTAAGAACAAACCCGGCCACTAAGACTCTGGGAATCTCCGAGGCGAACGCCTCCGCCATCTCTCTGCTGCCCACGTTGGCGATGCAGTGCAGGGCCAGGTTCATGAAGGTGGGGTTGCGGCTGGCGAGGTCGTTTTTGATGGCGTTGTTGATGAGGCGGATCAGGTCGCTGTTGGAGTTGACCAGCACTGAGATGAAGAGGTAACCCTGAAAGGAGGAGACACGGCAAAGGTCACGTGACGGGATATTCTTTCTCTCTCTGACTCTGGAAATCTACAAACACACACAGCAGAGCCGGAGCGTCACCACCACCCACACGGAGCAGCTGGAGGCGTGGCCTCTGTTACCAAAACATCAGCTGAGCCCAGCGACTCTCGAATCGGCTGCCCTGACGGTCATCATCATTTATCAAACTCATGTTACTCTCGTGCTTAAAGTATTTTTACTGGATTACTCGTGTAACTGAACAGTCGTTGAGGCTTTGGAGGACTCCACGCCGTGCTGTGACAATGATCCGCCTCCACACGCTCACTCGTTTCCTTTAAGGAAACAAAAAACTGATCAATGAAATAAAACTGATCAGAAGCTGATTAACGACAGCTACCCCACGTCAGGGTCACAGAGCTAAAAATTTACGTTTGCAGTAAATTTACATTCTTGTAGTTTCTTCTGTCACACACACTTTAAGTGGAGTCTGGTGAGGTCCTCCACGGTGAGTTTATAGCCTATGGCGCCTGCAGCGACTCAGCAGGAAGGATGCCCGCCAACAGCTCTGAATCGCAGCACAGACCCTCAGAGACGCTCGGAGAGCTCAAGTCAAAGACAGCTAGCTCTGTCTGACCCAGAGATAGGACCACAGCGAGTGTGGGCTTTTAGAGACGGGACAGGGCGCGCTGCACTCGAGAAAACTAAAAGAGCTCTGCAGAGGAAATTAAAGCAGAGCAATGATCATTTATCTTCTCTCATGATCGCCGGAAGCCTAAAAGTCACAGCTGGAAATAAAATCTAGTCTCTCGGAGCTGAAATGATTTGAGCCGATTCACTTCGCTCTCATCCAGAACACTGTTGGTAAAGTTGTTATTACACAGTTATTACTGCCTGCTTCATTAGAGGTTAAAAAAAAAAAAACACCAGGACGCCGCGAAAGGGAAACGAGCGGCACTGCAATAAAAACCATTTGGAACAAACATAAAATGTGTTTATCAACCCAGAAGCAGAGACCACAGAGCGGCGTGAGGGGGCGGTCCTGACGCTCTCGCACGTGATAACCCTGAAACATGGCGGCCGAGCGGCTCCGACACTCACGATCTGCTTCTCCGTGTACTTGTTGGAGCTCAGGAGGTTGACGGCCTCCATGTGCCCGAAGTCGATGTCGTGGCCCAGAAGGAAGATGAAGAGCAGCTTGCAGACATACTTCTTTTTACTGTAGCCATCCAACGCCTTGTCTCCTGCATGCACACACACACACAAGCACGCACGCACACACACGCACACAAGCACGCACGCACGCACACACACACACACACACACACTTTAATGTCTATGTGATAAACAGCAGCATTTTATTCCAAACAGCTGAGGCTCGGAGGGAAAAGCAGGTGGACTTTGTCTGATTCAAATCTAGTCAAATAATCCAAACCCAGTGAGAGTGGGGAGTGGGAGGTTCAGGATCTGCAGCAGTGCAACATCAAACACACATAATCTTTATTTTTGCATGACTGGGCTTTAATTCGGTGTTTGGAAACGTCATCATCAAATAAAACTGAAGAAAGATTGTTTTACGCCAGCCTCACTACTTCATGGATAAGGAGCACAGTTGCAGAGACATGTGGACACAGTGGAAAGGCCTGAATGCCGGGTGGAGAGGAGGCGCTATGTGGACACTCCCTGCCTGCATATCGCCTCCTCTCTGCAGCAGACTAATTATAGGCAGCGAGGAACAGGTGGCAACAGGAGAAACAGCAGCAACCAGAGAGAGTCAGTGAGGTTTCACAGGGCAACACAAAGCAGTCGGGACAGGAAGCACGTCAGGTGACTCGGCGAGCTCGTTTCTCCATCACCTACCTTTAAATTTGGAGCGGATGTTTGCCAGCTCCTTGTTTATCCTCTTTATCTCGGCCTCTTTACTTTTACCTGCAGACAGATCAGCGTTACTCAGCATGCACAGAGCTGCGATCACTCATGAATACAACATCCTGCCTTTTTTAAAGGACCCGCCCCCGCTGAGGAACGTGGCGTCCGGGTTTAATCGCACACTACAACATAAGAGCTTCCTGATAAAGCAGTGACATATCTTTAGTTTATTATCTCCAGAAGCAGGAACCTCAGGCCGCCTGTTTTTGAAGCGTAGACCTGATGACGCTGCAGGATCACACAGAGCTAATCCTCCCTGCTTCCTGCTCCTTTCTCGCTCTGTTGTGACCAAAACCTCCAAATCGAACATCACGGTTTGTTCAGTAAGCCCCGAAACCAGCGGCTGAGACCATAAACCATCATTACAGTGTTTACTGAGCTCAGATCAGCTGAGCTGGAGCCTCTTTTTCTCACAGACTTCCATCCAATCAGACTTCTCTCTGCAACTGCAGGAGTCGCCCCCTGCTGGATGGTTTAAGACACTTCTGTGTCAGATTTACCTTTCAGCTAAATCCATCTTGATGTACAGTCTGATTGTGACAGTAGGAACATTTTTCATGTGCTTTGTTGTGAAGAACGTGATTTATAACCTGATGAGCGTTCGCCAACATCTCACATTGACCGGATAATAAGAGGTGAAGGGAGCAGAGTGGATGTGGGAGCACTCACTGACAATCTGTGCGAACACAGAGGGCCTGAATCAGCTGCACTATCAAATACAGGAGGCTTATTTTGAACTGTGAATCACAGTAAGCTGCTGTGGTGGATTCAGAATAAGTCACCCTGAAACGCCAGCATGAACAAAACCAGCAGAGCAGCAGCAGCCGGACGCTGCAGAATAAAATCAGTCAGGACGGTTTGTGTCGGGGCAGCAACAGGAAGCCCTGAGGCCCAGAACACTAACGTGCAGTTCTGCAACACCGTCACCTACAACAGCGGTTTTATTTATACAGCACCACCTCACAACAACATAAGGACCACATGGGTGAAAGTCACCTGACTTTAGTGTTTCAGGGTCAAGGTCAGGGGTCAGAGTTGTCACAGACGGCAGCGCAGACTCACGTCACTGAGTGTAAGGATGCTGAAAGAGGCCAAAAACCACTGGACTGGTCATCATGCAGGTACCGCAGAGCCGTACCGTCACACAGCAGCTGGTTCAGTTACTGTAGCTGTAACTGTAACTCGTTCCCACGATCAGCAAACAGAAACACGGGAACTGTCTACCTGCCTCCGTCTCACCTTTCCTGTGTACCTGCCCACTAACACGGACACACTCTCATTTCAAGCTTTTATTTAACCCGCTGCTGGTTTTCTCTAAACCCCCTGGAGAGCAGCACCGCCTCCTCTCGCTCTTTCGCGAGTACTCAGATTACCGTTTTGCGTTACTTTTTGCGATTAACGTTAATTCCAGCTAACGCCAACTGAGGCGGTGGACCGGAGATTTTACACACCGACTTTTACGACCTGCTAAGGCGGCACTGAGCCGCTCATGTTGGCCTGATAAAGCAGCTCACGCAGTTAAAAAGTGACGGTTTGTTTATCTCCCCACGGCGGCCCACGCCCTTTGACACGGTGACGTTAGCAGCTCCGAGCTAGCAGCTAGCGATGATTAGCCGGGGAGGCTTGAGCGCTGGGCGGGAGTTTATCCCACTTTAACGGGGTAAATGTGTCCAGAACGAGGGCGGCAGGGGCGGGAAACTGACCCCGGGCTCGAAGTCCCCACCCGGGCGTGTTCCCTGAGGTCCCCGCGGTACAGAGGCTAGCCGTGCCTAGCTGCGGGGTGAAGGAGACAAACTCACAGTTCCTGATGTCGGAGATGAACACGGCCAGTCCGCGCATCCCGTCCCCTTTAGACACCGCCGGCATCCTCTCCGCTGCTGGGGGGCTTCAGCTGACCCGGACAACCCGCTGCTCGAACTCTGAACTCTGTCTGTGGAACCGCCGCTGCGAGCACCAGGAGCCCCGACATATGACCGAGACAGGAACCAGACGGGCCGCGTCCCCTTCAGCGCGGAAACGCCCTGTTCCAGCCTCCTAAGGCGGGCCGCGTCCCAAACATGTTCGCTTTACCCACTCAACTGAGTGAACGCACCCGGCCCAGTCCTCACCTTTCGGCAGCCCAGAACATCTGGAGCATGAGCACCGAGGACGGGAGAGCTCCCAGATGTTTGGGAGACTATTCGAGTCATGCTGCCGTCTTCACACTCAGAATCTTTTTTATTAAAACTTTTATTCATTTTTTCAGTTTACACATTTGATATGTTGTGACTTGCATTCTGTTTTTATGTACTTTTATAAACGCCCCAACTTTTTTGTAATTGACATTATGACATCAAGACAAACAGCTGGGTTATAAGGCGGAGATTCATCTTTTGATGAATTTCTGAAGGCCCTGTGACAGACTGGCGACCCGTCCTGGATGTACCAGGCCTCCCGCCCTGTGGTAGCTGGGATAGGCTCCAGCGCCCACACGGATAAGTGGAAGAGAAATGATGGATGAATTTCTGAAATTTGAAAAGCATATCGATGAATTAATGAAGACACTGTCTAAATAATTGGCTCATTTTTCAAACTGAGAGACTTCCTTCTGTCTGAAGCTCTTCTTCTACATGTCTCTATTTGAGCCTCAGTTAAACTGCAGTAATGTCTATGGTGGAACATGTGTCTTAGTTATGTGGAGTAATTACAGACTTTCCAAATGAAAGTGACATACAGTCCGAGACACGTCATGGTCCAAACGTTTGGAGCTGGCTGAATGCAAAAGTTTTCACACAGCCAGTGTAATTATGGACTCGTGTCAGACTTTGAGGTCTCTGCACTGATACAGGCTCAGTCCTAAAACCGTACACTTCTCAGGCCTTCACAGTTCTCAGTAGTTTTCCGCTTGAATTACACACTCTGATTATTTTATTCCGTTATTCCTCAGGTGCTGGTCTGCAGCGTTACCGGGCCTTAGCATCTTTAGAGTAATTTTGGGATATTTTTAGAGTCGGCTTTGCATTCGGATTCATGCTGGAAGTTATATTTGTATTTCATGTGCATTATTTCATTCATGTGAATGAAGATCAGTGCGTAACAAGGTAAAGCAGTAAAAAAACAAGCCTGCACAGAAACACATACAGCATCAGCAGACAGTGCTGCACAAAGGCCTGTGCTCTCTAATCGCATAAAAGACAGTAGATGGATCACACTCTGAGTCTGACTCTCATTAAGCTTTTCAAAGAAGCAGCATCAGACTCAGATCTGCAGCCCACAAAATCACGGCTGCAGTTAGCAGCAAACCCGCATCAGTGACGTTCATCTCAGAGGGCTGCTGAGGGTCACGTCCGGCCGTAAATGTGTTTAAATACGCCAGGCCTCATGTGGAGCCTGCTGGAGTCAGGCTGCAGTTTTAGACAAAATTAGAGAAGCAGATAGAGACTTCCTGTCTCTCGCTATAACTACAATTACTCACTACAGACGGACTACATGGCCAATGTGAGCTACCCCCCCGTATGAGGTTATGACCATGTGCAACCGAACATGCGATGAAACCTTTGGTGGAAACTTCTAACTCACAGTGTAACATTTGTTATTTTTGTGTAAAACAAACTGCTCTGCCAAAAGCATTCCCTCACCTGTCCAAATCATTTCACTCAGGTGTTTCAAATCGAGCACCTCAGCATGCTGACGGCTTCTACAAACATTTGTGTCGCTCTCAGGAGCTCCAGCATGATGCTGTGATAAGATGCCACCTGTGCAAAACGTCCGCTGGTAAAACTGAAGTTGCTCTTTGTTGGAGAAAAATAAAGAAGAATTTGGTTTGAATAACTAAGGCTTCGGTTCCACAGGTGACTCAGACCCGCCCTCTGTTTTCTGACAGAGGTGATGTCCTGAGCGATGACTCCTGATCACGAGATCCAGTTGATACGTTTTGAAGTCTTATCAATAAAAAGCTGTGACGGCTCGCTTTACAGTCCTTTTGCAATATTATTATCAGTGTCTGCTCACACTGGCTGGTCGCTCCAAGTCTTATTATCTGGGTAAAATAAAACACTGATACAGATTTATAGTTTATGTTTCCCCTCCTTACACTGTAGTTACACGTGACTATTAGGGATCTTGTCTGTATTACAGAGTATACAAACCCCTGTAGCTCAGGAGGTAGTTCGACCCCCGCCTGGCCTGCATGCCGTTGGGCAAGATGCTAACCCTAAGTTGCTCTCCAACCCATCAGAGTATGGATGTGTGTGAATGTCAGTAAGCACTTAAAATCATAGAAGAAGGTGAATGTGACATGTTGTATAGAGCGCTCTGAGTACTGTGGGAGAGTAGAGAAGTGCTATATAAGAATCAGTCCATTTACCTCCGGAAAGATCAAAAATAACCTGCTGAATATGTAAAAAAAAATTAATATTAAAACAGGACTGAACAAAAAATGATGGTAAACTTTCAAAAAATAGAACCATAAATATAATTTCTGCATTCATAACCAGAAGTTTCTTTAAAATGACTCAACAGCGTCTCCAGGTTCACCTTTCAGCTGTCTGCACCCGAGAGTACTGTGTAGCTAGAGTCCAGGACAGGAGGTCAGGATACTGATAATTCTCTGTCCTTTAAAGTATTTGTTACTTAAAAATATTTTGTGTGTTTTCTGTCTTATAAATAATTCTTTTATTTTGTCCCGTGGCTAATCACCGCATAAAAATACAGTCAGCAAACAGACAAACAGGAATCTCTTCATTCCCACATTTCCAGAATTTAGGGTTTAACTGTCTTCATATGTAACAGAAGAGAGAAGAGCAGGAACCAACAGCTGCAGCTCAAAATGATTTCTGTGAGTTCAGTGAAAGAAAGGAAAGTTTGCTGTCCTCTATGATGCAGCCTTTAACGTTAACATGTTGGATACTCATTAATTCAAATACTTGCAACATAATTTGTTCTCTCTCCATTCAAACTGTAACTATGTTATCAGTTTGATTTAGAAACATGTGAGTGTTTCAGGTACTGAAAATATAATACGTATAACCTGGGACTTTATATTACAGTCATACGCTTCTATTGTTATAACTAATAAGGAATGTTAATCCTGAAACAGTGTCAATTAAAATGTGTCATAAATACAGTAAATATTGAATTCATTGCACACAAACAGTACACAGTACTATAAACCGGTTGCTGTACAGTAAATTATTGCCATGAAGCAAACAGTAAGTCGTTCACAGTTACTGTAAAGTTCATGCGTTCGTGTATTTTAAAGGACGGTTACAGTAACACTTTATCGTCACGTTGACTCAACAATAAGTGAACAGGTGGTGACGTGTCAAGGCGTCGTGTGTTGTGATGTATATGGCGTGATGCTGATCTTCCTCCTGATGAACATCCATCTCTGGAGCGCCCTCCCCTCTGCTGCAGCTTCATAAAGGCAGCAGCCGCCGTGCAGAGTGACAGAACAGCTGGAGACTCATCCTGTCACGACCTTCACGTCGTACTCCTACCAGACGACTCTCTGATGCAGCCAGAGCCAAAACAAGTTTACTGAACCATCACTATAAATTTCATATTTGTATCACTGAAATCCAGAGAAGCATGTACGCCAGGAAGTCAGAAGGAAAGGAGCTTCGCAGAGGAAGGTCTTTGGACAACAGGACCGTCTCCAGCAGCTTTGGGAGAGGCTCGACAACCATCATATTCACTCTGAAAAACGAAGTCGGTGGTCTTATAAAGGCACTGAAACTTTTCCAGGTGAGGTTTCATTTTCTTTATGTTGACACAGATATGGTGTTTTCTGAGGATGTGTGTGACTGGCCAGGAATTTGAATGTGATCGGAAGCTTTTACAGCATCTTCTTTGGGCGTGTGTGTTTGTGTGTGTGTGTGCGCAGGAAAAACACGTCAACCTCATCCACATCGAGTCCCGAAAGTCCAAACGAAGGAATTCAGACTTTGAGATCTTTGTGGACTGCGACACAGACCACGAGCAGTTCAAGGAGCTCACCGAGCTGCTCAGGAAGCACACGGACATCGTGGAGATCTCGCCGTTCGACGCTCTACCCGAGGACGGTACACCTGGTCGTACTTTGACTAAACAGAAGCTGTGATAGAAATGAGTTATTTCACAGGTCTGCGTGTGTCTTGACTGTGTTTCAGATGTGCCCGGTGTGCCGTCGTTCCCCAAGAAGATCTCAGACTTGGACTTGTGTGCAAACAGGGTTTTGATGTATGGCTCTGAACTTGATGCAGATCATCCGGTATGTGCGTCATCGGACAGAGCTCTGAAATGAAGTGTGAACTCAGTAACCGACTGAGGTTTTGCTGTTCCTGCAGGGATTTAAGGACAACATATACAGAAAACGAAGACAATATTTTTCTGATTTAGCTATAAACTACAAACAGTGAGTTCCTCTTATGGATGTTTTCATTAATGAAGTTAATAATAAAAACCTTGAAGGGCTTTCATCCTTTAACTCCGTCTCTCACAGCGGTGAGCCCATCCCTCGTGTGGACTACACTGCAGAGGAGGTGCGTACCTGGGGCGTGGTGTTCAGGGAGCTCCACAAGCTGTACCCGAGCCACGCCTGCAGGGAGTACCTGAAGAACCTCCCACTGCTGACCAAGTACTGCAAATACAGCGAGGACAACATCCCCCAGCTGGAGGACGTCTCGCACTTCCTTAAAGGTAACCGTCAACAGTGTTGGTCAAGTTACTTGGAAAAGTAACCATTAACTAATTCCTGATTACATCTCCAAAAAAGTAATCCCGTTACTCTACTGATTACTTATTTTCAAAAGTAATTAGTTACTTAGTTACTTTTAAAAAACACGATACACAACCTGAATAGGTAGTAAAGCGACCTTTCAGCCCAGTTCTATTTTTTCTACATAATCTATCATATAAAACTGAATCTAATGAAAAAGTCTCATTTTAAAACGTGTTTTATTAGTTTGAATCTTTAACTTCATGCATCAAGGAAAAATTAAATCGTATGCAGCAGTCTTTGACTTGAAGAAATGTGTTTAACATTTAGACCTATTTTCTGCATATTCCAGCATTTAAAATAAAATAATTGTTTTGTGTTTACACTCTTTCAAATAGATGCAAGTAAAACAAAGCAGAAAATAAATAAAATCAAAAACTTAGCAGCACTGAGTCCTGTCACTCTTAAATCTATTTTCACGTGTTTAGCAGGAGTGGTGCGGGTGGAGGTTTGCCCGGTGCAGGTGTGTCTCAGCGGTCATGTCAGCATGCTCGGTACTTGCTCAGAAGTTTAAGGTTTTATTTTCCCACGCAGAGTGCACAGCAGACGCGAACGTTTGTGTTACTTTGTAAGGAATCAAACTCAAAGTAATGTGAGTACTTCCACGCTTTAAATGCTGCACGGTCGTACTCTCTCCCGCACTCCACATTATCCATTGTTGAACTGCACACGTCTGTTACCACGAACTAATTACTTTTTTGCAATAGTAATCCCTTACTTTACTCGTTACTTTAAAAAGTAATCGGATTACAGTAATGTGTTACCTGTAACGTGTTACTGCCCATCGCTGACCGTCAAATGCAAGCCAGGGCTCTAGACTAACTTTTTGTCACGGTTGCACTGGTGCGCCTAACTTTTTTTCTTAGGCGCACCAGTGCAAAATTTAGGCGCTTAACACTTTTTGGGGGGAAATTCAGTCCATAGAGACACTATTGATTTGTAAATGATTAACTAACAATCTTGTCAACACAAAGTTCTTTATTTGAAGCACATTTCTACCAGAAAGAGAAGTTACTGAAAAACTGCTTGTGCTTAAAGTGCGTTGGCACTCTTTGGTAATATTGTAGACAATGTTAAACTTAATCATCACTCTGACAACCTGTTTGCTGCTGAAAGGCCGGGGGGAGAGGGGACACAGTGCATTTATCGCAGCATATAATGTGTTTCTGGACACACTGCTGCTTTTTCAGCGCTCAGAGGTTGATGGCACCGTGTCAGAGCTGGCTATGAATTTCAGACGGATCAGACGGAGACATAACAAAAAAGTTATCAGTCGTTCTTTTCATCTTTTCTTATTACCCACAGCTACATCCACTTCTGTCGGGCCTAGGCTGCTCACTAAGGTTGGGTATCATCACTGATTTCTATAATCCATTCGATTCCGATTCACGAGGTCCTGATTCGATTCAGTTTTGCCTCAGACAGTCAGAAATATTATAATTCTGATCATTTATTATAAAATTATGCAATATGGGTAATAAGCGAATGAATAACGCAAAAATTGAGATTTGAGATGGGAAACTGTTCTTGAAGTACGCAGAGAGAGAGAGAGAGAGAGAGAGCTGTGCATGAAGTGTGATTTTATCGTGGTGGAAGCAAAACAGCAAAAGTCAGAGAAGATGTTTATCAAATGATGATGTTTATGACGATGACGATGTTTATCAAATGTGAAGCACAGTTTGATCTTCTTTTGCTGCTGCTTCAGTGAATTTTGGTTGGAGAGACACAAAACCTGCAGCTCAGAATTGAGGACAAAAAAGATGTAAACACAAAGCGCGGACCGGCTGATGCATCGGGATCAGTGAGCTGTCGGCTTTCAGCCCCGACAGCGTGTCCGTGTACGGGCCGTCGGATGAGAAAGCCGAGAAAGAGAAAGCTGATTCTGATGCGTGGGGTCCGCTCTGTGTTTACGTCTTTGTGTGGAATCCGTGTACCTGCTCTCATTTACTGTTTGGTGGTTGTTGAAATAGTTTTGTGAGCTTTATCGCTTTATTCAAGCCACTCACCTCTCTCTATCTAGTGATGTGCGAATCATGAACGAATCGTTCAATACTCGAGAATCACTTTACTGACTCGTGAATCATGATTCACAAAATGCCAACTGACTCACTGACTCATCCCTGTTGCTGTTAGCAAACTAATTTCATTAGTAGAAATATATCTAACTTATAATTAAAATTGTGTGGAAAAAAACAACAGCCAAAAAAACATTAACTTAACAAAAACATTCCTGCTCTGAACTGGAAGAAAAAACCCTGAGTAGAAGCTCACATCAACACAATAGCTCCTCAGCTCACAGTAGCATCGCTCTGCTAACATGCTAACAGCACATTTGAGTTACTCACCCCCTCCCTTGCTGTGCTGAATCGTAGCATAAACGAATCACTCACTCAAGCTGTGTCCCAAAACATCGGCTGCATCCTCCTGAGGACCCGACCTTTGCGGTCTACGTGGGCCGGGTCCTTCGAAGACCAAGAAGGCCGGAAGTGCGTGGCTGTGAAATGGGACGGTCCAGCCTTCTGATTAGAGTCACCGCTGTCTCGGTGGAGTTTAATAAACTCGGCCGTCTGCTCCTTGCTATCTAAAATATAACAGGACACTGGAGTAAATTCTCGACCGTCTCACACTTCTGTTTAATCAGTTTTCTGTTTGACGTTTATTCAGCTGTGTGAAAATCCCAGAAGAACCCACCCGATGGATTAATAAAGTTTTATTTTATCTAATCTAAGCTAATAACTTTGATCTCAGCCAAACCGATTGAAACACCGAAAAAAGCCAAACAATAACATTTTTAAGTGACTTATATATCATGTTTAACCTGAGTAGTGAAAGACAGCGGGAGTCTGAAAACGATGAAGCCGTGAGTCCGCTGCTCTTGCCGGCTGGAATGACCATTGAACCCCCCGGCTAGCTATGGAGCTGGTGGGCAACAAACGTCTCAGAAAACATCGGAACACTTTTGCAAATATGTGGTGTCTTGATAAAACAAGCAGATATTTGAAGTTTACACAGCTACATTCTCGCCTGAAAATATGTTAAAAGTTTATGTTGTGATCCAGAAAGATTAATAAGAGTAATATTAAAACTTAGTAGCTGCCGCCATTGTTGGAAACTGGATTTGGCTGGGCCGTGCTACGAATTCTGGGATATGGTGGGCCATGAAGGACACACCCGACCCATCCTTCAAATTCGGGGAAATGAAGGACGCATTTGTCAGCCGCATTTGAAGGAGTCGACGAATTGGGACAGCCTTCGTCGCCTGGCTGTGACGTAATCGGCCTTCAAATGCGACTTCCGGAGGATGCAGCCGACGTTTTGGGACACAGCTTGACTCACTCACCCCCTCCCTCCTGGCTCACAGCTGCTTCTTCTTGGTTGGCAACCAATGTTAAGGCGCATTACCACCCCCTGGCTCACAGCTCAGAGGACATGTAAATGAGAAAATATATATTTGACACATTTGAGGAAAATACTAATAAAATACAATAAAAATAAATAAAATAAATGTTCCCTTTAGAAATCTTTTTTTTTTGCTCTATAAAAATAGTTGTTTTTCACTCATCACTCATCTTAGCAGCAGGATTTACATGAAAAGAGAAACAAATTAAGTTTGAGTGAAAATGTAAATTTTCTGACTCAGTGAATCAAATGACTCAAAAAATCCGATTCACTTTGGTGAGTGACTCATTCAAACTCGATTCAGTAAAAAGAATCGAATTTACCATCACTATCTCTATCCACCTGCACTTTCAACTGGATCACGGCCAATCAGAGAGGTCCCGCCCCTGGCTATCTCTGATTGGTTTAGACCACGATAGGGGCATAATGCGTGTCTGTTGTTGACCACACGGAGACTTTCAGAGTTCTCCGTCGCACCGGTGCGACGTAGGATTTTTTTTAGTTGCACCATTGAAATATTTGGTCGCACCCTAGAGCCCTGCAAGCAGTTGTTTCCAAGCTGATGAATATCTGAGCCAAAAACAAGGAGAGTGACACCGATGTTTCCCACTGCAGCTTTCAGGCACTTTTTCTGGTTTCGCACATAATGGGCAAAACCAGTTTGATTGTTTTGGAGCCTTTATCCTTCAAGGACCTGCAGTTCAAAAAGCGCCCCTCCGACAGCCAAACCCATCTGTTCTCTGATTGGATAGTTACATTTGTGATTGACATGACATTGACCAATCAGATGAAAGGAAGAAAAATAGGGTCAAAATTCGTACTTGTAACTTGAAGCTTGAGTGCAGAGTTTCACACATATGTCCACACACAAATCTTTTTTACGCACACACAAATTCTTTTTATACATACAAATCCTGATTTACAAGTACAAAATATTTATGACCACAATTTGAGCCCATAAACCTCACAGCAGCCATATTGTTAGTCACATGATGTCATTAAAATGCTCCAACAGCACAAACACGGTCCAGAGATCCAGTTAGCAGACAGCTAGCAGCTACAGCCACCTGTCACCACCATCAACCTGTCAGTCAAAGAGGCCACGCCCCCAACAATGCAAACTTATAGCCTTAATACCATTTAAACAGGTGAGTTATAAAATCGTCCTTAGTTATTATTAAGGGGGAATTATCTCTAGAGAACAAACAGTTTGTGTATCAGGCTGTAAACATGGTTATTTCTGCTGGAAAGTTTTAACATGGGAGTCTATGGGGTCTGACTCACTGCTGCCTCTGCTGGCCGGTACATGAACTGCAGCTGTCATGGTAACCCTAATAACCCCTTTGCCTGCGTCCTTCCTGTTTTCTGTGTGGGTTGATCTTTGTGCCTCTGTTTTATTTTGACAGTTAAGTCCTTGTTACCTTTCTGTGTTTTTACTTCTATCCTTTGTTATTTTCTCCCATCCTCATTATCCTCATTATCCTCAGTACCCTCATCATCCTGAGTATCCTCAGTACCCTCAGCATCCTCAGTATCCTCAGTACCCTCAGCATCCTCATTATCCTCAGTACCCTCCGGACCTTTTTATCCCTCATCCTGGTGCCTGAGTCTTTGTCTAATCTTACTCCTCTTCAGTTCTGGCTTTCTTATTTTTGGTTAACTGGTCATCTTTTGGTCGCTGTTTAGATTAAAGATTAAGATGGACAGTGTGTGTGTGTGTGTGTGTGTGTGTGTGTGTGTGTTTGAGCAGAGTGCTCAGGCTTCATCATCAGGCCCGTTGCCGGTTACCTCTCCCCCAGAGACTTCCTGGCAGGCCTGGCCTTCAGAGTCTTCCACTGCACTCAGTATGTCCGCCACAGCTCAGAGCCTCTGTACACACCTGAACCGTGAGTGCACACAGACACACACACACACACACTATAACAGTCCGTTTTATTGTCTTTCTTTATTGTGTGTGTGTGTGTGTGTGTGTGTGTGTGTGTGTGTGTGTGTGTGTGTGTGTGTGCGTGCTGCAGAGACACATGCCATGAGCTGCTGGGTCACGTGCCTCTGCTTGCCGAGCCCAGCTTCGCTCAGTTCTCTCAGGAGCTCGGTTTGGCGTCGCTTGGTGCTTCAGATGATGATGTAAACAAACTGGCCACGGTGAGTGCTGCAGCGCCGACTCACCCTAAATACACCTGGATGAGGCGGGAACAACATGGCTCCCCCCACATATGAAGGGCTCATAAGGCTGTCAAGTCAGTTTTATTACATAGAACATTTTAAAACCACAGAAGTTGAACCAAAGTGCTTTACATGGACACGTATCTGCAAACCAAGAACCCAAACAGCAAACGTCACAAAGGGTTAACAAAGTTCTCACAGTGTTACAGACAGAGCGCAAACAGAAAGCTGGAATGAAACCATGAGGGACCTCAGACATGACAAAAATAGGGCCTTAAATCTGATTGAAAGTTCTCAGTTCTTCTTATGGGGACAGGAAGACTCAGGGCAGCAGTAGCAGGTGAGAGGTTGGGCTGATGACCTCAGTGAGCTGGAGGCAAAATATGGAGTTAGTGTTGTGAAGTGGGCGTGTCCTGAGTTGAACTTGTCTAAATATTTAGGCAACTACCAATAGGAGTGAAACAGACCACTGACCGACACGTAAAGGTGAAGGACACCTGGATTAGGTGCTGAAGTGCCCGAGCACTCAGCCTCAGTCAGTCTCAGGGTCTCCTCTTCCTCTCCCCGTAAGTATCGAGCTCCTGAGTAGCAGGCAATCCTCACAGAAACACGCCTGTTTATCTTACAGCTGTGGCAGCCTGTCATTGGCTGGCCCTGATAGCAGATGTGCTGCTTTACACAGAAAGTACAAAGTGTACATATCTTACAGGTAGAGCCTGCTGTGCTTATAGAGGTGCATGTACGTGGTTACCTGTCCTGTTAATCACCTGCTGAGCTCCTGCTCCAAACCTCTGCTGCATTTCTACATCTCCACCACCAGGTGACATCATCAGTGAGGAACGAGCCAACCACAGCAATTCTTACTTACAGTATATTCAGAGTTCCTCATAATAAGCAGTGTTGTTCAGCAGCTGATGCATTTACAAAATTCTTCCTTCAGGTTCAAAATATTCATGTGAAAAGTTTGTTCAGGTGACTTTGAGTGATTCTCAGTGTGCGCTCGCCCCGGGGTGAACGTACGCCCCCTGGTGGACCATTGTCCTTTATACTTCCACCTGGTTTATAATCTGGGTAGCTTTAACCCACCGAGGTCATCGTCGGTGACGGCCCCGCCCTAAACCTTCCTGTCCTGAGTCTTTGAATCAAGTCGAGTTTTATTGTCAACCCAACAGTATACACTCAAGTATACAGTGGGACGAAATATCGTCCTCCTGGATCGAAGGTGCAAACTGTGAAAATAAAATGAAAGAATTCACATAAACAAATATACAGAAATAAGATAAACTAAGAATAAGAACAACAGTACTGAATAGAAAAGAATAAGAATAAATGAATATAATCAAGACTCAAAACTGCTGATTGTCTGTATGCGTGTATACAGCATGCTGAGTTAGCGCTAATGTGATGCTGCTGAGCTCAACATGAACAGAAAACATGAAGAAGGATTCAGTAAATATAAATACTGGAAAGAAATGTGAAAAACTAGAAGGCAGATGATTTCAGTGAACTTCAGCAGAGAGCTGCTGAACCTCACCCGTCCACAGTTTCATCCACACCAGGCTTTAATCCACCAAACAGACAGACGAGCGCTGCTGACTGAGCGCGTGCAGTGGCGCTCTGAGCTGATGTCGGTGTCCTCCTGTTTGTTCCAGTGTTACTTCTTCACTGTGGAGTTTGGGCTCTGCAAGCAGGACGGCAGGCTGAGGGCGTACGGCGCGGGGCTCCTCTCCTCCGTCAGTGAACTCCAGGTGACCTCCGACCTCCACACTGCACCTTCATCTGACGATTTTTAAACGACTCAGATTATTAGTGATTTTTGTGTTTTCTTAAACCCACTGAGTGGTTAAAACACCATCTTAAAACTCCTCCCATTTTTGTGTACTTGTATTTTACTTGAGTATTTCCAGGTTTTGATGCTTAAAACTTCAACATGTGTGATTTTACTTCACTGCACTCACGACTCGCTCTCGGTGTTTGGTTTTTGGTAGAAGCAGCACAGAGCGTCCTCCAGCTGATCCAGTCTAACACCAACCGTTGCTAAGCTAGTTACCTGACGCAGCAGTCACCTGCGCTCAGGTTTCAGTAAGTTTGGACTTTATCTAAAACATCTGTGCACGTGTCTGTCTGTCCTCCTAGCACGCTTTGTCCAGCAGTGCCAACATCCTTCCTTTTGACCCCACGGTGACCTGCAACCAGGAGTGCATGATCACCACGTTTCAGCACGTTTACTATGTGGCCGACAGTTTTGAGGAAGCCAAGAACAAAATGAGGTGAGCTGCAAGTTTTCCCCACATGATGTGTGAGACGCACCGTGAACCCTGACCCTGTATGTCCCTGCTTGTCCCTGATTTTGGTTCTGAGCCGATGTGAGAGCTTCAGCTGAGGATGTAAAGTGTGTGCTGTGTCTGCAGGGAGTTTGCCAAGACCCTTCGACGTCCCTTCACGATACGCTACGACCCCTACACTCAGAGCGTGGACGTTCTAGAGGACACCAACAACATCAACAGCATGGTGAAGGACATCCGGCACGAGCTGGACATCGTCGAAGACGCTCTGAACCGACTCAGCAAAAAACTGCAGAGCGTGTAAAGAGGTGCTCAAAGTAAAGCCGCTGACAGCCGAACACTGCTTCTATGCCTCTGCTTCTGCTCTGAATCTACTGCTACAACAAAACCGACACCTCCTCCTGAGGGGGGAGGGGCCTCCTGAAACATTCGCTAGGACACATTTATTGTTTGTAGGCTGAGCTGTAAAAATGCGGCACATGTGCCGTGATAATCTGTCTGTAATCATGTGAATTTGTGTGATGATCTATAAAATACACATAATCGTGTGTGAGAGTTCTGCAGTGATCTGATCCTGGTTCTGTTTGTGCTGCTATGCGACACAGCACCTGTGTCCATTAGATCAGCTGCACACACCTACACGAGGCGTCACAACAACTTTTAAAGCAACAAAGTGTTGCTGGGTGTGCAAAGAGCAGCATTTAGTTGTGCATGCTTCACACCAGCAGAGGGCGCCACTCAGCCACCCCACCAGTATCTACAGCAGAGTACCAGCAGCACCATAAAAGCACTTCGCTGGTTAAAAATAGCTCACAGATATATTGTCACTGAGCAGGAACCTTCAGCTTGTGATTGGGAGCAGATGTCAGTCGGGACCCTCGGTTGGATACCTCTGCTCATCTCCAGCTTCATCTTTTTATTCCTGGACTCTCTCTCCCAGAGTAGCTTTGCATGATTCATAGTTCAAAATAAGCCTTCTTTACCTGCTGGGCCTCCTGCGACTCCTCAGCTCATCCCTTTAGCTCCTCCCCCTTTAAGATACATTTCTTATTGGCTGCTTCTCACAACCAAAAGGTTTGAACGGCGGGTGGGTGTGGCTCCTATTTCCTCTGTGACATCAGACAGGTCGAAGAATAGAAAGCATTTAGAGCAGCTGGGTTTGGGCTCAGAAACGTATTATTAGAAACTTTGTGCTTCTGATAATGAGTGAAGGTAATCATTTTGTGTTCTTTTCTTATATGAAACCTTATTTGGGTGATCCTGCAAAAAACAGCCTAAAGTTAAATTTTAAAAACATGTTTCACTTCACGCTTGACTGAAAGTTTGATACCAAACTTTTAAATGTGGCCTGTACATCACTTCAGGTATTTCACAGTTAAAATACTGTGTGTATAATCAGACCGATGCAAACTGGAAGGATGCTTCACACCAACAGGAAACACTGACCAATCATTTAAAGTCCTGTCACTGACTGTGATGTTCTGCCCTCCGAGCTCATCAGAGACTACGAGCTCACATGTAGAAGGACAGAGTCCACAAAGAGCCCTTAAAGTCAGCAGTGAGAGCTGCCAGGAGCCTGAAAGGAGGCTAACACAGCGCTGCACGTCCCGAGCTGATTGGTGGATCTTTGGTGGAGGCAGCTAAAAAGCCAGCGGTGTCATATTAAAGGAAAAACCTGAAGTTTGTGTACAAGGTCCAGTGCTCAGAGAAGCTGGACTGTTAGTGCTCGTTCTATTCAGCAAAGAGTCAAATTTAAACAGCAGCGAGAGAAAATGGTTGACATCAAGTTGTGGCTTTGATTGTTAGGACCTCATATGAGAGCCGTGCTTGTTGTTAGGAATCACTGAGTATTTAAGTCAAGAATGAATATTATCTGTTCAAATATCATCACGTCCACATCCTGCACAGTTTATCCACCGTGCTTCATCCTGATACCTGAAGTTATGGACACGAGGAGGCGAAGCTCTTCAGCATTTCAGTCGTTTCTCAGGAGAACTTCAGGATTTACTGGAGTCTCTGAGTTTGCTCACCCTGAGACGAAACCTCACCTGGCAGGTGGCTGACCCCTCCCCTCCTGTCTGACTCTCTGTTTCACATCCTGTGAATCTCACAGCTCGTATCAGAGTTTACATCTTTCCAAACATGAAATATTTGTGACATAAAACACAGCTGACTAATCGATCAGTGATCAATGACAGGACAGAAGAAGTGATCACGGAGGATTTATTCTGAACTCTGAACCGACCAGTGTTCATAATTCTGTCCTCGCTAAAAATGTCTCTGCTCTTTATTTATCGGTCGCCATGGTGACGGCTTTGTGATCAGAGTCGCCTGAAACAACAGGAACAGAAAACTCTGAGTTTAAATTTAGGCTCAGCACAGGGCTGCACGCACACACACACACTGCTCACAAACCAAAGGTCAGAGGTCATCTCTCTGTCAACAGCAGAAAAAAGACAAACCAGTGACTCCAACAACACAGCAGAGTCCAGGACAAAGTCCCCCAGTGTTACTGCAAACAGCTGCTTACAAACCCGCAGCTGGAAGGTGATTAGCTACAGCGTTCCTCGTCCACCCAAAGCACGAAGGGGGGTGGAACTACACCCAACGCCTGAAGAGCAACACACCACCTGTCTGAACAAACTGCTGCGTGACGTGGAAGAGCCCAAACATGCCGACAGCTTCAGTTTATCAGACGCTCGTCTCTCCTGGAGCATCTCGAGACGCTCTATTGACTATTAGCTGTTGCACAAACAAATCACTTCCTGTGCTCATGAGGTGATGTTGGAGATCAGATAAAGTTTATCACATATTGTTGATTTCCTGTGGCCAGTAGGAGGAGCCATGATTGTGACTCGGTGCTGGTGAGCAGATGTTTCTGCTCTGACTCTTACCAGACTTGAATTTGAACATCTTCAGGTGTCGTAGGAAAACCCCGACTTCACCACGCAGGCGCTCGGATGACAAGGAACAAATATGGAGTCAGTGTGTTAAAGAAGAACAGCTGGAAAACAAACGGAGGCTTTTCTGTACATTTCATACATGTGCATAAACGACAGAGCCACGGCTGCTTTACTGGAAGTTTGAAGCCACCTGTGCAAGAAGAACTGCAGATTGTGTCATTTCCACCACTTCTGTGCATGTGCAGGATCTGGAGCATCATCCGGGCCCAGCATGTGACTCATTTTTGCAAACAATCATGAAAAACAGTCTTTACACTTTCAGAGCTCACGTCACTTTGTACATGAACCGCACAAACCTGAAATCCACAGTGGGTGTATTTTAGATACGCACGTGTGGATGTGACAAAGCCCCGTACAGCTCAATCAACATGAAACTGAAAGCTAAAGCTCAGCAAGCCAGAAAGAAATCCCCCTGGACTCCAAACCTTCCAGCCGGAACCCGGAATAATGTTTGACTCACATTTTAAGTTGCTCATGAGTCCTGTGGGAACTGCCACTAAATCTGCTTTTCAGTCATCAGAGACAAACTGATGCATGCCGTCATATCCAGCTGTGACGCACCTCAAAATGTACGTAAAACTTGGATTCAGGGCTGAGTCAGACCTCTCACACTGTCACGTCAATGACTCGAAATCCTTTTACTTGTTTTGAAGCACTTCGTGGTCTCAGTATCTGTAGGAAACGACGAGAGGACACACAACAGGACACTAGCCAGACAAAGTAAGAAAGATAAGCTTTCATTAGGCTGACAGGAAATATTCAACAGGACGAACCAAAAAAACAAAATCCAGAAACAAGGAAACAAACAGAGGAAGTAAAAGAGAAAATAAATCAGGAATGAACATTTCAAATGTAAAGAGATTTCTCAGACAGAAGTCACGACAACTGTAGAACGTGGTTGTATCACACACACACACATTTATATATATATACACACAGCGGTCCCCATAGGTGGACTGGCCGGTATGCCCAATGGTGATTTTTCGTTTTTATGGGCCAGATGCAGGGAGATGTATAGAAATCCATTATTGTACATAGTAATTTTTTCAGCGTCCCATCATAATTTCTTCAGAAGTAAGTACTGTATATGATGCCAGTATTTCCCCACATTTTCTAGATACTGCACCTGTACTTTGTGTAAAATGGCATCAAAAAGTCAGTTAAGTTTTATTCTTTCTCACCTGTCTTTCTGTCTCCTTTCACTTTTTAAAGGTTGCCATGTTAGAAAAACTATTTTGCCCTGCCGTGCTGTTTATTGATGTGGCAAATGAATGGTTTATGAAAATATATCTAAATCTGTCATCAGTAATCTGTAATGATCATGTCTCACCTCTAGTCTTCTCAGGTTTTCACCATGTGTTGTAGAGGTTCAGGAGGTTAACTCGACCAACAGTCTACTACCGGGTACTGTTTAGAATACCAGAACAGGGAGGATGGTGTAGGTTTAAGTTTATTAGGCTGATGCATATATACCAACAAGACAGTGTCCATCACTGTGACAACAGCGTTTGTTCTCATTCAAAGGCTTTATGGTTTTTCCTATAATGCCTGGTGGGCCGGTCTCCAGTCAAAATGCCCGGGCCGGTTTTTTGTCCCAGTCCAGCCCTGGCGGGCTCTCGCTATATCATCATCTTTCGCAGTCTCGCTGTTTCGCTGATTTTTTTTGTGCAATTTTGCATACTTTCCCCCTTTTTTTCTTTTTTTATACAGCGCATTGTGTTCTGCGTCCTGATTGGCTGTAGACCACTGTCAGTCAGTCTCGTCACATTTACATAAATCTTCGATCGCCAGCCGTGTGACTCATAAGTGCTGGACTGTACGTTTGTAAGTCTTCTCCCCAACAAACACAACAATGTCGACGAGACGTCGTCACCTGCGGGTGTCTTTGGTTTCATCCTATAATACTGGACTTGTTTGTTTGTTGTTTACGAAGGTTTGAACTTTGAGCGTATAAACAAGAGAGAAAACTGAAAATGTTCATGCCTGTCTGAGAAAAGTGTCTAAAGTGTGTAGTGACGGGTTTTACAGCCTTAAAACATCTGTAATCATTGTAAAAAATAAAGTTGGCTACTTCGCGGATTTCAGTTATCGCGGGTTATTTTTAGAACGTAACTCCCGCTCTAAAAACAAAACAACCCAACACACACACACATATATATATGTGTGTGTGTGTGTGTGTTTAAATCCTTTAATGTGGTTGGCTCCATGACCTCTGAATCCCGGCGTCCCCCTGTGTTACAGCCATGTTGGCCTTTTTGGGCTTTTGAGTGAGTTTCAATATTCAGGCTGCTGTATTATCTCTTGTGTGTGTGTGTGTGTGTGTGTTATATTGTGTAACCCTGTGATTCATGCGCAGCTCTTTAGTCAGTGTTGTTGTTTTAAATGTGTTTCCAGATAAATTTGGATAAAGAGAAAGAGACGAAACATGAACATAAATGAGGCAGAAATGATCGAGTTTAAAAAAATGCTTCTGGTTTCGTTTGATTACTTTTTGTTCTGTTATCTTCAGCCGTAACGCCCCCCCCCCTCCCCCCTGCAGTCCCCCTGAAAGCCCCCTCCTCTCCCCGGGAGAGGCCCTGTGACCCCCCCGTCTCCCTCCAGTGAGTGAGAAAGAGAGAGCCTTCGGCGATGACGTAATCAGGAGGGTGTGTTTACCGTCTGTTTCTGTGTTTGTAAATAAAATGTAACTAAATTGCGACTCATTAACACAATGGGTTAGTTTGGCTCGCGCTCACCACCCTGCGCTCTGATTGGCTGCGCCCGCGCTTCGCTCCTCTCCGATTGGACGCTGTTTGGCTGCCAGGCGGAGGGAGGAGGGAGGGGTTGGGTGTTGCCTCGGTGTGCGAGCTTCATTCCAGTGTTGAGCTCTCTCCGGAACCGTCGCTCCGTCCTTCTGCTGCTCCTCTTCCTCTTGCTGTGCCTCTCTGCGCCGAACAGACCGAGTCCCGGAGCATCATGGGAGTGGAAGGCTGCACCAAATGCATCAAATACCTGCTCTTCTTCTTCAACTTCATCTTCTGGGTGAGCGCGCTCGCGTGTGTGTCTGTGTGTGTCCCCTAGCTGCTGGACATCGTCACGTCCCCCACCCATTTTACGCGAGGCCTGCTCCGGGACGCGCGCGCACATTGTCGGCAGCAGGGGCTCGCGGTGGGGAAATCACGGTCAGCGCGGGAGTCGTGGGGGAGTCGTGCGCGCGCTCTGCTTACGTAACCACATTGTACCTCCGAGGCAAAGTGTGGGTACTGTGCGCCGACGTGCACAGGTGGGGACAGATCAGGTGTGTGACCGCGGGCGATGTTCACTGCTCGGTTTGTGTGGCAGGAAAAGTCAGAGCTGGAAGTTTGGTGTGTGTGGTGTGCGGGCTTTGTGTGGATTACATCCTCCTGTGTGTGTGTGTGTGTGGGTAGGGTGGGTGGAGGGGTTTCCACTGGATGAGTCAAAGCCTGTGTTGGGTAATGGATGGTGGAAACATTTGTGGGCAGTTTGTCATCTCCTCCTCCTCCTCCCCCTGCTGCTGCTCCTGGTTTCTTCTCTCTGCTCTGTGGAAAGTCCAGGAGCGCCGAGCTGCAGTCCTGGAAAGCTGAACAGAAAGTCAGACGATCCCTGTTTTACATCCTTACTAAAAGTGAAAGTGAAGCAACCCTCCATAGCAAACAGAGGCTCTGCACCATTTCATGGGCGGAGTCCACACGCCACCACAGAGGAGTCTGAGCCGTCCCACCGGGAGCGTCTCCAGAGCAAGAAGCGAGTTTTTAAATCAGAAATAAATCCAGCGTCATCCTTTGGCATCATAAGGAAGGCGGGGCTCTTCCTCGGCTTCTGCCGTTTCTCGCAGGTATCAGTGATGGCCACTCCCAGCTCGCTCTTTGTCAGCGAGCGGCGTTGTTGCCTTTTACCCCCAAACATCTCCTAAAACTGACCGAGGCGCTCTTAGTGTCAAACCACATGAGCAGCAGCAGGCAGGTAGCCGCTCTCCAAACACGGCACCAACCTCTGAAGCAGGTTCGGCACAGCCAGGCTCTGTTTGTGTGAGCCGGGTTAACAAAACCTCAATCCCGCGATGGTCGTTGTCTCTTTGTGTCATCGGTCGAGCGCTGAAGGCTCTAAATCTTTATCGGCAGGAAAATCTGTGACACTAACAAAACTACAGTTAAAAGTCCAAACTTTAACCCCCCTTCACTTTTACCACAGCTGGCCAGTGGGCCAAATTAGAGTGTTTGCCGGGCCAATTCTGGCCCCTGGACCTTATGTTTGACACTCCTTTGATGGCCGACCTGCAGCTGTTAGATGATGATAAACTTACTTAGAAATCAGCGACTTTATCATCACCGTCGGTTAGGTCGTTGGATAAGCTGTTGTCATAGAAACAGTTTTATTTTCACATGTTTACACATCTATTTTCTTATCAGCTGTTTACGGTAAACAAACGCGCATGTGAGCAAGTGTGGAACCTTTTAACCCCAGTTACAGTGTAACAGTGTTTGTAATATCTAAAACCTTTTTTAAAGGCAAAAATTAGATTTTATTGTTTTAAAAAAGTCGCGTCGAGTCCTGGAATCAATACAGCTGTGATCTCCCCGTGACCCCCACCACCTCCACCTCATGTGCTTATGTTTGTTCTCACTAAAACGCGGCGTTCAGGGGACCCTTAGTTGCTTTTGACGAGCTTCAAGACTTTAATAAATGTCTGATAAATAAAAGAATAAAGTGACTGAAGCCTCCGCTGTGTGTCGCACTGCTGGGATAATTCTCCACGTTTAGCTCGGGTCTGCTGTGTCGTTCGGTTTCAGCCGCTTTAATAGAAGTCACAGGAAGTGTTGTACGCGCTTCTCAGGAAGCTGCAGAGTTAAAATGTGTGAACTTTTACATGGAAGTGCTGATCAGTGTCAGTGGAGCTGAGGAAGCAGCTGCAGCTCAGCAGCCTGTGAGCTTTCCACCGCTCACACACATCTGGCGTGTCCACGCTCCAGCGCTAACAGGAAGTCTGCGCCTTTTAAAGTGTTCCTGCAATGGAAACGTCTGAAACAACGGGCTTACCCCGAAGTTCTCCGTGTGCAGTCGTCACCTCGAAGCATGACAGTGTGTGTTTGCACGCCATTTACACACACACACACACACACACTCCCCGTGCCTATGGTACGACAACTTTTCTTCGTGCCCCTGGTACACTGCGCAGAAACACTTTGCCACACCCACACACACACACACACACAGCCATTTGGACCCAGTTTCCATGGAAAAGAAAACTCTGGGAGCCGCAAATACTTCGTGACATCTAAAATGAAAATAACACTGTTATTATTTTTTACCTTTATGCTTTGTGTGAACAACTAAAGTGTTTTGCTTATGAAATCCATGAAGCGCTACAGAGAAATATAACAAAAAGGAAACAAAGCCGTCATCCTTATATCACCTTTGGGATTTCGCAGCCTGTAGTGGAGCCTTGACCTGAATTTTAAAAACAATTGGAAAAAAGCACTATGCTGCTAAAAAATGAAAAATAAGTATTTGCAAAATACCTGCATAAATATTTATTTTACCTGGTTAATGTGTGTGGCGGGGCGTGGTCTGCAGCGCCGCTGTAGGGGAGGCGGACGCACCTGAGCGGCATCTGCAATCACGCCTCGCCGCCTTAAAGTCTGCGCTCTCTCTGCTGTTGTGTTGGTGTGTGTCGGGCTGTGAGCTGCAAAGCTACAGCCGGCTGCGTGCGTGCAGCAACCGTGTGTGAAGAGTGGTCAATAAAGAAAAGAGCGTGTTCATGCAAACATGGTCGGGTTTGCCGTGCCGTCCGCCTGCAGACCGCGGCTGTACGAAGTCGCTAGTAAGCTGTCATCTGTGAGGCGTGAGCGGTGTTTGTTTTTACCACTTGCCTGCCTGGGGTTGAAAGTCTCCATAAATGCACGGCATTTCGGCGGGTACGGTTTATGCGAGTGTGACGCTTATTTTGAGCGATGAAAAATAATAACTTTTTTTTTTTTATGTTTCAGGATCACAATAATCTTCCAATTTAGAACAACGAGTTAAAAAGAACTAACACAATTAAATTCCTTCCGTTAAATACTTATAATTTTTTTCCAAACCACGTGGAGCCGCAGTATAAGGACTAAAGAGCCGCAGGTTGCCGACCCCTGCCCCTTACCCTAACCATCAAAAATGAATGCCTCACCCTAAAGCTAACCATAACCTAATTGTAACCCTGACACTAAAACCACAGCCTCAAAAATGCCTTCAAATTTGTGAGGACCGGGTTGTGTGTCACAAGTGACTGTTGGTTCTCACAAAGATAGCTAGACAGGAACACACACACACACACACAGTCTCAGACGGGGTCTCTGGATTTAATGTCTCCCCCAGGAAAATGTTGGAAAATGTCATCTTTCCTGTTTTGTCCGATAAACAGTCCACGTGTGGACGAGAAGAAGCCTGAACATATTCAACCAAGCGTGCGGCTGCTTCATTATCTTATCAGCTCCTCTAATCATCAAGCGCCATGCAGCAGCTGAACTCTAACAGATGTGTTTAAAGGGGATTTCCACGGGCTGTGAATATAATTAGCAAGAAATGAGTAAAAACACAGGTGGTGATGATGGTGGGGGTGATGATGATGATGGTGGGGGTGATGATGATGATGGGGGTGATGATGATGATGGTGGGGGTGATGATGATGATGGTGGGGGTGATGATGATGATGGTGGGGGTGATGATGGTGGTGATGATGATGGTGGGGGTGATGATGATGATGGTGGGGGTGATGATGATGATGGTGGGGGTGATGATGGTGGTGATGATGATGGTGGGGGTGTCGATGAATGATGCAGGGTCATTCTGTCTGGAGCCCGGCCCACAACAGCCCCTGTTTCTGACTGAAAGGCCCGACTCGCAGGGCCACAGCCGAGCAGTCAGCTGTGCGCCGGTGAGAGGAAGAAGGCCGTTTCTGTTCCAGCAGCTCACCTGTAAAACCCTCCTGCTGCCTTTTCATCAGACACGTTGGCTGCAGCCTCTTTCTGTCAGCGTGGCTCAGAGCTCTCGCTGTAAAGGAGAGACAGCGAGAGCTCTGAGAAAGAAAAAAGTCAAGGATCAGCTCGACCCCACAGCCTGCGCAGCGGCGTGATGGTCCGAAGGCGACCCGGCCGCTTCCTTTTGTTTGTGCGCATGAAATAAACGTTCTCATGCTGAGCACAAATCAGTTTGACTCGTTCTGATCAGCTGGGCAGCCTGCTGCAGCTCTTATCTTCATAGTCGCATTTTATTTGGTCTGCCACGCCCTCTTTCAGACCCACCGGCGGCGGCTGGCGAGCAGCTGTGTTAATGATTCTCACACCTTCAGACTTTCAGGTAGAAACGATCAAACCTGAATCATGTATCATGAATCGGTTTTTTCCTGCCTGCTCCAGAAAACCTGTTTCTCTTTGTGCTTGAATGAGTCTTTTATCCATTTTGGTCTGTGAGCGTCACAGCAGCTGCTGGTTTCTCGTTATGTTTCTCGTGAACAGTCAGTTTGGTCGGTCGGGTGTCTCTGCTCGCGTGCTCGTGGCTCGTTTAGCGGGAGGTTGCATTTTTAGGTCTCCACGTGGGAAACGGCCAAATGCTGCCCAGAAATATCAGAGAGTAGCTCACCAACGTTCAGAGTACCGCACACGCGTGAGCGCAGCCTCCTGTCCTGTCGGGCCGCGACGTGCGCTACAGTCCACGGGGAGCGAGGAGGCGTGCGGCAGATAGTCAGAGCGCCGCGTTTAAGGACACACACACGTTACCAAACCTTCTTACTTTCACCGTGTGCCGCAGCTGCTCGTGCAAAGTGTGTGCGCAGCACTGAGGCATACCACGCCATCGTAGCGGCGCACCCTGAACTTTGACCTTCTGAGTAAAAGTGTAGCCGGAGCAGAGGAATGTGGGACCGGCTGATTGGAAAAACAGGCAGGAAAATACGAGCGCATGAAGCTGGACTGAAGAGACAGCCCGGCGGGCGTTTCTGGACTCGGCCTTAGCGTTCTGTTTCTGCCATGTTTTCAGGCGCCAGAAGCGACCTCGTTTGGATGACAGGGCGGCGTGCTGAGTTAGCACAGATACCTGCTCATTAGTGCTGAGCAACTTCCAAATGAAGCGCTTGATCTTCCCTCAGGTTCTCGGACGCTCTGTTAGTGCAGCTGACCTCGCAGCAGCTGACCTCGCAGCAGCTGGAAGTGAGCAGGACGCCATTTTGGTTAAAAAAGCGAGAGAAATCAAAGACGTCTGAGTTTGTGTGTGCAGTTCTCAGGCAGCCAGGTCACGGTAGCATGAAGAGCGTGGAAAAGAAGCCAACTGGGCTTTGAGTTTGAAGGTGTTTGAGCTCGTAAGATGTCCCAGTTTCACTTTTCTCCCCTTTTGACTAAACGTAGTCTTTAAAAGTAAAGATTCATTAATCGAACTTTAAACGGTTCTTCAGGGTTAAACAGTTAAACTCTGGGTTTAATCGTGACTCCTTTTTTAATCCTCAGTTACTGGTTTTAAGGCGGGGAGGAACAAACGTGTGAAATAAACCGAGCCGACCTGAGAACATCTGGATCATCGCTGAAACGAAATGAAAACAATAAAAACAGTCAAACCAAAGTAACGCCGTGACTTGCTGCGTCAAACAGGATGTGGGGGTGGGGGTGGTTTGGAAAGGAGCCGCATATCCTGACCCCCACCCTTCCTGCAACCCACCCCCAGCATGCCCGACATTCTGCCTCGCGCTTGTGCGGCGGGCAGAAATAGACAGCGGTGGGAGGGAAACTCGAGCTGAAGTGCGAGGACTTGGGCGGAGCAGCCGTGTTTTCTCTGCCTGTGAACTACGAGCTGAGCGGCAGCTATGATGGAGCTGCAGATTCCAGTTATCCTGAAGTCGCGGCGTGGTACAAAACGCACGTGGATGCTTTTAGTGACAAGATTTCTTCTTCTGGTGCAGCTGTCCAGCTGACCCGTCCTCTTCCGGCTGCCCCGTCAGGTCCCGGCATTCCCCTGAAATAGGAGAGCAGCTGTGGGTCAGCCTCTCCTGACACCCACCATGACACCACAGACCACACCCGGCTTCCTTAAATATCCCGATACCTGCCGCGCTTCCTTTGTGTCTGGTGATGGGTCACAGCAGTCTGGCACATCTGCTCACATCTGCTTTTACACAGTGTAATAAACTGGAACCGTGTGGCTGGAGCTGGTCTGGGAGTCTGTTCTTTGTTGCCATCACACATGTGCATAACAATGATGATGACGAAGGTTTCATTAAATGTTAATGACATGAAAACAAAGCTTTTATAAAGTGTTATATGTCCATAAAATCTAAAGCCAGGTCATTTTAGTCCATTGGTAGCTGGTTGCTAGGTAACATGGCATCATATCGGATATAGTTCAGATCCTTCAGAGGTCTAAGACGTACCTGTGTGCCAGGTGTGCTTGGTTGACTGAACCGAGGTTTGGGGCATTATCATAAAGCTGCGTCAACACAGGAAGTGACCAGAGAAAGTCGTTGATGTCAGACAAGTGCGGGTTAAAAAAATGGAAGCAAAGTGGGCGGGTCCTAAGATTAACTTGACACTACTTCGAGGTGAATGAGCCCCGCCCCTCCCTGAGCCTGGTTCTGCTGCAGGTTTCTTCCCACTGTCACCAAGCTGTCGCTCAAACGGGACGTCTGCCTGCCGGGTTTCTCAAACTGGAATCGTCTTCACCGACGAGCTCGAGTCCCGCCTGATTTCCTGTGAGATGAAACCGTCGTCATTAACGCCTTTAATTGTTTTTGGACAACAAAGAGCATCAGGATCCTCCGGCAGCAGCTGCGAGTCACTTTGGGTTTGATCAAACTGTGATGGGATTAGTCAAACACAGGCAAGCAATTTCGTAATCCCAGCAGCAACTGGCCAGAGCACCAAACCAGTAACGGTTCGCCTGTCGCTGCCTTTTATTGTCCTTCAGCGCTGATGGCGTTTGACATTTAAGAAAAGCTATGAATCCGTTTCTGCACAAGTTTAAGGAAACGAATAAAGAACCAAACAAACGTTGATAAGTGCTATCCATAAAGACCTCGCCACAGTGGGGCTTCCCACAGTGGGATGGAGGCGTGTAAACCACCTCACTGTGGACACGCAGCTTGTTCACTGATACTGGAACAGCCCGGAGCAGTTAGTGTTCATGTCTGACCACCAGCTACAGGTGGGTGGAGTCTGGGTGGTGTAACTCGGCGCTGGAGTAAGTGAGCTGCACATCATCGTGCACCTGCAAACCTGAGCCTTTCTAGCTAGTATGCAAGAGGAGAAGCCGTGATTGTGGCTCTGCAGCTGCTGTGAAGGCCTGCTTGTGTAAACGAGCCAGAGTTCCAGAAATAAGAAAAGTTTAAGGCGAGCACTTTAACCCACAGACCGGTCACCAGTGATAACATCAACGATAGCGCCTCATAAATACAAATTAAAATGTAAATGAATAACCGTCGGTCATTTCCATATTCATCCAGGTCAGCCTGGAGGAGCTGCTGCAGGTAAGAGCTCAGAGTCCGGCTGTGTTTGTGATCACGTAGGTGTCGCCTCTGAGTCCAACTCCAGGCTTTATGTAACACATCTGGTTCAGCTCCAGTGATACTGAGACAGCCTGCATCACTTAGTGATATTACTGTAGTTACCTGCAATGTAAAGCACCTTAACGTGACTGTTGTTGTGCTTTGATGCTGCATAAATAAAGTTGAACTGAATGTAGAGTCAGACACGCAGCCCTCCCCGCGTTCAACGGTAACCTGCAGACCGATAAAGTCTGAGCTGGTTCTGGCTGATCTGCTCACAGAGTCCAAATCTGCTCGTTTCAGAGCTTCAAACAGGAAGAATCTGTTTAAGCAAACTTTGATCTTTGGAAGGAAGCCCGACTTGGATCATTTATTTATTATGAAGTACGGTTGAGTCAGTGCTCCGCAGCTAACATTTTATCTGTCCCACAAGTGTTTTTCCTGGCAGAGCTCCTGCAGTGTCTGCACAATGGGACCAACAGGAAGTGGAATGTCTCAGCAGGACTGGCTGAAATTACATATTTTATAAAAGCCTCCAATCTGCTATTAGAATAATGTTTTTTTCTCTAAACAACTGTGTAGCGTGATAGAGAGGAGAAGGCGGCTCTGCTCTGCTCAGTGAAAGTGAGGCCTGAGCTTGTTTTTGAAACAGGAAAGAGTTTCTTCTGCTGATGAGACTCGGACTCCAAAAAGCAAACGACTTACTGAGCTGTGACGTTTGCATTCTTTTTGATTGTAGTGCTCGTTGAGCATCGAGCTGCAAATCTCTACCTTCAACCTGTCCTGAAATGATCCCATAATCACGGTTCACGTGCTTTGAATCTGCGATGACCTCGTTTATTACTTCCCTGTGCTCACCAGCACCTGATCGAGCTGGTTCAAACCCTGTTGTTTGAGGTCAACTAACAGGAAATGTTGAGCATTAGGTGAATTTTGTCTGTTTATGAAATATGTGTAGAAGATGAGGGTTCGTCGTATACGTGTCCAAAGGAAGTTCTCTGTCAGTCTGCCCCAGGGCAGCTGTGGCTACACCTGTAGCCTCCACCAGTGTGTGAATGGACTGATTCTTATACAGCACCTTTCTGCTCTCCCGGAGTACTCGAAGCGCTGTATACAATGTGAGAGTGAATGAATAGTGGAATTGTAAAGCGCTTTGAGGGTCCTGAAAAGTGCTATATAAATGCAATCCATTATTATTATTATTATTATTATTATTAATAAATATAAGACGAGTGCAGGTGTGGTCATGATTTTCTGTCTGTCCAGTAAGTGATGAAGGCAGAATTGATTAATAGACCACATCCATCCACCACAGCTGCAGTCAGAGGATGAGCTCTGCGTCAGCTGGTGGAGGAATCCTCACAGCGTTGATTCAAACGGCTTCAATGAGGAAATCAGTCAGCGACCAATACGGACGCATTAAACATCCCAGCCGCAGACGCGTCGCTTCACAGTAACGTGTCTGGGATTACGCCGCTTCCCTCCGTTCACGTCCCTGTCGACCTGAAAGTGACGAAGCTCGGTGCAGTCACAGTGGGAGGTGTCCACGTCTCACCGCCACGCTCCGTGAAACACGTCCACTCGGTGTGCTCCCTTTGAGCCGCATCCAGACTCCACATTATGGTGCATTTGGCTCACGTTCCGCATGATGATCGCTGGAACTCCCCGTCGCCTCGCCAAGAGTATAAAGCTGCGTTCGTACTTTTAAATGACAAATGTAGTAAACACCTTAAAAGGTTGCTTGGCAACAAGAGGCGGGACTGTTGGTCAAACTAACTAATGACTGCAGGAGTCAGAATGTAAGAAAGACGTCCTGAGCACAGTCCGAGTCCTCGGTGCTCTCCCGGCTCTGCTCGGTGATAAACGTTCAATTTTTGAAAATCTGCTGCGCTTCAAAAGGGGCGGGACTTATGACACAATTTACCTGGACGCATGGACTCAAAGCCTGACTGGAATAAAAATGCTTTGTGTAAACGTGCCAAGAATTTGTTCCTCCAATCAGGAGTTAGATCATCAGTTTGACAGGTGTGCGTTATGTCAGCCTCACGGGGACGCGTGGCGATCTAGTCTGAAGACGTGAACATGGCTGCTGAAGGGTTTCCCTGATCCAGCTTTAAATCTGTGGAGGCGACCCGGCCTACGCGTGGCGTGGTCCCCGTCGGGCTCTGTTGGTTTATTCTGGACGAGGCTGCGTAACCGACTCGGTTACATCTTCGATCCTGTCAGAGGCGGCGGCGTCAGCAGAGCAGGACTTTCTGGATCCTGTTCCGTCTGAAACCTGAAGCCTGCTCCTGTTCTCGGTTTATCTTTACCTGATCTCTGTCTGGCGTCTCTGGCGGACATGTTTTTGTTTTCTCCCTCACTTCCTGGATAAGTGATGGGGTCAGACTTGCAGAAGTGATGGTTTTTGTAACCTAGCAACAAGCACTTGTGACACTGCGATGAGGATGCGGTGGGCGCGCACAGTGACTCTCATCAATATGCGTAACTTTTTCCACATTCTGCTGTCTTTGCAAACGTCACACCGACAGTTTCCGCGAAACAGTAAATGAGTCGAACAGCTGCTCGACCTCTAAAAACGGCTGTAAAATGTGAACGTTCTGCACATTTTCACTCCCGTGTTGTGAAAGATGAGGACATGTCACCATCAGAAAAGGAACAGCAGCGGAAAAATGAAGTTACGAATCCGACCGCCGTCTCCCATCTGATTTTAAACAAACTTCAGTCAGGTTTCTGACTCTGAAACGAATAAAACGACGGCGTGCTCGTACCCTCAGACCACCCTCGCTCACTTCTGATGCTGACCCGTTATGTAAACTGGTCTTGTTGGTGGGGTTGCTGCTGTCGGGGGTAAAGAGTTAAGTGCTTCTTAGGAAACAGCTCTGAGAGACCGTTTAGCCTCCCTGAGTCATGCTCCAAGTGCGTGTGTCGTGGTGTTGATCTGGTTGCTAGGCAGCAGCATGCCGTAGAGCTGGAATGGACCTCGATAATGGAGGAGGAGGAGGAGGAGGAGGAAGATGGGGGGTTGTTTTGGTTTCAGTGAAGCTTGAGTTTAAAATGGAGATGATGAGCGTCATTTTTCAGCTTCACAGCTTTAGCAGATTGGTCTTATTGTCCTCGTGTAGATCACAGCTGCGTTTATAAAAATCAGACCAACAGGAACTTTGATCTTTTTTGATGATTTTGGAGATTACATCAGTCCAACATACTGTCATGGATACAGGAAGGAAGCCAGTCATTGAACTTTCCTCCTCACTCTGACTTTACTCTGACGGTGCTTCTTCCTGCAGTCGTCTTCGTCTGTGTGTGTGTTTAATTTGAAATGGAAACGCGTGTTTTGCCGGCTTGTTGTTATCAGGCCCTCACAGAGATTTCCTCTGACTGGGGGAACCATGTGACCATGTGACTGGGGGAACGTGTCGCTTCAGATCGGTTGCAGATGTGTGGACTTGTTTCTCAGACCGATGGTGGAGTGTACACCAGAATCTCAAAGGTGATGGGCTGAATGAAGATGTGTTCAACTTTTCTCTCAGTTTTTGATGGTTCAGTTTCTCTGAGGAGCCTCATTTGAGCCTCATATCTACAGTCTGTGTTTTACCTGCAACAGGTGGTGGTAAGTCACGCCCCCTAAGTAGACTACTGTGGATTTTACACCCCTGAAAGAATTAGTTGGAGTATAAGTGGATGCTGTGTTGAGAACTTTTAGTGCTTCACCTGCAGTCAGACAGGAAGTGAAGCCATTACTTTACTTGTTGCTCTTCCACCTTGATTTGTGCAGCTGTGTGACTTTGGTGTTTCAGTGTGGATGCATACAAACAGCTTTCATGTGGATGACTACATGTGCCGTGTTCTGCGTTGCAGCTTACTGGAGGTGTAATCCTGGGAGTGGCCCTGTGGTTGAGACACGACCCCAAGATCTCCACCCTGCTGGGTCTCGAATATGATGGAAACCACGCCCCCAGCACCTTCTACATCAGTACGTACTCATGTCTGCTTCATGTCACGTGTGTGCTCACCACGTTATGCTCCTGTCTGTTTATGAATCTTTTATTTATCCAGGTAAAATCTCACTGCCCTGGTTCATGGCAGCAAAGGTCAAAACAGTTAAAAACAAATCAGCGGACTTTCCTGCCGTCATTCATTGTTAGATATTCTCAGCCCGCAGATATGAAAGCAGAAGGATTCATTTAGTGCTACAATCATAGGATGTATGTGAAACATTAGCTCGGTGCAGGTGTGATTCGCACCGATCTGAACCAGGATGCACCTGGTTGTGTAGCATGCAGCTAGACATTGGAGCTGAAAAACATCCCGTGTGAACTACAGATGCTAGCTAGCAGCTAGCCTTGAGATGAAGGATAATTCTCCGTATTCTTCCTCCGGTATTTACTTTTGCTGCTCCCACCCCAGACACACGGTAACTGGACTGATTCTTATAAAGCGCTTTTCTACTCAAAGTGCTCTATACAACACCCAGTCACACAAGCACTGACTCTAAACTGAGTGCTGTCTAACCACATTCACACTCCGCTGGACGCATCAGAGAGCAACTTGGGGTAGATACTTGCATGCCGACTGGAGGAGCCAGGGATCGAACCCCCGAGCAGTAGGTGACCAGCTCTACC
Source organism: Perissodus microlepis (assembly GCF_051167445.1). Taxonomy (NCBI): domain Eukaryota; kingdom Metazoa; phylum Chordata; class Actinopteri; order Cichliformes; family Cichlidae; genus Perissodus; species Perissodus microlepis. Next base: position 1,218,078 of record NC_140461.1, read on the forward strand.
TCCTGAGCTACATCCACCTCCTCCACACATCTGGCCGGTGAGCAGACTGAACATGGTCACGTGGTTTGTAGCGACGCATTTTTGGTTCGCTTGGAGTTCACGGGACTCGAGCCAATTGAACCAACTACAGGTGTGAAAACGTCCTCGGTGTTTAGCAGCTCAGTAACTTCCAGTCAAAATTGGCCTGTTAGTGCAGTGACCTCACAGCAGCCATATTATTGGTCACATGATGTCATTGAAAATGCTCCAAAAGGCTCCAACAGCACAAACACGGTGCAGGTGAAGCTAGCAAACAGCTAGCAGCTACAGCCAGCTGTCCGTCAAAGAGGCCACGCCCCTAATAATGCAAACTTTAATACAATTTAAACAGGTGAGTTATAGAAGTCATGAGGAAGGAAATGATCCACAGAGACCAAACAGTTTGTTTCAGGCTGTAAACATGTTTATGGGGACTGACTCACTGCTGCCCCTGCTGGTTAGGACTGTCCTCTGTGAGCACCTGCTCACCTGGTCAGTTTTGTGCCAGTTTTATTGAGCTCATGATTAAATATATTAGTGAGTGAAGCCTTCGTGTTCCTAACACTTAGTTTATACCTATTTATTAGGCACTATCAAAGTTTAACGTTGTTATTTTAACATTAATAATGAATCAATCGTGCATCTGCCTCACAGACTGAAGTAGTTCCACTTATCAGGGCATAAATAGTTTATGTGGATCTATCAGAGAAACACATCAGCTCGCTGCGATGAAAGCTCACCGTCCTCCTCGCTCTTATTAAAGCTGAGATGAAATCGAGTGGGTTTAAAACGTTGGACCAGAGCCGTCCAACAGATGTTCTGAAGAACGAACAGATGAGGTTGTAGCGTGGTAGGAGGGGCCTGGGTTTGAACGCCGGTGGGGTCCCGCTGTATGGAGTTCTCCATGTGCTTCCAAAGATTCCTGGATCAACTCCAGTGGTTCTTTCTTGGACCAAGAACCAACAAAGGAACCTGACCACGCACGACTAAAACATCCTCGTCCTCCAAATGTTCGGCTTCTTTAATTGCAGTCGTGGATTTTCTCTGACTGAAATCATGAATCTGGACCACATGGCTTCTAAGCCTTCTCACACGTTTCTGAGGCTGCTGCTGTGAGTTTAAGTCACCGGAAATAAAAACACATCCGGCGAGCGGCGGCGGCTCTGAGCGGCCACCACGCCTTGTAGATGAGAGAGAGGCTGCTGCAGAGCAGCAAAGCCGCTCAGGCTCGACGCGCTGCAGCGCGAGGATGACGGTATCGTGTCGGGCGTCAGCTGGGAACGGGCTCAGGAAACGCTGGACAGTTGGAGGATGGAAAAAGTTGATATGATGAATGTTATTTCCTGCTGAGTCACACAGATTCAGGGTTTGGCGTGCCTGATCTGTGAAGCCAGAGCATGTCGATCCCGCCTGCAGCTGCTGCAGTGATGGAGGGGGGAGGGGGGGGGGGTTCTTGGCCCACTGCAGGCCTCTTTGTACCAATCAATCATGGTTTGAATACCACAGGGAGAGGCAGAGTGTTGCTGCTCACCATGATGTGCATCACTTTATGGACACGGCTTTCCGTTCTCTAATGGCTGCAGGAAAATGCTCACGCAGCGAAAGCCAGACTGGTTTTTGAACATCCCAGTGAGTCCAGTGCAGAGAGGCGGGCCCATTCGTGCTGTGCAGTTCTGTCACAAACACACAGTATGGAAGCTACTCCTGTTGGTGGAGCATTCAGAGCCCACTTTTTAAGTTGCTTTAGCTTCCCTGCAGTTGCTGCTGCTTCCTCTGCAAGCTGCTTTGCAACCCAACAGCTCCTCCTCTTCATTGTAACTTACTCAGTGTGGTCATACAGAGGAGCAGGCCAGGTGTGTGCTGGTGCAGGTATCATGGCAGGTCCTGGGGCCGTGCTGCCGTCTGACAGAACCATCAGAGGACGACACGAATAGGTTTTGTAACGCCGCCATGCTGCAACTCGGGTGGAGCGTGGGATTCGCAGCATGAATGCGGTTGTCATGTGACACAGTCAGGTGGAAGTGAAGCTGAACGCTCTCAACTTCTCGTGGTATTCATGACTTGTAGGTCAGAGGCTGTTTTGAGAGCTCAGCCCGCCGCGCCCAAACCAACATCTACTTGTGATCAGCGCTGATGGAGCGCACACAGGCCGTCACGTGATCCCGTTTAAAAACGGCTGTGACGAGATCCGAGTCGTTCCCCCGTCTGTGAGTCATCTGCAGGGAGTAGAGAGATGAAAGCTGGCATTACAGGAAAAGCAGAACTGGTGTGATTTAGCAAAATAAAAGTGAGGAAGCGTCTCGCAGGGAAAATAAAGGCGTGGCTGTTTGGACGGCGCCGTCGGGCTGCGGTTGTTCAAGGGGAAAAGCTTCGCTCATTAGAGAGGATCCACTCAGGGACTTTCTCTGCAGCGGCCTCGATGATTGCACCCTCGCATTACATAAAGCCTCCCTCTCATTCCCGAGGAGGGGAGGAAAAAACACTGTCGGGATAGGAAAAAATTCCTCACTCGCTCCTGCTCCTCCTCCTCCTCCTCCTCAGTGGCCCCACCCCTCCTCCCCCCGCCTCTGTGAGAGTTTCTTCTCCTTTGCTCGCTCCTGCTTTCCGTCCCCATCTGGTTGTGTTTAGCGTTCAACTCAACTTATTTTTCCGCGGCTCCATCGCCATCTTTCCCCCTACATCTGTTTCTCTGCTTTCTCCCGGCGCTCACAGACACGGTGACCCTCCTCTTGCCTTTCTACACGATTAAACACATGCACACACTTTAAACTGTGTTCTGAAGCAGCGACAGACGCCTGAATAGTCGCCTTGAAATGTGCTCGTGATTCTAAAAATGAGTTTCCCTTGAATTCTGGAGAAACGAATGTTGCTCAAACCCGATTTTTCACTTCCTCCACTGCCGTACTGCAGATTTCTCAGTGATGAGGAGTCAGGGGTTTGGTTTCCTGCAGGTTGCATAATCTTTTGTTGCACAGTTAGTAAGAATTTTATCTGACCTTACAAATGCCTTTTTTAAAAATCAGGCTTCCTGGAAAGAATAAAGAAGTGTAACCTGATGAGTCAGACGTAGATTCATTTTGTAAACCTTGCACTGGATTGTCCCCAACAGCTCTTCTGTCTTTGTCACGAAGTGGAACGTTGAGAATTTTATTTTGAAATGACTTCCTGTCATGTACTTCCTGTTCCAGTGGTAGATGTTCCAATTAAACATAAAGTTTCTGATAGTGTTTTTTCTACTCTTGGATCTGAATGATGTCACAGAAACGGGATAAAAGCCACACCCTTTTTTCTTTGTGAGTTGTAGCCAATTAAAAGTTGTCTCAAAGAGGGAGGAGCTAAAATGGCGTGTTGCGGAGGATGAGCTGAGGCCCAGTGTCAGAGGATTATTTTGAATATTTCAAACTGTTAATCATGCAAAGCTGCTCTGTAAGAGTCCAAGAGTAAGAACGTGGATCAGAATAATTCCTCTTTGCATAAGTCGTCTTTGAGAGCTCAGCTGCTGCTGATGGAAAGTTAGCATGGCGCTCGCTCGGAGCTCTGGAGCGAGGCGTTAATGGCGCTGTGACGCACATGTAGGAGAAAGGTATGAATATGCTTCAGTTCAAGAGTAAGCTACTTACCTACTTACTCTTAGTTCATCTGCGAGGCCCGTGTATGATGTAATAATCATTGTAATAACTCGCAGTGTGAGTGAATGCTGTTAGCGGCACCTTTTTCACAGTAAAAGCCTCTAAACCCTCTTTTTTAAAATCTCCAGTAAATGTCTGAGGACACTGGGGCTTCAGGAAGTTCTCGTGCTCTCAGCTCACTTGACTCCACTTGACTCAGTTTCCTGTTCAGCAGCAAGTCACTCACACAGCGACCCCTCCAGCACCCAGAGGAGTAAACTGAGCCCCCTGGTTTCACGTTGACTCCCACAAGAGTTGAAATGACACCGACGTGTCAGGAAGTCCCAAAGAGTCCCGCCCCTCGGCCACATTCACGGGAGGGACCAAAATGGAGCAGTGTTAAATATTCCACTACGTGGGGAATTCATTTACTGAAAACCTCCCCTGACAACAGCCTGCGTCACATCCACTAACTTTGCTCTGTAGTTTTATTTTTAGTGCCTTTCTGGGTTCGTGCTCAAAGGTACAAAAATGGTGCATCATGAACTGGGAATAAAGAAATGAAACCACCACCCGGTTAGTCATGTGACTGCGTCATACGTGGGTTCACTGTGGCTAGTCCTTATTAGAGAGCATCCAACCTTTGCAGGTGGATCTGCAGGAGACTCGTCGCTCTGATGCAGAAGCCTCCAGATTAAACGTTCCCGGGAACGCACATCCAAAGACGTGCAGATTTATTTATGGGAACTCGCTGATGCCCACGCATCACGTCATCGCTGTTTAAAAAGGATTTTAAAAACGTTTGTCATTTCTGTTCTTGGGAATACAGAAGTTTTCTTAAATGACACGAAATCAAATATTACATCAGAAATTCCCCTTTTGGTTTTTTATCCTACTTCCTTTTCCAACCAAAGAAACCACGTCTGCTTATCGCAGCTGTTTGTGTAATTTTAGTTTCACTGAGTGAGTGAAGGCGCTTCCTGCAGCTGGTTAATGCAGTCACAGATTTTAAAATGCCGTCGACTGTCATAGACTCTTGAAGACTGGCTTCAGTAACCCTTGACGCTCTCCTGAGGCTGCTTACAGACCAGAACGACTGGCTGTGCTTCAGGAGCGGGCGAGGGTGCTCTCTGCAGATACCCCGAGAAAAACGCACAAACTGCTCTAATGGTCGCCAAAGCACGACTTTATTGATGCATGCTGAGGTTTCACAATTTGTCATTGAGGTCGTCTTTATGGGGGAAAGGGTTCAGGCAGGAAACGTGGGCACCGCCATGTCTGCGTTTTTAGCATCAACCTTGAAGTTCCACCTTAAAGGTCTTTATCGCTTGTTCCATTGTGGATTCAGGGTTTCCTCCCGAGGCTGGACTACTGTACTAACAATAACTGTAATAAAAGAAAAAAGTAACAGGAAGCAGCAGAAGGGAAGGTTTCCACCGTACGATGAACAATCCCCAGATAACGTCACACATGGGTAAAATATTTGGAGGTTGGGTTATAAAGGCTTGATCGTCAGAGGGAAATTCCGAGGTTATTTTCAGCAGCGAGCGGAGAAACAAACGGACGACGGCGGAAGCAGCGACTCTGTGCTCATCAGAAAAGACAAATGATAATAAATCTAAGGCTAACCCACAGAGAGCCGGGTGGAGGCAGATCTCCACCCACCACCACCAAGTCCTGCTCACAGGGGAGAAGCCGGTCGTGCCGCTGTAATCAAACTGAGGCAGAGGCAAAGAGCAGAGCTTACAGGCTCTGACAGACAGTGACTGTAAGGGTGACGTCTGTGGACTCACAACAGTACCGTCTGTTTTCTGGACGGTTGAATCAAAATTGTTGGAGCAGACTAAGTAAAGGTTTCCAGGAGAAGTCTGTGGGGTGAATTCAGACTAGAAGAGGAACCCATCAGTCTGAAAGTGGAACCACGGTTACATTTTTAACTGGATGAAGGAACGAAACGAATGTAAAGGAACCAAAGTCCTGAAGCTCCAAAAGGCCAACCGGCCCCACCACAGACTCAAACACTGCAAACCTCTTCAACCACCTGCGCAAGAATCACATGACAGAGTATGCAGAGAGTTTATGGATGAGAAGCAAAAAGAGCCGTCAGGTGCTCAAAATAAACCTCGGACTCAAACGTTAGAACAGGCTTTTCCCCGCAGCACGCCGTGTAATAAACACTCACAAAGAAAACGGCGCCCGTTACAACTTATGTCTAAAAATGTATCGTTTCATGCATCGGTCAAAACACTCGACTCCAGCTACACGACGCGCAGCTGGAAACACTTCACACCAGTCGAGCTGCCCGAGATTCACAGAATTTACAGAAAATGCATTATTGTGGGATTTATATCGTTATCGGGATGAGAAATGTCTATCGGGATATGAGAGTTTGGTCACATCGCACAGCCCTAGTGTCGGGTTTGGCTTTCACACTCTGACCAGCCGTGAGTCATTCCCGTGGGATTAGAGACAGCGGTCCCTCTTAGTGGGGCTCCACGTCCTTCTGTTGGTCCAGGTTCTGGTTCTGCTCAGCGTAGTGGCTCAACAACCACCTCTCCACCTGCTGCAGCTCGCAGAGGTGGTGGAGTCTGTCCGAGACGGCCGAATGACGCCGAGGATAACGGCGATCTGTTTGGCGAGGAAGGAGTGGAGCTGAGAGCGAGGGGCCTGTACAGATGCAGTTTTATATGTTTTCTCCAGACAAATAAAGACGAGAAACCACGGATTCTTCCTGCGGATGTTCGTCTGTAACATCTGAGAAGATCTCGGCACAAAGCCGAGGATCTCACATTCCATCAGCTCCTCTTCCTACGGAGCAGTGGGCTGAAGGATGGAGCAGAGAGGCTGTAATGGAAGCAAAGCCATAAGAGGATTAAATAAGGAGAGACAGGAAGAGACATTTAAGTAAATGCATGGTTGAGAGCATAATTCTGAATGAGAGAAAGCATTACGCAGAGAGGACGGACTGATGGCCGAGCGCCAGGAGAGCGAGGGATGAAGAGCGGCAAACCGCCAGGAGGAGTTTGACACCGGAGAGCCGTAATGGAAGAGATGGAGGGAGCACTTGCCAAGATATCGATTTATAAATTACCCGTAGTTTTGTGGCTCCGAGTTTAAAAAAAAGAAAGAAAGAGGGGGGGTAGAGCAGCAGTTAGCGGTCCAATAATTCAATAATGTGTGAGCTGACAAGCAGGAAGGAGGGCGGGATGAACGCCTCCCAAATAAAAGCATCCGAGTTGAGCGTGCGTGTTATTTTAATAAAGAAGGAAACGACTGAAACTAAACTCAAAGGAAATTTTTGAAGCTCAGATAATTATTCAGAAATTTTCTCTTTTTTACATTTTAGTTCAGAGTTTTGTTTTTTATTATTTATCTTTGATGCCATTAATTGTAAGGTGGGTCTAAATGTGGCGCTCCATCATCTACGTACAGTCTGTGGGTTCCACAGCTGTTGAGAATAAACATTAATGTAGTTCTTTAGGCTTTTATTGTGAAAAGCAGCGTTTGTGTTGTGCCACTGTAAACGTCGTGCGTGTTTATAAAGGCGAGCTGTTGCCGCGGCCGTCATCTTGAACTTTGCTGTCACTGATTTATCTGCCTTTCGTTCTTGCTGTCGCCCGTGATGGCGACGCCGCCGTCCCCGCTGGGGCGGTCTCGCTCAGTGTTTGATTACATTTGCCGGGACGACAATTTGGAATCTGTTTGGGTTCGACTTCCTGTTTGTGTCCGAAGCTGCTCCGAGGGTCTGTCGTCTGTTTTCACTTGAGCGAGTCTTCTTCTTCTTTGTGTTTATTCTGAGCTGAATGGTGTCAAATGTATTTGTTGGCCTTAAAGCATGAAAGTGAGAATCTGCAGGAAATAAGTGATGGTGGCAGATTTGTGCGTCTCCAGATTTTTCCAGTGAAATTGCTCCTGTGAACTGGGATCATGCTGTTCTTTAGTACGAGCTTTAACATGTTGATTCTAACATGCAGACTTTCTCTGATGCTGTAAAAACTTAGTTTCGCTGATAACAGACACACTCACAGACTGGAGCTCGTTCACGCTTTTGTTCCCATCGTCTTCCGTCTTTACCAGGAATTCTGTGGAAGCTTTAGGAAAAATCTGTTTGGTGCCCCGATGATGGATCCGTGTTACATTACAGAGCTGCAGCTTTGTGTTAGAAACCGAGAAAAGTGTGAACATAACAGGAACATGACTCACCACCCTGGCATGAAAACAAAAGTGCGCCATCTGCTGTCCGCCACACGTCACTACACGTGTTATAAAATGAGAAGTTGTGAGTCTGTGGTCCAGCATGACTTCCACCCCTCTCGTAACGACCATCCGTCTGTGTTCCTGTCTAGGTGTCCACATTCTGATCGCGGTCGGCGCGGTGATGATGGTGGTCGGCTTCCTCGGCTGTTACGGCGCCATCCAGGAGTCGCAGTGCCTGCTGGGAACTGTGAGTCACGCTGAAGCTTCCCTGTGGACTTTCACACCTGCTAATAGTTTTAATATTTCTTTGTGTGAGACGGTGCACGAATAATGATGTGAAAAGATGCCTCGCACCAGGTTTAGCTCCCGACTCATTTCCATCTGCAGGCCCACACAGCATGAAATAAACTGTAAGATATCAGGATGCATGCTCAAGCATCCAGGCAAGGAAATCCCAAAAAGTTGAATCTGTTCATCTGGACATTTTCAGAGAAAAAACGCTACGTCCTGATGAAGGTATCAAGCATTTAGGAATTCAAATCCCTCAATTATTCTCAGACTTGTTTAAAGTAAATTAATAAAAACAGATTGAGAGCGATGGACAGTCCTGCCTCCGTCTCTCCTGGGTCGCATCGAGAGTATAGAACGAATGTATTACCGAGACTTTTATACCTTTTTCAGATGCTGCCTATAAACATTCCCAACTGTACATTTGATAATTCAGATAAACTTTTTTCCAAATTGATATGGCGAGGCAAACGCCCAAGGATCAAGTTTCAAACATTAAAACTGTCAAACTGCAGGGGGGGGGTCGGCTGTTCTACGAGACTCCTGACTGTACGGGATCGGTCTGAAACTCAGTGGCTAAACATTGAGAAGACAATATGTGAAAGATCATTGGACTCCCTGCTTTTTTCTAACTTAAAAATGTGCGTACGGGGGAACGGACGAGGGTCACACTAAAGATTTGGCGCAGAATCAAACAAACATTTGGTCTTCCAAAAGAAATTTCAATTCTATCAAGCCTCTCCTCCCTGCAGGGTTTTTCTCCTACTGTGGAAGACTTCGGAGCAGGTCAAATAACAGGCTTCATAAACTTCGTCATGTTGTGAGGACCTGAGCTCATTTGAACAGCTGAACGTCGGCTTCAGCTTCCTTCTTCGGACTGTTTTAGATTTTTGCAGCTAAGAAGTTTTTTGACAAAACATAAAGAATGGAGGCAAGTTTGGAGCCCTCAGCCATCGAGGAAATATCTCTAAAATATTTCAAAGTAATTCCTCCCCAAAATTGATCAGTAATTTCTATAACGCATTTATGAGTTTCAATACAAGTGCAACTTTGGATATTAAGGCAAGGTGGGAAGCTGAGACTGGCACTCAAGTCTCAGAGGACACCTGGGAAGAGGTGTTTGGTGAAGCCCAAGTCTCCTCTGAGACTTGGGCTTCACCGAACACCTCTTCCCATCTGGTGACTAAATCTGGGCTGTGGAGAGAATTTAAATGGAAGGTGGTCATGAGATATTTTAGACCCCCAGACATCGTTGCTAAAATGAACCAACTCCCGACACTCGTTGGTGAAATTGTGGTACTCACTTAGGAACCCACTCACACACATTCTGGTCGTGTCCAAACATTAGCTCAGTTTGGAATAAAGCTCTCAATACAGTTTCCCAACAACCCTTAACAAAGGACCAACAGTTAGTGAGTCTTACCAACAGCAAAACAAAGTCTCTCGTAAGAATCTTGCTCACAGCAGCACTAAAGTGTATCACCATTAAATCATGACCCGCCTTCATGTAATATGTGGATTGATAAAGTAAGAGAGATCAGATGGAGGGAACGTGGATGCAGAGAGGATTGTTCAGTCCGTACGTGCTGTTAATCCAGCAGAGGTTCACTTTTTACTGCTACTAAGATCGTCTTATTTAATATTATGTGAAGTTTCTTTTAACGTTGCCTGTGTCTGTTCAACTTGTGAACATTGACAAGTTTAAGCTGCAAGGTTGTAAATTATAATAAAATTGAGTTAAAAAAAAGTTATAATAAACGCAGCAGCTGCACGGTTACCTGCACGTGTTCTCTGAGTCGGAGCTCAGGTAGGAGGATGCTCGCGCTCACCTGCTGTGTTTCTGGCCCGTCCTGCAGTTCTTCGCCTGCCTCGTCATCCTGTTCGCCTGTGAGGTTGCAGCTGGAATCTGGGGCTACATGAACAGGGACACGGTGAGTGTGCACGCTGACACTGCAGGTTAAATCGGGGATCCCAAAGTACGACCGCTCGGGAAGCGTTTGGTCCTGGTTGACACCTGGGATTAAACATGCTTCATATAATCAGCAACCGCAGACTGTACTTAGGATATGACCCAAAATTCATATCTCGATATTCTTTACCTTGTGTGAGTTATTAGTCATTAGTGTGCTTCTGTCACCAGGCAACAACTAATAACTTTATTTAAACTTTTGCAGGTTACAAAGGAGATGAAAATCTTCTACGACAAGGCCTACGACAGCGCAACTAACAGCAATACGCAGGAAAAGAACAATGCTGCCTCCCTTGTCCTGAAGGCCTTCCATGAGACGGTACAACGCAGATATATAACAAAATGATCATGTGAATGTGATCATGCGTCCTGAACCTCGTCACCTTAAAGTACAGCAAACACTGAGAACACGGTTTAATGCATGAAAAGCGGCAGAGCTGTGATAATCACACGCATGCTTTGAAGTTCACGTACAACTTGGACGTGTTGAATTTGGGAATAAAAGTTGGGAATACCAGGTGAGCTGACTTTGCAATTAGCAGAAACTAAACTCCAAATCAGAGAGATGCAGGTAGACGTCGGGTCTGCACCACGCCCTCTGTTGGAGCGTCTCGTCTGTCACCGCGTTTTCACAAGAGGGTGGAGCCCTGAGTTATCGGCTAATGCTAGCTAACACGAGACCCTCACTAAGACAGAAACCTGCTAATCACAAACATTAAGTCCGAATCTTCAAACTTCACTCAGCAAACCGGAGCTCCGCCCTCTGTGACGGCCTGTTAGTACACTGACCTCACAGCAGTCGTGTTTTTGGTCACATGATGTCATTAAAAATGCTCCAAAATTGCTCCAACAGCACAAACACGGTGCAGTTAGCTGAGGTGCAGCTAGCAGCAGACACCTAGCGGCTACATCCACCTGTCCGTCAAAGAGGCCACGCCCCTAATAATGCAAACTTTAAACCTTAATAGGATTTAAACAGGTGAGTTATAGAAACATCCTCCCCTGTACAGGAAACGATCCACAGAGACCAAACGGTTTGTGTATCAGGTTGTAAACATGTTTGTTTCTGCTGTAAAGTTGTAACACGGGAGTCTGCGGCCCCTTTTCCTAGAGTACCTACTCAGACTGACTTGGCACAGTTTGCCACGTTTTCCAGGGTTTTCCGTTAGGTCGTAGTACCTGGTACCAGGTACTAAAAAAGTACCAGGTACTAAAAACTAAAAACCAGGTATTCTTTTAGTACCTGCTCGGCCGGGGTTCTAAGTGATCCAGACAGGGACTAAAATGTGACGTCGTCAGACCGCACGCAACCGATTGGCTGGTCAGTAGCGTCACTCAACGAGTCATGAGAGCGTCTCGTTCACAAAAATCAAAACTGCCATTTTTGAAACTCGGCTGCAAAACAACGCCGTGATCCCCCGAGTGTGACGAACACCTAGACCGAGCAGCAGGTAAATATTAGCTTCGATGTCCACCTTTGTTGGAACGTTCAGATGCGCCGACGCATTGCTATGACGAAAGGCGTGCAAACAAGGTACTACTGGGTTATAATGGAAAACCAGTCGACCCGAGTAGGTCAAATGGAAAAGGGACTTATGGGGACGGACTCACTGCTGCCTCTGCTGGACATTAGGGGAACTGCAGCTGTGGTGCTTGTTTGTCGGAGGTTTCCAGGTCTTTACTGTGTTGTCTTTGTGTTTCAGCTGAGCTGCTGCAGTAAAGGCGCAGGCACTAACCTCTTTACACAGTTGACAGACAAGTTTGGAGTGACCAATATTTGCCCCAGTGATACATTCACGGTAAGTACAATCATTTATTTCAGTGGTTTAATCTTTGCTCGCGTGCTTCTGGCTCACGGGGAGAAAAAGCAGGACCATCATTTAGCTCTCTGCAGAAATCATGAAGTTAGTCAGAAAAGCTCCATAAACTTTGCTGTGAGACATTTTCTCTCTGCTGTATACTTGCACCAGGCAAACACAGGTGTGCAGGGGGCGGGGTCATTCATGTTTGCGTCCTGTCTCACCATCAGGAACACGAGCCTCTCGTCACGACTCGGTGCATTGATAGCGTTGGCGGGTTCTCCTGTGCTGCTGTAAAATAATCTGCTCTTGGTAACCAGTCACGGGGGGCTGTTCCACTTCCTGTTAAACCGTGGTATTGAAAGTAGTTGCAGTTCACCCGAGAGCACAGCAGGGGGCGCTTTTAGTCCACTGAACAGAAGTGAATGGAGCTAGACTGAGATAAAAACGTATATTTTAGTTTCAGTTAAATGAATGGAAGTGGTTGAGTCTGTGCAGCTGCTCTCCACAAACCGAGAACATTTCACTTCAAAGTAAAAGTCACATCTTTTGAGACTTTTACTTTGAAGGTACATCTTCTCCATTTTCAGTTTGTGTCACACGTTTTTTTTACCACATAGCCAGCAGTGTAAGTAAAGACTTGCCGGATAAAAGATTTAGAGAACATCGAGACACCAAAAACCTCAGAGTCCAAAGATCTGCAGGAGGCTGTTCTGTATGCAGCCTGCAGCTTCACACGAGGCTTAACTCCACTTGTTGGCAGCGCAGTCGCGTTACTGAAGTGACCCGAGGTCGGTGCAGAGCTGCGCGGCTGCCAGAACACAGAAGTGTTTAAAAGAAGCACTTTTTACTTTGTCTGTTGCTGATTTCTGTGAGAGGAAACTCATCAGGAGGAGGTGGGGCCTAACGCGCTGAACACGTGGACACAGCAGGAAGCTAAAGCAGCGTTAGCATGAATAAATAAAAGCAGTGTTACAGAATAAATGAGCTGAAATATTAATGACTGATAAATAAATGAGTGTGTGTGAGCTGAGGTGGCTGTAAGAGAGAAGCTCACAGATGATGTGTGATCAGCTGTCTCTAAGGCTACGTCCACACTGCAGGCGAAAGCACATCAAATCCGGCTTTTTTAACCCTATGCGACCCATATGACAGTGTGAACGGCACAAATCCGATATTTTTAAATCCGATCTGGGTCACTTTCGTATGTGGTGCTGAATCTGATACATATCTGATGTTTTAGAAAGCTGCTGTTTGATGGTCAGGTCGCATTAAATCCATCTTTTACGTCACTGACACAAGACAGACGCCGATTATCAGCGCCCGAGAAGACATCGCGAACACTTCCTGTCCATCCAGTGTAGATGTCAGTGAAACTGTTGGGAACAACGTTGGAGAAACGTGAACATTTTATTTGTACTGTATAATCTGCAGATTCTGACAGAAATCTGCAACTATGCTTTGAAGCAGCGCTCCTCTAAAACAGCAATAAGGATCATTATTAGGCCAAATGTAGATAACACAATAACTTTATGACTTAACATGAAGTCTGAAGTCTTTATATTAAGGCCATCAGTCAAACATACTGTTTGTTCTGGGTCTAAACAGAGCGTGTTGTGTGTGACGTCTTCTTTTGTGCATGCAGCCACTTTGAGCGTTCACACTAGAGCACGTTTGTGTCGCATTTTATTTGTAGTGTGAACAAGCAGACAAAAAAATAGGATTTGATGAAAAAAATCGGAATTGAGCATTAAGACCTGCAGAGCGAACGTAGCCTCAGACTGCTCCACAAACAGGAAGTGAAATTCCTTAACATTAAAAAAATACATTTTTTTCCTCCATCTATCCAAAACTTAAAATAAAAGATTCCTCAAATGAAATCGTGGTTTAAGAGAATAAAGAAATGCCGACACGTGGTGTTTGTAAAAATGTGAAGCAGCAGCAGGAGAGCAGGATGCATTCTCTCTGATCTCCAGTAGATGGCGTGTTTGAGTGTTTTGTTTTTGCTTTGCAGAACTGCCACGACAGAATCAACGAGCTGTTCCACGATAAGATTTACCTGATCGGCATCGCCGCGCTGGTGGTCGCCGTTATTATGGTGAGAACATGAACATCACACAGTGCTGCTGTTCGTAAATGTGCTGAAGGCTGAGGGGCAGCTTTGATTGTTTCTGCTTATTTCGTGCATACAGTGTGTGTACGAGTAACAGAGAGGATACGTCCTCATACAGTCATCCTCAGCCACGTAGAAGCCCCACCCACTTGCTCTTTGAACCTCCTGTGTGAGGGGCAGCCAATCAGAAGGATGACTGAAAAAGGGAGGAGCTGAAAAAAGAAGCTTATTTTAGATGAACTGAGCTCAGTGTAAAGTAAAGATTATTACAAACTGCGAATCCACGACTGCAAATATGAAGCTAGAAATGAGCGGGATAGACCCCCTTGAAGATGAAGGTGACCCCTGACCTTTCCTCAAGCACCATTGGCCCTTTTTAGCTCATGAGCATGAAAAATCGTATTTTATTGGGTAGTCTTTTGGTTTTTGTGGCTGTATGTAGGACAGCACTGAAGTCTGTGAAACGCAGAGAAAACCGAGCCTTTCCTGGTGCGTTAGTGAAGCTGATGCACTGCTGCTCCCTCGGTCAAAGAGGACCATCCCACCTTCTCGTGTCAAAAAGAGTCTCAGTGATAATCAGGAGGCGTTAAGGCGGAGCGAGCGTACGAATGCTGTCGCCGAGTGGAAATCGTAGATGCTGTAATGATGTAATGTTGTGACGCAGCCCTGACAGCTTCCTCCTCTTCCTCAGATCTTCGAGATGATCTTCAGCATGGTGTTGTGCTGCGGGATCCGCAACAGCCCCGTGTACTAAAGCGCCGGGGCTCCGGCCAATGAACGAGGAGAGGACGACCTCGCCGTCTCCTTCGTTTGTTTGTTTTTTATAACCAGGAAATGCCACATGTATTGCTTGCTGGATTTTAGTCAGCTGTTAAAGACAATATCCTGTTTTTCTTACACTGTCAAAGATCATTTTTTATTGTTATTTTTGTTAGTCACAGATGCTGTTTTGCATATTAGAGCAGTGTTTAATGTAGATATGCTGTCACACACCGTCGAGGTGCTGTAATCTGATTAGTTTACTGCTTTCCTGCCTACGTCCACGCTCTCATATCGGCCTTTTCTGGATGTTATCCCCCTGTTTTCTGTATAAACTGTATATAAATATATGTGGACAGTGCTTCATGTCTGCCCGAGCATGGATGTTGTATATCATGAGCTTTGTTCACAAACACTCTGTGGATTGATCCAGTCAGAAGGCGTACATGACCGGTGCGCTCTCTCACACAGACACACACCCCTCTCATACTGTGGGATGTTGTCAGGAAATGTTTAATCTGAAGCTGTAACCAAAGTCGGTGACCTCTGACCCCGTTTGCTTTCTTTCTGCGGTGGTAAACTATGATCATCATTTCAGAATCAGAAAACGCCTCAGAGTTTAATGTTTGGCTCATTCCTGCAGTCGTGTACTGGTCACGTGTGTTTCCCAGCAAGCCGGTTGTCCTGGTAGGCAGCTGGTTGTGTTTGCTCACAAATAAAACTATGGACTGCTAAAAATGATTCAAAGCAGAAATTTAAAAGCCCACAAATAATAATTAATGTTGCATCTTAAATTCATGTCATATTTGGCATATTTGAGTCATTTTGTGTATTTTGCCCTTATTTTGAAATCCCCGTACTTACGGCCCGTCCGGTTGAGCCTCGTCGGTCTAATCTGACATGTTTATGTGGTCATCGTCCCTCCACCTTCGTTAGCAGCGCACTAGCAGCTCATCTGTTGTGTCGTCGTCATGGTAACGAGCGTGGCTCTGTCGGCGCCGTCCGAGCTGACCCGTGCACGTGCAGAGCGCGTTCCGTCCCAACTGTTCCCGCCTCATCGGCCGACCGCTAGCTGCACAGCCCCGCGGCCCTCTAACCTCTACTTTAAATCACAGCGTCTCGTGTAACCCTCCATATAATCGTAGCTTTTCTCAACCAATTAAAACTTTGCCTTGTTAACTAAGTGGCGCTCGACAGTGCGACGTACAGCTCTGATGTATCGTACTAATGAAAATAATGACGGCTGTAGAAACAGTGTATGCCTTTCTTCTCTTTGTATTGTAATATCTGTGTCTGGTACGTCATCACAGGAGGAAGGGGAAGGTTTTGTGACAGCGCCGATGGGATGAAGCGCTGATGCTGCCTTTTGAATAACCGCTGCATAAATCTCCTCTCTGCTCTGTAGACTTTGGTTTGCCCAAATATAAAGGGAATAAATGTATTTTACAAATAACCGTTCAGCTCTTCTTGTCTTTTATTTGAGGGAAGGTGACTGTTGTAAGAGGGGGTCGCTTCTACCTTCAGTCAGGGCTTGGTGGTTACCTTTACCAGTTATTAGCGAGTGCAGCAGTGTGAGCTCCTTAGTCGAGCTTTGGTTGCTTTCATATATTTGAGAACGCAGGTGTCAAACTCGAGGGTGTCCTGATGAAATTAGCAGCTCAGCAAGACTTGACTCGATGCTGAGGAGGCGATTCAGCCATTTGATTCATGTTACAGCAGCTCAGGAGTGAGTGAACGTGGTGCAGTAAAAGTACAGTTTTCTAAACACTTATTTAAATCGGGGGCGGGCACCTCAGCGTGCAGTCGGCTTTATTCAGGTGTGTTGCAGCAGCGACGCATAGAAACGTTTCAGCAAAGCGGCCCTCGAGGACTGAGGTTTTAGTTGTGTAACCTTTTTGGCGCAGCCTGCATTACCTGTGGCCTCCTGCGGGGTTTTTTGGTAGGTCCTGTTTGATTTTCTGTCACTTTTCCTCCCGCTAAGAGTTTCACGGCCACGCTGACACACAGATGGACCTGCTGATGATCCCTGGCAACCGTAGAAGACCAGCAGCTGCTTCAAACGTCTCAGCGATGTTAAAGATGTCGGATGGCACCAAATCTTCTTCATCTCAACGTCACAAAATCAAAAATCCTGTTTTTCAGAGAAACCGTTATCGTGGCGCCTTGTCTAAAGATTGAAGGTTCTTTGTCTCACGCGTAGTCACACAGTGAGCTGCTGCTTTACAAACAGGAAGTAAACGATTGCTGTGTGTTCTGTTTCAGCCTCGTATTAAAGTCAAACTTGCACTTTTATACTTGGACATAAGTCACACATTTCATCTCACATCAGCTGTTTTTACAGCATTTTCTGCTCCACCATCTCTGATTAGCATCAACATGGTACAAAGTTTGAACAAGTCTAATTATTTCTGGAAGTTTTTGGCTTCAGATATCAAATATTTTTGAACATCGATAGTTTTGGAAAACTGTGTTTTGACCTTTCAGGACCTTTTTTACACACTCACGCAATGTTTGAATATTAAAGTCTGAAAGTTTCACTGATCTTTACCATAAAAGTAGGTCAGGGTGTGTAAACTGGTGCAGTCAGTGTTAGTCAGCGCTCGGCTGAACTCCCACATTTGAGGAAGCACTAAGAAAAAACTTCATATGGCAGGGCTGCAGACTAACGTTTGTCACGGTTGCACTGGTGTGCCGAATGTTTTTTCTTATGCGCACCCAAATTTTTCAACCGCATCGCTTAACACGCAGTTTTACATGCGCACTTTTAAGAAGGGGAAATTCAGTCCATGCAGACAATATTCATTTGTAAATGATTAACTAACAATCTTTTCAACACAAAGTCCTTTATTTGAAGCACATTTCTACCAGAAAGTTGCTGAAAAACTGCTTGTGCTTAAAGTGCGTTGGCACGCTTTGGCAATATTGTAGACAATGTTAAACTTAATCATCACATCGGCCTCTGACGACCTGTTTGCTGCCTGCCGCTGAAAGGCCGTGCGAGAGGGGACACTCGGGCATTTATTGCCGCGTATAATGTGTTTTCTGGATACACTGCTGCTTTTTCAGCGTTCAAAGATTGATGTCTCCATGTCAGAGCTGGCTGTGAATTTCAGACCTTAACAAAAAATGTATCAATAGTTCTTTTCATCTTTTCTCATTACCCACAGGCTGCTCACTAGAGCTGCGTCTCATCACTGATTTCACTGAAACGGTCGCACTGGTGCGACATAGGATTTATGTTTTTGGTCGCACTCTAGAGTCAGGTCACTGTTTTTGACTGGTTTGTATGACTTGTGTGTGTGAAACACGTGGCTGCAGTATTTGATCAACACAACATGAAAGCTAATCTAGAATAACATGTTCTTTATTTTGTAACTAAAGGTTTCATGTTAAAAATCCTTCTGTGTTATATTTTGGCGTTACTGTGAAATTTAACGTTGTCCTGTTCAGAAATTGTCACTCGATGTCTTTTGCAAAGTAAAGGTAATAAAGGCGCTGGGGGGGGCTGCTGGCTCTTCGTCGTGCAGCCTGCTTGTTGTAGACATCCTGTGATGGATGCTGCAGATCAGCAGGGAGCGCTGAAACGCTCGCCAAACACGCTTTATGGTGCAGCCCGGGCCTGACGCCCTACAGGACGGCCCCCGTGCCCCCCACCTCCTCCACCCTTTCTCCACCATTTATTCATTTTTCATTTCAGTGTTTAAAGTTAAAAACCTATTTTAAAGTTCTGTAACTATTTCAGTCGTGTTACAGAATCAGGATCGCGTCTGATCACGGCGGAGAGATTTCCCTGTTACAGGAGTCGAGGTCTTTGGGCAGCGCTGACAAACGGCTTCTCTCCTACACTCGCTTGGCTGGGAGGTTGATTTGTGGCGTCCTCCTCCTCCTCCCCCACCATCCTTTTTGTTCTTTCCCCCCACACCACCTTCATTTGTTTCCACAGGATGTGTGAGGAGTTCCCACAAAGACCATGAGTTGAGCCTGTCCTCGTATTCCTGCCGTTTTTCCAATTTCCTGTCCTGAGATGCTCTGTGATCCAGCCCTCGTCCAAAGGGGTCTTTTTAGGGAGGCGGTCTCGCTCTTTATTTGTTTTTTTTTTAGTTGAGATTCATCACAAACAGTAAAAAAACAAACTGGAAAGAATCTAACGAGTGAAACTTCTTCTGGGCTGAAACCTCAGCTTGTCTGTAGCTTTGTTGCCTCTAAACAAAATCAGAGCAGCATGTTCTCTGCTGCACACCGCAGGTCTTTCTGCACATATTTCTGGGTTTGTGAAAGTCACACAAAGAGGTCGTGACCTGTGTGTGTGTGTGTGTGTGTGTGTGTTGCTAAATGCAGTCCTGTGTGCATCCAAACCCAGATGGGGTGGTTTGTGTGAAAGTCCGTGGTTTCTGCAGCAGGATCCCTCCCTGCTCCCTCCTGACGTATTGCTGCTCCTCACTCTCGCCTTCCCAGACCTCCCCCAACTATTTCCACATTCCTGGACCCTTAAACAATCACAATCTCTCAGCTTATTTCACAATCCCGCTCGTACCCCTGTTCAAAAGTTGCTAAAGAAGCACAGAAACCAGCTAACTTTCTGTCGGTATTCATTAGAAACACACGTCTGAGTGTGAGCACGTTGTTTTTGTGAATCGACAGTCGAGTTTGGAGCTAAACGTCTGACCCCGGCTCGGCCCTTCTGTCGGCTCCTCTCATTTATCAGGATTGGGTAAGAAGGGTTATTTTCATCGGCTTGCATAACGTACAGATGTGTAACCCTGACATCATGCTTCACCAAAACTGATGACAGACACGTTTTCTAACTTCTACTCATGTTCACGGCACCAAAGTTCAAAGTGACCATTTTTCTTCATGAGTCATTTACAGCCGGTTAAACTCAAATCTACTCTTTGTTTCCACTCATGTATCTCCCGTTCCACTGGTGGATGTTCATATTAAACAACATCAGTCATCCCTGTGAGCCGAAACACTCAGTTTATCAGGTTGTTTCCACTCCTCGACCTGAGAGATGAAGCCAACTCTGAAACTCGAAGCCTGCAGTTCCTCTGGCGTCCAGCAGAGGCAGCAGTGAGTCAGTCCCCATAGACTCCAATGTTAAAACAAACCTGTTTACAGCCTGATGCTCAAAATAGCTGTGTCCCAAAACGTCGGCTGCATCCTCCTGAGGACTCGGCCTTCGCGGTCTACGTGGGCCGGGTCCTTCGAAGACCGAGATGGCCGGAAGTGCGAGGCTGTGAAATGTGACGGTCCAGCCTTCAGACACCGCTGTGTCGGTGGAGTTTAATCAACTCAGCCGTCTGCTCCGTGCTATCTAAAATATAACAGGACACTGGCGTAAATTCTTGACCGTCTCACACTTCTGTTTAATCAGTTTTCTGTTTGATGTTTATTCAGCTGTGTGAAAATCCCGGAAGAACCCACCCGATGGATTAATAAAGTTTTATTTAATCTAATAACTTTGATCTCAGCCAAACCGATTTACTCCGGAACAAATAAAACACAGAAAAAGGGTAAAGAATTACATTTTTAAGTTATCCGAGTGACTTATATACAGTGTTGCCACAGTTACTTTGAAAAAGTAATATATTACGGACTACTGATTACTCCTTCCAAAAGTAACTTAGTTACTTTACTGATTACTTTATTTTTAAAGTAACTAAGTTAGATTACTAGTTACTTTATTAGTTACTTTCAGAAGCTGCCAATAACACTCCCCACTGCCTCAACATAAAAACATCAACCGGTTTTGCCAATACTCACTTTATTGGAAGTGTATTTTAACAGTAATGTCAGCAATATATCTCCTGACATTTGAAGTTGAACTTAAAACTTTTTTCCTGACAGAAATACTTGTTTGTATGAAAATAAAGACAGTCTTGTTACTTCACTTAACATAAATACTTTTTATAAAAAAACAAAACAAAAAAACAAACAAAGAGTCTTTCTTGACTTCCCTTTTTATACCATCCACATGTAAGCACTATTGTCCGCTTTTGTAACTTTGGACTAATCTTGTGAAAAAAAGAGACTGCAGGTCCAACTTAAATTGCCTGACTTCCTTGCAAGTAATTGATTTAAGTTAATCAACTTGAAAACTTTAATAAGTTTATTAAGTGACTTTGATAAACTTAATTCAATTACTTGTAAATAGTTATTTAAGTTGGATTCCCCATTCTCTTTTTTTCAGTATATGTTGTCATGGCATGTTATGGGGGAAACAGTAGAGTGGAGCGAGTAAACCAGTGGTTGTACCTCGTTAACAGAAGCTTCTCAAACCTTTTGTCAGAAAGTCGATTTCTTTTAGGTGTGAGCACCAAACCTCCCACACTAAAAAGTCGCTCCACAGGAGCACTTGATGGGGTTGGAGTGTTATACTTTTAAAAAATTGTCTTTATGCTTGAAAACTTATGCAGAATCTGAAGGTCGTAGCCTGACATCAGGAAGTCCATGACTTCTTTTTCTGCAGAATAGGCCTCCTCCTCTGGCTCTGCCTCAAAAGTGAAAAAGTCCATCTCACCTTGGCTGCTAGATGTAGTAGCACTGGGCACACTGGCAGGGTTTTTTGCCAGAGGAGCAGTGGTGCAACACTCTGCTGTCAGAAGCTGTTTTACTCGCTCCCTCCTTCCTGCATCTCTCAGCCATCAGAGTTTGAATTTTGGACAACTGGCAGCTGTGAGAAGGGCATCTTTGTCGTCCAGCACACCGGCGAAATGAGTCTGAGTAGCGTAAAAAACATAATCGATATTTTTATGCCTACAATTTATTATGTTATTGAATTATTTGCAAACCATGCCTAATATGAGATCAGTATTATGAATTTAATTTAGTTTTAGGTTACTTATAAACATTTTAATTGTTTGAATCTTATTTTTCAATGATAATTAATATTCTGTTCCATGTTTGTGAATTGTATGAAGCAAAAAATTTGACTAATTTCAAGATGGAGCGTACCTGTACAATGGTATCTGGAAGGCCTGTAGTCATCCTGGAGAGGGCATCTTTCACAGCCTGGGTCTTCTGCATCAGAGTCCAACCTTTGTTGTTTGGGTGGTGTAGGACCTTCTGCGGAAGTCACGGCTCTCTGCTTCGGACCACTTGGTGGGACTCTCTCTGTGAGTTTGACTGTGCTGTGCTGCGACTCCAAACGTTTCTTTAAGTTTGACGTCGTGTTTTTGAAGGTAGATAACACTTTTTCGCCAACACAGAGTGTACAACGAACCTTAATATTGAAATCTTTAGTTGACAGAAACTCAAAATAGTGACTATATTTCCAGCTAAAGAACGAACATCTCCCTCCCTCCATTGTTGTTTACACTTTTTTATGTCGCTGGCTGCTTGTGAGCGGGAAACGTGACCTGTCGCTTATGTGACGTTTCACGACACGTATGCGTTTGTCATCCACCGAGACGAAAAGAAGAAACCAAATCTTTTTGCTTAAAAAAAATAGTAACGCACAGTGGTTTGGACAAGTAACTTTAATCTGATTACAGTTATGGAAATAGTAACGCATTAGATTAGTCGTTACTGAAAAAGTGGTCATATTCAGAGTAACGCGTTACTAAGCAACGCGTTACCGGCATCACTGCTTATATATCATGTTTAACCTGAGTAGCGAAAGAGCGGGGGTCTGAAAACAATGAAGCTGGGAGTCCGCTGCTCTCTCGCCGGCTCGAGTGACCATTGAACCCCCCGGTCAGCTATCGAGTGGGTGGGTAACAGACGTCTCCGAAAACGTCGGCACACCTTTGCAAATATGCGATGTCTTGATAAACCAAGCAGATATTTGATGTTTACACAGCTACTTTCTCGCCTGAAAATATGTTAAAAGTTTATTTTGTGACCCAGAAAGATTAATAAGACTAAAAATAAATAAATAAAAAAAACTCAGTAACGGCCGCCATTGTTGGCAGCTGAAATTTGGGTGGGCCGCGCTATGAATTCTGGGATATGGTGGGCCACGAAGGACACACCCGACCCATCCTTCAAATTCAGGGAAATGAAGGACGCATTTGTCGGCCGCATCGCCTGGCTGTGACGTAATCGGCCTCCGAAGGACGCAGCCGACGTTTTGGGACACAGCTAATGTTTGGTCTCTATAGGTAATTTAGTCCTTCATAACACCTGTAGGGGGGGTTATGAGCTCAGGTGGTAGAGCAGGTCACCGACTAACTGGAAGGTTGGTGGTTCGATCCCAGTCTGCATGCCAAGTGTCCTTGAGCAAGGTATTAACCCCAAGCTGCTGTCGGACGCATCCATCGGAGCATGAACGTGTGTGAATGTTAGAAACAGCACAGACAAATGTGCTTGTGTCAATGAAATGTCCAAGCTGTATAAAGCTTTGAGCCTCAGAGTAGGAAAGGGGCGTGGCCTCTTTGACTGGTAGGTGGATGGCTTCACCTGAGTTGGACGTGAAGCAGGTATGTGGTCTCTACACTGCTGAACACTAATCTGTTTTTATTTGGGTTCATGTTTATTAATATTTGCGGGAACGGAGAGGTCACGGGGGCTGCGGTGACGTAAGCGTGTGAGGTCAGACCTCCTGTGTACTGGTTGTCTTGACAGCAGGTGGATTTTAGACCCCCCGCCCCCCACTCTCGGGCCCCGCCCACAGACGCTGGGCTGACGGAGCGCCGTTTCTTTGCAGACACTCGGAGCTGCGCTGCGCACCGGACGGTCCGCTGTTCACCGGAGTTCGCCTGGAGCCTTTTTTCTTTGTTCGCTCGGTGAAGCGTCAGGATGAATGTGGGGATCCCGGAGGGCTGCTTTCTGTCCGCCCTGCAGCCCAACTCCTCCTGCACCGCTTACGTGGTCCCCTCGGACGGCCCGTCTCCGGACCCGGTGGCGAAAGCTCGGAGGGTCCGGGAGCAGGTCCGGATGCGGCTGGCTGAGAGGAAGTCGTCCTCCCTGAGCAGGCTGGAAGGATCAACAGGTGAGAGCTTGAAATGAGCGCAGAGTAACGGGCGGGGAAATAAAGTCTCAGTAAAGTCCACAGTGGACAGTGGAGTATCTGTTACCTCCTCCTGGAATTCAACCAACACCTCCCTGAGCTCATTGCCCCCACCCGAAAGTAGCGATCAGGGGCGTTTCCAGGGTTTCTTTTCACTGGGGCCACAGGGGTCCCCACAGAAACATGTAATGAGTTGGCTTTAGTTTTAAAAAGAGCAGCGAGCATAAGAGCAGAGGTGACGATGATAAACACATATTCCAGCATGTGTTCACACAGAGAGCCATTTAAAGTCTGTCAGTTATTGATGGGGGGGGGCAGAGCTGAAGCAGCGATCGCAGCACAACAAGCCACGGATTTAATGCTTCACATCCTTCTGTCCACGGTCCGTCGGTTAGTGCATGGAAGTAAAAACGAGGAGAAATGTAGTGATCGGATCATTTAGTCAGGTGGTTCTGGGGGAGTCTGATGTATAAGCTATGACTCGCTTGGTGCTAAGGGGTTAAAAATGTGCACTCACTGGAAAATAGTTGCTGTAGCCAGTGTGAGCTTCACAGTAACCTCCCACATCAGAGTCATGATGATTGTCAGGCTTTAACCTGCTTTAACTATCATGTGAGTCTCTGCTCACTTTTGTTCTTACTTTTATTTTGAACTTTTCCAAACTTAAGGAAGGAAAATGTGGTTTGAGTTCAAAGATAATAACTCCCCCTGACAGTGATGATCAGACTGATACCAAAGAACTCGTTTCATGTTACACACATTTATCTCTGTGGGTTTATCCTTCATTATTTATGGTCAGTCGCTTTAATGTTACAGCTGGTTTTAGTGACGCATGTGCCGATGCTGTATGTACAATAACACATTACCATATAGTAGTACCGGGCTTGACTTCCATACTTTGAGTTTGAGGTGAATTCCCCCCACAGGGGAGCTTTATCCTCCGTGGGGGCTAAATCTCGTCAGCCTCACACTCATCCTCGTACCGCTGCTTCACCTAAAAATCCCCTCGAGCGTGTTTCCCATCAGCTGCCAGTCCACGTCTCACATCTTTGTTGCCCTCCGTGTTTGCAAGGAGACGTCCTGAAACATCAGGGAGAGCTCCAGTTGTTGTCCAGGTCAGAGGTCAGTGCGCGTCACGGCGTCCAGCTGGTCGCTCCACACCTGTGATTGTGGCTAGAGCAGGGCGATATGACCAAAAATATTTATCACGATATACATTTGAATCGTTGCGATAACGATATAACCGACGATATAATTGACACGAGACAAAATACTTTACGACTCCACAACTTTATTAGTGCAAAAAACCATCAATGTATTTTCACTTAAACAAGCAGCTGTTTTTTATCTGCATTAAAGTTATATAAAAATGTAACAGTGCAAATGCAAATTCCTGTCTGACAGTTTAACCAAAAGGCATTTCCAGTGGAAACTGGCCGACATATCCTCAGCATAACCATGTATAATATCCACAAAACTTAAAAAGAGGTTATACACACACAATACGGTAATATTATGTTGAAGCACAGTACGTATCACTCCGCGAGGCTCCGCCTACGATAGCCGTAACGCTCCGACAATCCATCAAGCGGTGCGGCTTCGTAGCTCAGCAAAGTCGTACTGAAACATCTGACAGATTTTCGAGCGCCGTGCACATAAAATCGTCTCGAGGTCAGTAAACACAACCAGAGTTCATACATCAGGCTCACGGGATTATAAGGGGCTCTGTCGACTTTCAGGAAAATCAAAGCATTGATTTTAAGTGTGCCGTATTTTCCAAACAACACGGTGATAACGACGCCCGCTAGCATGCGCTACCAAAAATAGTGCTTTGTTGTGTATCTGACGGACGAAAGCTAAACCAGTTCCACACCAGTGAAGCTGCAGCAGTTTTACAAACCAGTTCTGGTTCATTGGTTTCATTCAACGATCCGCTTTCGCTCTTCTCATTCTGCGTCGCCGCCATGTGCGTATGAAAACAAAGGCACTGCACATGCGCGTTTTACCCATATTCTATCGCCATATTTCACTTTCTTATCGTTGCCCAAAATTACACCGGTATTACCGTGAACGGTATGATATGGCTCAGCCCTAATTGTGGGAATTTCCTCCATTATCTGATCTGTGGGAATAAATTACCACTGGCCCTGTGCTCAAATCCTCCAGAGCTGTAATCCAGTAGCTTTGGGGGTAAATCATGTCTGAAGGTGAGCTGATGCCACCCTGGTACTCGAGCCCTGGTGAAACAACTGTCATGTGTAGTTTCTCTGAGAAGTGTGCGGTGAAATGAAAGGTTAGCTGATGGTGTGTTTGGACCTCCTGAGCGAGGCTGTGAAATGTTTGGCAGCTTAGACAGAGCCTGAAACTCCTCGCAGCTCTCTTTACACTCCTCCAGCTCCTTCCCTTTGTTACATCTGTACAGAGCATACGGCAAACACACTGCTTACTGTCAGCGTTACCAACAAGTGAGTATCAAGCATATAAAACATGGCAGCCCTAAAGAAGGTGTGACTGTCTAAATACTTTGGGCTGTAGATCATCGTTCTGCAGAACTGAGACACCAGAAGCTCGTTCAGTGTGGACGGATCGTTTTCCCACCTCAGTATCTGCACGTGTTCAAAGAAACAGATGCAGAAATCTGCTTTTGGGGAGGCTGTGGCTCAGGAAGTAGAGCGGGTGATCTGGTTATCAGAAGGTCGTGGTTTGATACCCCGGTCCGTACGCTGTCTCTGGGTGAGGTGCTGAACCCCGATACCAGCAGTACTCTGAGTCAGTACTCGCCCACTTTCAGTTACACCGCAGCTTATGAGCTGCAGCAGCACAATAATATTAATATAACCCCCCCGCCCCTCTGTATGATGCAAATAAACATGGTGAATGTTCATGTTCTTCTTTCAAGCTGAAGGTTTGGCAGGTTTGTTTAATCCAGTGTGAAACATCTGGACTGTGAGCTCATTTCCCAAAAATCTGTGACTTTTGCTTCTAACGGTGTCGTTCTGGATGCGAACCCAGCGGAGGCAGTGGCGCTTCTTTAGAAATCCTGCGTCTCTGAGCTCTTCCCGACACGTTTGAATCTTTGTGCCAAACGGCTCCTTCAGCCTCTAATCGCCTCCTCCGTGTGTCTGCTGGATCTTTATCCCATCACTGGACCCGGGGAGGTCCAGATGTTCACATGAGCCAGTTTTACTGAGTTAGTCTGAGATCTGAGTCACAGCACGAGCTCAGCTTTCACTTTGTATCCAGAAATGATGAGCTGCACGTTTGCATGAACGAGCTGCATGTTAGAAGAGACCGCAGAGCTTTAACAGACTCGACCTTCTTATCAGGGTCATCAGCAGAAAATGTCTCAACTGGAGTTTAAAAGTGGGACGGAAGTGATGTTTAGGATGCACAGAGGGACTAATGAACGACGGGATCCAGCTGGCTTTTGGGAAATTGAACATTTCTTCTACTTCTTTGAAAGTTTTTCTCAGGAACTTTCAGGATTTAGTCAAGCCTGTGCAGACAGATTGAGGCTAATCGGACAGTTTGCAGTGAACAAAGGAAAGTTTAACATGAAGTCAGAAGTGTTGTGCGTCTTTTTAGAAAGAAGCAGCAGCCGTGATGGGAAACTGATGCTGCCTGGGTGCAGCAGATAACACTGTTGCTTTAGAGACGACCAGTCTGTGCTGGGTGTTCACAGGGGTGGAGGCGGGCGAGGCTCGCCTCTGTCACGTTGGATGCTTTTCGTTTTTGACTCTCTGGTTCGGGTAAAAACGAGAAGAAGAAGAAGCTCGATGGTGTGTTGTGGTCAAATACAGCAGCAACCCTGCACGATGAAAGCAAAGCTAAATGCTGAGCGGCTGTAATTTGCACTGTGAGCCGAACACAGGCGACATCAGTCTGTTTATTGTTCACAGATGTGAATTTGTGTGAAGCCGTGTGGGTGTTATTTCCACCGCTTCCTGTTTTTTCCCCTCTTTACGGAAAAGTGCAGTGTGACATCACAGATTCCCGACCGGATAAAATGTTAAACATGGACGTTCGACCCCAGAACGTTAATAACACAGAAAGAAGAAGAAAGGCGTGGTGTCTGTTTGGACATCAGCAGTCGGTGAGGAGGGGAACTGTGATGATCCACATCTGTTTTCACAAAGGTCTGGGAGAGGAAGGAGACCCCCCCCTCCTGACCACTGCTCCGTCTCTTGGCTGATAAAAGAGGCCCTCGGTCTGACCCACAGAGTCAGGATGTGTCTGCATGGACGCACATGTTAAATATTCTCTTATTAGTAAAAAGAGGCGAATCTCCTCATATTTAATATCAACAATGAAATAACTGCGCCTGGTCCGAGCTTACGGGGCTCAAGTCCTCAATATTCAGTAAGCCAATGGGATTTGACTGATGACGGAGCCCCTCCCTGCTCCGTTGGTATTTTGAGCACTGCTTCAAGGAGCACGTAAACACAGCGGGCCTCGTTCACGACCAGCGTGAGCGCACTAATGTGCGATTCATCACCTCTTTCTCACCTGACCCTGACGTTATCTGGCGGCGTTCACAGAGCCTCTGTTTTTGTTTCGGAGTAAAGCTCCGTGGGGTTCAGGTCAGGGGTCTGTGCTGGAAAGTCCTCTTTGTTCTTCAGATATTGAGGTGTGTTTGCTTTGCTTCAGTTTCCTTCTGCGTAAAGATCAAACTGGAGGCTGGACTGATGGTTCTCTCGCTTCTCCCTGCAGCCACACTCGAACCAAGATTCATCAACAAGCTTCGAACTTTGGGAAAAACCCTTCGGTGTAATTAACGTCACTCAGCACATTTGTTGCACACCCTGGTTGATCAGGAAGAGGAAACAAGAAAAAGGAAGCTAAAGCTAATGCTGCAAAGGCCACAGATGAGGAAACAATTATTAGCCCACCAATGAAATTCAAAGTTTACTCTAAATTCTTCCAAGTGCTTTTTTAAGAGGGACGAATTTTCATCACTGTAAAGGATCAGTTATCTCAGTTTGTACATGATAACAAAATCATTTCAGGATAAACTAAAATGACCAAAGTCAATATTTTTAGTCCCTTAAAAACGAGTGGGAGGAGTCTCTGCAGATTCTGCAGCTGAAGCCTCCTTTGGTCCTTCTTTGTTTAACTTCCGCCAAAACACAACAACAGTCGCCTCAAGGAGCTTTATACTGTACAGTAGACCCTACAATAATACATACAGAGAAACCCAACAATCATATGACCTAGGGATGCACCGATACCACTTTTTTGGAAACGAGTACGAGTACTTGCATTTCAGTACTCGCCGATACCGATACCGAGTACTTAATAAAAACATGATTTAAATTTGCAGGTAACAGCTTTAGTCCTATAATTTAACAAAAAACAAACAAACAAGGGACTAGTTTGGAATTAAGAACATTTATTTAAAATGAAAAGCATGTTGTATGCAACATATTACAGAATGAACAATTATAAAAAAACTAAATTTAATTTTAAATTTGTTCGTCTGTTTCTCTGTTTAGAAGTCTCACTAGCACAGTCACAGCTGGGATGACACCAGAGGCTAGTGCGTCGTAGCTGCTCACTTTTTTAGTTGGTTCCTCAAAGGGGGCGAGGATGGCAACAGTCGTCTCCATAAGAGCCCATTGGTGAGCGGTGAGATAGTCAGGGAGTTCGTGCACTCGCTTTTGCTCAATGAGGGACTGGAGCATGTAATACGTGCTGTTCCAGCGCGTCTGTACGTCCTGCTGCAGTCTCTTTATTGGCTGGTTGAGGTGTCCCTGAATGTCCTCGAGGCGGGAGTAGGCTAAGGCGGAATGTTTAAAATGCCCAACTATTTTCCGTCCCACTGCTATAGCATCAGCTAAGGTAAGCGTGGGTAAACTCTTTGTACTCGTTGTCATGTTGGGATTTTAGGTGCTTGATTAAATTGCTTGTGTTAAATGCGCTACCTTTAGAGCCTCCTCTGGACAATTTCGCTGAGCACAATTTGCAGTCCGCCTTTGTTTTCGCGTCTTCGTTCACTTTGAAATAGTTCCACACAGCTGATATGTCCTCTGAGCTGCAGCCGGGGCCTGGGGGCGGGCACTTGGGGCGGGCACTCGGCGCCTGTGATTAACCCCTTACATGCCGCTCAAACATAGACAGGTCTCAGACTGTGGTATCGGTCCTCGGTATCGGGGGACTTTTAACGAGTACGAGTACTTTAGAAAATGTGGTATCGAGGCCGATACCGGTATCGGTGCATCCCTAATATGACCCCCTATGAGCAGCACTTTGGCGACAGTGGGAAGGAAAAACTCCCTTTTAACAGGAAGAAACCTCCTGCAGAACCAGGCTCAGGGAGGGGCGGGGCCATCTGCTGTGATTGGTTGGGGGGAGAGAAGGACGACAGGATAAAGACATGCTGTGGAGAAAGGCTCCAACAGCACAAACACGGTCCAGTTCAGGGACTCCAGTTAGCTGAGGTGAAGCCTAGCACACAGCTAGCAGCTACAGCAGAACCAGGCTCAGGGTCAATATCCCCCGGCAGCCTACGTCTATTGCAGCATAACTAAGGGAGGATTCAGGGTCACCTGGTCCAGCCCTAACTATATGCTTTACCAAAAAGTAAAGTTTGAAGCCTAATCTTGAAAGTAGAGATAGTGTCTGTCTCCTGAATCCAAACTGGAAGCTGGTTCCACAGAAGAGGGGCCTGAAAACTGAAGGCTCTGCCTCCCATTCTACTTTTAAATACTCTAGGAACAACAAGTAGGCCTGCAGAGCGAGAGCGAAGTGCTCTAATAGGGTGATATGGTACTACAAGGTCATTAAGATAAGATGGGGCCTGATTATTTAAGACCTTGTATGTGAGGAGCAGGATTTTAATTATGGATTTAACAGGAAGCCAAAACAGGAGAAATCTGCTCTCTGTTTCTAGTCCCTGTCAGGACTCTTGCTGCAGCATTTTGGATTAACTGCAGCAGCACGGGGGTCTGAGCCCGTGGACAGCGAGGAGCCACACAACTTCATGTTTGCGGGCTTGGAGAAAACTGTTATATTCAATATTCAGTAATACTCTCTGTCCTATAACAACACTGACCCAGAGCTCTTACTGCAGGGAGCAGGACTAACCTTACACTTTGGCAAAGAGCCGGTGTTGTTAGAGTCTCTGACCTGTTTGAGAATTTGAGATTTAAAGCATCTGATTCACTGGAAGCTCAGTGCGACATATCAAATAAAGCCTTCAGCAGATATTTACAGATCAGTGAGTCCCAACAGAGTCTCGTCCTCTTTATCCAAACTCTGTTCTGAAGCTTGAACCTTGAATCTTTTCACGAGTTTGCCTTCCATAGTTTCAACATGTAACAGGTATAAAGGTGTTGAGGGTCGGTCCTCGATTCTCCTGACCTCCGGCCTTTTCTGATGTATCATCCGGCTCTGAATCCTGATTCAGATGGTTCACAGAAAGAAAGAAACATGCAGAGCAGCTTTACTCAGGCTGTGAGAAAGCTCTGAGCACTGATGTCATGTTTCCTATTATCACTGTGCTGCTGGAAACTGGAGGCACAGCTTTGTCTCTAACAGGTGAACGTGTTGCCAGATTCAGCCTGAGCGAAGTGGAAAGCAGCGATCCGGACGCTTTGAGGTAAAACGTTCATTAAGTTTGACGACCTTCACGCAGTGCAGGCCAAAGAAATGAAAGTAAAGGTCCCTGGGTAAGCTCATGGACCACCTCCTGTGGGGAACATTCCTCTCCAATCTTCACAGCATGTTATCACAGCCTATTTTAGACTGTTGGTCGGCTGCTGCTCTTCCACAGTGTGGCTGGTATTTCTCACTGTGTGAACTTTCCACACACCTTCAAACCAACACAACAGCAAGGCCTGATTTTCTCTGTTTTACCTGTTTTCATTCAGGAAATTCATCTTCAGTTTGAGTTTGTAATTTGAGTTTTAGCATAAATTCTGTTCGCGGCACCACGTTTTTATTTCTGTCATCAGCTCAGGAAGCCCGCAGATTGCAGCCAATCAGCTGATGGCTCAAACCTCTCACAGTATAAATTATTGAAGCTGCTTTTGCCTCCATAGGGCTGGGCCATATCATACCGTTCACGGTAATACCAGTATGATGTTGGGCAACGATAAGAAAGTGAAATATGGCGATAGAATATGGGTAAAACGCGCATGCGCAGTGCCTTTGTTTACATACGCACATGGCGGCGACGCAGAATGAGAAGAGCGAAAGCGGATCGTTGAATGAAACGGATGAACCAGAACTGGTTTGTAAAAATGCTGCAGCTTCAGTGGTGTGGAACTGGTTTAGCTTTCGTCCGTCAGATACACAACAAAGCACTATTTTTGGTAGCGCATGCTAGCGGGCCGTCGTTATTACCGTGTTGTTTGAAAATACGGCGCACTTAAAATCAATCCTTTGATTTTCCTGAAAGTCGACAGAGCCCCTTATAATCCCGTGAGCCTGATGTATGAACTCTGGTTGTGTTTACTGACCTCGAGACGATTTTATGTGCACGGCGCTCGAAAATCTGTCAAATGTTTCAGTACGACTTTGCTGAGCTACGAAGCCGCACCGCTTGATGGATTGTGGGAGCGTTACGGCTATCGTAGGCGGAGCCTCGCGGAGTGATACGTACTGTGCTTCAACATAATGTTACCGTATTGTGTGTGTATAACCTCTTTTTAAGTTTTGTGGATATTATACATGGTTATGCTGAGGATATGTCGGCCAGTTTCCACTGGAAATGCCTTTTGGTTAAACTGTCAGACAGGAATTTGCATTTGCACTGTTACATTTTTATATAACTTTAATGCACGTAAAAAACAGCTGCTTGTTTAAGTGAAAATACATTGATGGTTTTTTGCACTAATAAAGTTGTGGAGTTGTAAAGTATTTTGTCTCGTGTCAATTATATCGTCGGTTATATCGTTATTGCAAATTTTCAAATGTATATCGTGATAAATATTTTTGGCCATATTGCCCTGCTCTACTCCATACAGTTGGTGCATTCTGCAAGCTGCTTTGTAACCCACCTCCACCCCAGCTCCTCATTTTCATGGTGTTTCTGGTACCGATGGAGCTTTTTCCGCTCTGAGCACTCAAAGCACTTTTTTTATTGCAAGCCTTTTTCAGCCAATCACACGCATTGACACATGGATGCATCGCGCACAGCTCGGGTTCAGCAGACTGGAGTCTGGATCGATCCACCACCTCCTGAGCCGCAGTCGCTGCACACACGATGTCATCTTTCTGTTTGTTAGCTTTATGAAATAACTAAACTGCATTTAATCTGAAGAAAGGTTTATTTTGCAGGAATTTGTCCTTTCAACTCAAAAATAACAGAATTAAAATGAGCCCCAGTTCAGGCTGTGCTGCTGCTGCCAAAACGAGAATAAGATTCATTTTGGGATTAATAAGTTTCCATCCTGAAGACTCAGCTGGTCGGGTTTATTTCCATCTTTTTGCTTTGAAGATGATCTTCTGCAGGTGGATGCAGGTATGAGCCCACCTCAGTTTCATGTGTCTGTTGCTGTGTCATCATTTATGACATTTACACAAACCCATAAAAACTTTGGGTCTTTGCAGGCGTCGTGTGTGTCGGGTACAAACGACCTTCGCTGACCTGCAGGTCGATGCTTTCTGCTTTGATCTGGTCTGGTTTGAGTCCCGTTTGTACGCCGTGCGTGACCGCCGCTCCCTCGTCTCTGACGTGTTGATGCTTGCATGCCCCGCGGCCCGCCCAGCAGCATTTCCTCCCTCCTTCCTGCTCGGCTCGATGGTGTGTGATGTTTTTCTGTTCGCTGTTTCACTGCGTCCAGCAGCTTGCATCACGTGTTAGGATAAATGGGCTTTGCTCGGGTTTCGCGTGGCGGCAGCTGAAGCTTGCGTTTGAGGCGTGCGGTGTGTTTGTTGGACGGCGTATTCCTGCACACAGACGGTCTTTCAGTGGTGACGCTGGTCCACCTTCGGCCCGAGTTGGGGACGTTCCCGGTGCTTCTTCCTCTTGTTAAATGATGACACGCTGAGTGTATTTGTGGCCTGAGCGCCTCCTGGCCTCCTCTTTCTAACACGTCTGCGTCTCTTATTCTCTGAGTGCCCCTCTGGTTCTTCTCAGCCTCTCCAGCGTTTCATGAGCTCTGGACTGAACTGGTCCCAGAGGCGGTTCCTCTGACTGTGATTGGTGCTCGGTAACCTGCAGCTGATATTATGCACTGCCACATGATTGGCTGATTGGATGAACAGATGTACATGTGTTCCTAATAAAGTGGCTGGAGTTTGTGTGTGATGGTGAGAACATGCATCAGTTGTAAGAGTGACTGTCTTCCTTCTCTCTGCAGACCCTCCTGAGATGAAGAGCTACGGCCACGCTCAGGGTTTCAGCTCCAGATCCATGATAAACACGCCGAGTCGCGTCATGGCTGTGAGTACACGCCACGCACACGATGAAGAGCTTTAAACACACCGCGTGAGTCACTGTGGTGGGAGCAGCTCCACTGCAACACAGAAGGGACGTCAATAATTAGAATTTGAATGTAAATAAATATAAAAGTCGTTTTCCTCTTTGTGACATGGAGGGGCTGACATTTCTGTAACATCCAGCAGGGGGCGACTTTTAAAGACGACCGATTGGATAGAAGTCTATGAGGAAATGAGCCTCGTGCTCAGAGGAAAATAAGAATAAGAAAATGTTTTTCTTATTATTACTAAATGTGATCTTTTAGGAATCCTGAAGCAGCACAAAGCTTCAGCTGAGCTGCTTCTCCTCATTCCTGGGATTTGAAATAATTCCCAGTTACACACAAGCTGTCGTTTGGAGCGTGACGCTCCGTGTTAATGAGACGCTGCTGTCGGTCCTCGCACATTATTATTTAAAAACAGGACCACAGGTGTGCAGTGTGTATTTTAGCCAAAGCCGCCATCTTTTCCATCGCCGAGTGGCTTTTAGTGGCGAAACAGGAGCAGAGGGTGAAAAGACTGTAAAAGGAGGTCGGTAGCTGACCACGTCAGGCACAAAACAGCGCAAAGATGAGACTGACGATGATTTCTGTTCAAATTCAACTCGGGTGAGGAAGAGGTCCAAGCATCTTCATCAGCCCCACCCACAGCAGTGCCCCGCGGCGTTTCTCCCTCTGAACTCCAACAGAAGCAAAGAGCATTGTTCTGCAGGACGCCACCAGCGGCTCAGACGACCTTTCAAAGTTCACGGGGGCGGGACTCATGAAACCGTGAAGAGAAACGTTATGAAGAAATGATTTTTCATCCACTCAGCTCCATAAAAAAGCAGCAGCAGGTTACATCTGCCCTGCGTCGTCTGGAAATGTGCCGCAGTGTTTGTTACTCGACCTACGTGTGCTGAGAGCACGGCGCTCACACCGAGCAGCCATTGTGTTGGACTGTTTCCTCTGTGTGTCTGTCAGAGTTCAGAACAATGTAAAGAAAAGAAAAACACAAACAGGACATCGACCCGCTGCTGTACCTCTGCAGCTTAACAATACAGAGGCTGCACGGCGTTTCCTGCAGATTATAACGAAGGAGAGGAAGAGCCGTAAAATGCTCCTCCCTGCGCCCGAGCCCGTACAGCTCCGTGTCACTCCCTCGCTCTGGCGTGCAGTGATATCTGCACAAACCTTGGTTGCTGTGAGCAGTTTTGATACGACTCTGGGGAACGAAAATAGTTCCGCCTTTAAGCTGCTCGCGGCAGAGTTTGGATTTCTGGAACGAGACATTTGTGTTATTACACATTCCTTTTAGCTGTCACACATCTCCACAGCCAAACTCGCTCCGTCTCCAGGCCACCTCCTCTGCCCTGTCCTACATCTGAGTCTCCTCCCAGTTGGACGCACCTGAAAAGCATCCAGGTCCCATCCTGAAGCACATCTGAGTTCCTCCTGAACGACCGAGATCTTCACCTTATCTCTAAGGAAGAGCACCGACATCCTTCAGAGGAAGCTGCTCGCATCCTCAGTCACATTCTTTCAGTCCCACTCACAGCTCGTGGTCATAGGTGAGGGTGGGAATGTAGATCGACCAGTAAATCAGCAGCTTCGGTGTCACGCCAATCAATCACGCCTTCCTCTCGCGCCTCCCCCGGGAATAAGACCCTGAGATACTTAAACTTGAGGCTCCTCTGAACTCCAGAGAAGGAACTCTGCCTTGTGAGGCCTCAGACCTCACAGCTCTCAGCGAGCTGCAAGCAGCTCCATTGCCAACAGGACGACATCGTCCACAACAAGCAGCCGTGATCGTTGCTCCTCCTCCAGACTGTGAAGTGGAAGGACCGGGTTGAAAACCAACCGGGAACAAATCTCACTGAACACTTTTCATTTTGGGATTTAATGAGCTGTTAACAAATTATTGATCTGACTGAGACTCTAAGAAAGCAGTTCGTCCTCTAACCTTTCTTTCTCCCCACGCCTCCTGTCTCCAGGTGCCCACTGT